>NC_069381.1:12761500-13075000 GCF_027475565.1 Acinonyx jubatus
CCCTACAGACAGACGCGGGAAGTGTCATCCTTCCTCTCTGAACCCTAACTGTGCTTCTTCCGCATCCAGGCTTCTGGAGAGGATGAAATGGCCCTGTCTAGTGCCTGGCACATCGGACGTGCCTGCTCGGCCCACGCAGCTGTCCCAGATGTGCAGACAGCTGTCTGAAGGGTGGACCACAGCCACGCAGGGAGCACAGAGCCGGGATGCATTGCACCTGCCAGGGAGAGACGGAAAGATTGGGAGAGCTTGACTCTGGAGGTCCGTAGACACATCCGTAACATCGCAGACCCCACTCATTGCCCCAGGATGCCCCTCTCTCCCTGCCAGGGTGTCTGTTTCTACCAGAGTTTTCCGGCTGAGATTCCCAGACAATCCCTAGAGCCTACCCACTCCCTGCAACCCCGGGGATGTGGGGTTCTGCCAATGGGAGCCTCTTGCTGGGACTTGCACTGGCCAGAACCCATGGAAATGAACCCTGTTCTTCCTGCCTCCAGCGAGACCACTGGGGGTCCTCAGGGCTCAGCTCTCCTGGTCCCAGCCACCGCTGGCTCCCTGGAGGTCTCCCCCAAGACCTTTCTCTGGCCTCAGCCCTGGCGAGGATTCAAGCTTGGATGTCTGTTCCTTTGTCCTGTTGGACTCAACGTAACACCAGCTCAGAAAGGGTTGCTCTTTTCTCTGGATCTCAGTTAAACGTCTGCCATGGGGGAGCGTGGGCCATACTGGTGCTTTGCAAATCTTGTTCTTAGCCATGGACTCTTTCCTTTGAATGACATCTTTGATGGGGCCCTGGTGTATACGACCCTTGAGAGCAGAGCGCCCCGGGGGGAAGGCTGTCACCTGCTTCCCACTCACCCTTCTCACCTCCACCGCCACCCACCGGCGTCCCAGGCCATCCTGTCTTGGCCTGAAAGTCTCCTGGAGATTCCCCCAGCTCACGGGCCGTCCACAGGTCAACGAGACAGACCCCCCGCTGCCTCACCCTGCCTTCTCTCCCAAGACCTTGCGCCCTCGAATCACCTGAGGGCTCCCCTTGGGTCTGCCCACGCCCCAGAGGCTGACACGGCTGCCCAGGGGTGCCCGGGAGCTCACAAGACGGTTGTGGAGCCTGGGGTCCGCCCCCCATGCCCTGCAGGCTAGCCCCCCGCCGAAAGAACAGAGTCCGCACAGTTAGCTCCTGGAGGTGGGGGCAAGATGCGGTCTGCTGAGGATCCCTGGTTGTCTCACCACCTCACCCAGCCGAGACAGGGCATCCCAAAGTGCCTGCGGGCAGGGGCCGGGCCACCCTCTCCGCCTGCCCCGGGAACGAGGCTTGCAGGTCTCCACGTCTCCAGAAGCCCTCCTGCACCAACCCCTTCCTGACCTGCTAGCTGAAGAGAGGAGCTCGTTAGATACAAATTAGCATTATTATTCAACTCAAGTGCCCTGTCAGGGGCTTACACGAGGGAGCCATCAGGGGCCAGGTCTATGGGTCTGCTTGTCCTTGCTGGAGATTTTAATCATCTCCGAAGGTGGGGTTTTTTCATGTAATAACGATGATGCTGATGTTGATGGTCAATGAAACAGCAACATCCCCTCCCAAGCAGCTTCAGCAACGTGACTCACGGTGCCCTGTGGGGTGGCCAGAGGTGGGGGCAGGGTGCAAAAAATCACCCTCCCCCATGGGAGCGCCTGGGTGGCTCAGTCGGTTAAGCGTCCAGCTTCAGGTCAGGTCACGATCTCACAGTTCATGAGTTCGAGCCCCGCGTCGGGCTCTGTGCTGACAGCTCGGAGCCTGGAGCCTGCTTCCGATTCTGTGTCTCCTTCTCTCTCTGCCCCTCCCCCATGCACGCTCTGTCTCTGTCCCTCTCTCAAATCTAAATAAACATGAAAAAGAATTTTAAAAGCCACCCCCTTAATAACCATGAACAAGGGTGATAATGCACCTTGCGGGTGCATTTTGGTCTGCTCCTTGCTTCTAGAATCATGCCAGCATGATTAAAGTATTCTACTCCCTGCACGCCCCCCGCCCAGCATTTCTTCAGGAGCAGGGGTATATCCAAGAGTTCGACACTAATCTCTTTGGGGGAGCTCCGTGAGATGCTAACTGATCCCCTCTTGCTCCTTTTGAAATGGTTCCCCTCCCATCAGGTCATCTGAGCTTGGCCAGAGAGGGAACAGCCATATTATACTTAACAGAGTCCCCCCGACCCTCCCCGCATCAGGGAGAACTCTTTTGGGAGCAAGTGACAGAAAAAATGAATTCAAATGGACTCAAACAGCAGCCAGAATAAATGATGTTTTAGGCCACAGAACATCAAGGTTTGGAGGAGAGCTTCAGGTCTGGTTGGATCCAGGTGACTCTAAAAATATGATCAGGAAAGTATCAAAAATATAAATATTTTTATTTATACAAAATATAATAAGTCCCACTATAAAAATGTTGATCTTTCTCTTGTCATCACCTGGCCCTGCCTTCCTTTGTGTTGACTGTGCTCTCAGGCACTTCCCTCATTGTGCCAAAAGGGCTGCCAGTAGCTGGCTCCAGGCTTCCGTCCTATCCTCTCAGGGGGGAAGAGTATTCCTCTTTTTCACCAATCCCTACTAACGTCCAGTGTTGATTCTCGCCGGCTCCCACTGGCCCCAGCTTGAGTCACATACACATCCCTGAATCAATCATTATGGTCAGGAGAGAGAGAGATGCTCTGTTTGGACAGTCCTGGATCACATGTCCATCCCTGGAGCAAAAAGGGAGACAGCCCCGGTCCAGCCACCCACACCGAGAAGGGCAGGGGGGGGTTAAGTACCCCCCTAGGGAAGTCAGGTCGCTGTTGCCAGGAGTAAGGGGCCTGTATTCCCGACAAGCAAAACCTGGAGAGATATTCGTGTATACGTATACCTCGATGGATGTATATTTAACCAAAATTCAGTTTGGGGGGATTTCTACCCTCTGGTTAGGACCACTCAGAAAAGCTTTACTATTTTCAAAGAACTACAAGTCAGACATTTGAGACTACCCAGTATCTGTCACCTATACTCCATCCATTCTCTCCCCAGGCTACACAGGATTAGTTTTTTCAGTGACCTTCCATGTGATATGGTTTGGAGTCCCTCTCCCCAGGCTCTCTCTAGACCTAATTCCCTTGGCCGTTATCTTGTTCAAAGTATGGTGCCATTTGTCCAGGTGTGGGAGTGTTAGAGTATAGTACAATAGGATAATCGCCTCCTACATTCTACATACTCTATCTTTATTAATATTGCCAACATGCCATTATTGTTTGAGTCCCTATATCTTATTGGTGATTCACAAGATATTTACCGTCTTCTAATACCCTTGCGCTTTTCACATATCGTAACTGTCTCATCCTTTCTCATACAGTTGATTTCTTCTGTGGTTCCTAATAGTCAACTAGAAGCTGAAAATGAAGAAAAGTAACACTTTTGGAGCACCTCCTACGTGCCAAGTACTTTCAACTATTTACTCCAACTATGTGTACTTCATACACATGCAACTATTCACTTGTGACAATCCTACAAAGTAGGCATGACGGTCTCCAGTTTACAAAAGTTGAAACCGAGGCTCGGACAGGATCCTCATCTACAGAGAGGCAGATTCAGGAATTCGGGATTCAAATCCAGAATAGCCTGGTCCCTGAGCCCGTGATCTTACAGCAACACCATGAGTTCCTCCCAATGGCACGCGTCTGACTCGAAGGCCAGGCAGGCGGGCAGGCCACCCCCGGGGTAGACTTCACTGGGCACATAAGTTCTGCTCGTGGTCCCAGCTGCGCCCCAAACCCATCCCATCGGACCGCCTCTGACCGCCCTTCCGGATGCGGCTTCCCATACGCTGCGAGAACTTTCATAACCTGAAAGTTCCCTGTGTCCATCTGCTTGCTTGGCACGGCCGTGTCTGCAGGGCACCGTGGGCAGCAGATGGGGGTCGGCGAGTCTGGGGCCAGCGAGCCGTCTTGGACAAGGCACTCGGAAGAGAAAAGGCCAGTGAAGTCCACTGCTTTCCCACCTTTCCATTCACCAGCTGTCACGAGGGCTCACCAATTAAGTGGCTGTTTAGGGCTTTCAAAACCACTAATCAAACCTGCCAAAATCTTTAAAAAGGGCTTTTAAAAAATTTTCTCCTCATTTATTTTTTTAAGCGTGTTAAAAGGTTCATTAAAGATCCGCAAAGGATGAAGAAGCCCTCCTCCCGCTGCCCTCCTCCCTCGCTCAGTAATTAAGCACGCGGCTCCCCCCACATTAGCTTCCAAGCCTCCCCCATCGGCAGCGGAAAACGCGGACAGGAGTTCAGAAGCGTCTCGTTAGTGTGTCTGCCTCGCAAGAATCGCTCACTAATGGGAGATGCTGGGAGCTGGTAATTTGGTAAAAAATGTGTTGTTGTTGTCAGCAGCCGGCTTCTCCGGCTCTCGCCTGGGCCCTGCCTGCTCCTTCTCTTGGGTTTGGAGCTCGGCTGGGAAGCAATCAAAGAGAGGACGGCCCTCTGGGAGTTTTGCGACCCGAGAGGGAAGTCCCCAGAGATCTCGGCAGGCCGGTCATCGGGCCCCAGGGGCCGGGAAGTGGGTGCTAGACGGACCTGAGCGGACAATTGTCAGAGGGCGGGCGGAGCGCGGGAGTCTCTTGTCGTGTGTGCTAAAGGTGAGCACCTAGAGGGGATGTGAAGGAACCACAGGGCTCTGGGCTTTTACAGCGAGTTCACAGGCTTCCCCAACACGGCCTCCTTACGCTTGCCTTCCCTTAAAGATCGCTCTGGAGTAGGTGGCGTTTGGGAAACCGCGTTCCCCGGAGGGAACCGCCTTCCCTCCTTGGTGGCAGCCGGGGGCCTCCCGGGACGGGCGCGACCCCAGCGTCAGAAATCCTAGCCCAAGACCCCGTTGCTGTCTCGGAGCCCCCCGGGGCAGGCGGTTTCGTATTTTGGCCTCGATTTCCCCACGTGTGAAGTGGAGCTAATGATGCCTTTCTGGCGCGATCCCCGTGAAGTCACATGGCCACGGTGGAAATCAGGCTGACGGATGCTGGTGGAGCCTGGGCTAAGAGCAGGACGCTCCGCTAAGGTTCTCGAAGCACCCGTTGCGTGGGCAAGAGAGCCGAGACGCAGAGAGGCCGAGGGTCGCGAAGAGGTCGAGGGTCGCGACAGAAGTCACGCGGCTCAGGAGGGGTGTGCGATCTGAAGCCAGGCACGTGTGTTTCCGGAGCCCCGGACGTGCTGCCCGCTTCTTGCGGTGACTGTGACCGCCGACTGCGCAGAGAGGCTCCGTCCCTGCCCTACTTGGCCGAAGCTTCCGTACCGACATTCTGCGAGCCGTCGGGCTGCAGGAACAGGAGAAGCAGAAGGGGCCAGTTTTCCGGGCTGGAGCAAGGAGGGAGGAGGCGGGGAGGGAAGGGGAGAGAGAGAGACTGGCTGCGGCCCGCACCGGCCCCCGCCCCCCACCCCAGCCCCCGCTCCTCGTCCTTAGAGGGAGGGGTCTCACAGGCTCTGATGAGTAGACAGGCCCCGCCCCTGCCCAGCGTCAAAATCCACCTTCTCGTGGGAAGCACTAGCTGACCCTGCACCCCACCCCCATCCCGGGTCCCTCCTGTTGTCTGCTCTCCATCAGCCACCTAGCGCTGCTGCCCCCGTGCCCCCCCACCCCATGTTGCCGTGATGAACTTCTCTCCATTCTTGGGGTTTCATGTCAAATGTCCCTGCCTTAGGGACGCACCCCCCCCCCCAGACGTATCCCTAACCTTCCCTCCCTCAGGGTCTCTGGCCTCACATCCCTTGGTCTCCGTCATAACCGTTAGCGCCTTTCACAGTTTGTTTTTTGTGGGCTTCCTCTACCTCCTTCTGTCCAACTAGCGGGAGAATCCTGGAGGACCGTGGCCACGTCTGTCTCGTTTTGCCGGGGGCGTGTCTCCAGGGTCAGACGCGGAGCAGGTGCTTGGAAAGTACTGGGTGCAAGAGTGAGGACCCGGGAGGGTGGGGGCTTAGAAACTAGTCCTAGGCTGCCCTGGCAGGTGGCAGGAAGGGAGATCATCGTGGGGGGCTGGCGGAGGGGCGGGGAGGGGATGGCTTGGGCACAGGTGGAGGGGAGGCTGGGTGCAGGGCAGGAAGCTGGGTTTGTGCAAATCGCTGTGCCCCGGGCCCCAGAGGAGGGTGCCAGCTGTGCTCTGGTGGCCTGGGTGACAGGGCGGTGGAGGGTAGGGGTGGTGACAGCCGTATGGGTGGCAGCGGTGTGGCCGTGGGCCCACCTGCAAACCCTGATCCCGGTTTCCTGCCTGTGTAATAGCAGCTGCAGCTGTGCTCCTCTGCCAGACAGAAAGAGGAGGGAAAAAACGAGAAAGAGAGAGAGGAAAAAAAAAAAAAACCCACACCGATTCCCTGGGAAACACATTTGAAAACAACATCTCATTGAACAAGGAATGTGTGCAAGGCCCAGGCGGTGGCGGGCGGGCTGGCGGGCGACCTCATTTCCGAGCTGACACGAGGCCCTCCCGCCGCCAGGAGCTGCGGAACCGGCCCCCGCACCGGCCTCGCCAAGCCCGGCGTCCGCCCGGCAAGATGTTTCTCCTGGAAGGAAGCCCTGATGCCCTGCCAGACCTACAGGGGTCTGATGAGCAAACGTTCTCTCCTGTTCAACACCCCAGGTCAACAGGCCTCCCTGCTGGGGGCGAGGCTCCTGGCTCCGAGCCTCATGCTGGGAGCAGACGAAAAACACACAGACCCGCCCTCTAGAGTGTGGTAGTCAGGGGGGAAGCAGACGATGGAATCCGTGCGGAGCTGATGGGGACAGAGACTGGCCACGGAGCCGACGGGCCCCGGGACCCCGTCCCCCATGTGCTGAGGGGGGAGCCTGAAGGTCAAGGATCTTAGGGGTGGCATCCTGGGTGGAGGAGAAGGCCGCGGGCACCAGGAAGGACCAGCACCCCATGGTCATACCCGACTTACCCAGTGCCTCCAGGACCACGGACAGGCCAATGTATCCATAGATGACAGGGGGTCAGCACAGATCCAGGGCTCCCCAGCCCCAGAGGCATCGCAGGGAGAAGGAGGGAATCCAGGGCTTTGCATGTGGTTGGCATGGGCTGCCTTCTGGGCTAACGGTGGCGAGGAGGTGGGGAGGGGCCGTCCCTGAGGCTGTGGACGTGGTGTAGACTCAGGGTGGCGGTGGCCGTGGGGACCGTGTGGTGATGGAGACCCTGAAGGAGAGTGAACATTATGGGGACAGTGTATTGAGGGACACACGGGGAGAGTGATGACGGTGGGGACAGAGGAGGTGGTGCAGGAGAGCGGGAAGAAGTCTGGATCTTTCTCAGACAGGCCCGCGCTCCGGAGCAGCAGTGTGGTCGGCTGCGAACCTCCCTTGTCCGCCTCCCACCAGCGTGGGCCGAGCTCCCTTCGCAGCAGGAGCAACGGAGTTCTTCCCAGGCTTCCCAAGCCGGCGCGGCTCTGTCCGCGGTCTTCGGCCAGTGCCTGGCACCCACGCAGAGACTTCCCAAAGCCCCTTGGATTTCAGGATGGTCCTCCAGAGACACAGTCATGGCCTGGCCGCTTGGGTGGGGGGGGGGGGGGTCCCGAGAAGGCGGTTCTTCCCTGGCAGGTTCATCCACAGAGGAGACATCGCCATCTGGGGAAGAAGAGGTCACCTTGCACATTGGGAGAGAGGCCAGCTTGGAAGGCAGAGACTGATATCTAAGATCAGGACAGGATCCTGAGCAACTCAACCACCACCCTCCGGTCCTAAGGTCACCTCCTCCGAGGAGATCTCCCTGATGGCCCCTTGGCTCCATAGTCCCCTGCTGGCCTTCTCTGCAATCCCATAGTACCTTCTGAGCCCACGATTATGGCACAGTGTTTTGTAATAATTGGCCATATGTCTGCCTCCCACAAAGACTAGGTTCTCTTCAAGGGCAGGGATCAAATCTTCCTGCAGATAGAATCTGGGGTCTGGCATACACTCTGATACACAGTGGTGGTCGGTGAGTCGAGATCAAGGGTTATAGGGTAGAGTTTGCCTCCTCCCATCTCCTCTCTGATTCTCTTGGTCATTCTGGGCTGCCCTAAGAGATTACCGGAGACTGGGGGCTTCAACAGCAGGCATTCATTTCTCCCAGGTCTGGAGGCTGAATGTCCAAGAGCAAGGCACTGCTGATTGGGTTCCTGGCGAAGGCCCTCTCCCAAGATGCTCTCTGTGTCCTCACGTGGCTGAGAGGGAAAGGGCTCTGTTCTCTCCCTCTTCTTATAAGGACATGAAAGAGCAGACCTAGGCCGGCTGACTAGTGACTATGTCCCCAATATGGCCTCAGAAAGAAGTTCCCACTCAAACCTCAGACCACGCCTCCTCCCCTTGAGTAACTTATGTTTTCTAAGAAAGCAGGCTATCAATTGATGCATTCTTCCGAAGTCTAAGGTGGGAGGAAGGGGAGTGTGAGAGGCGTGGAAAGCGTGAGTAGAAGAGGGAGGGCTTCTCTCAGGTAGGGGCCAGAGGCAGGAGCCCTCAACCCCTGGGAGCATTTTACCCCTCCCCAAACCAATTAAATCAGAGTCTCTGGGGATGGTGTTTGGTGCTAGGTATTTATCTAGCACAGCAAGGCTGACAGCCAATGGTTCATAGGTGACCAGTGAGAAACGTTCTGTATACACTGAGGCCAAACACGTTAGAGACCCTCAGACACAGTGGTTCTTCAACTTCAAGTGCATCAGAATCTCCTGGAAGACTTGTTCAAACACAGATTGCTGAGCCCCACCCCCAGAGTTTCTGATTCAGTAGGCCTGTGACCACCAGGCCCAACATTTGCATTTTTAACAAGTTCCAGGTGATAATTGCTGATAATTGCTGATCTGGGACCACACCTTGGCAGCCATTGGTCTATCCTTCCCCAGCCAATCAGCTGAGGCCACGACCCTTCCCCAGCCAATCGGCTAAGGCCATGATCCCTATAAAACCTTTGTGCTCTTAAAACCCGCTCTCTCTCCGGTATCTCATCGCTGTCGGTGCAGGTAGGGGATTGAGCTCGAGCTAGCTCGAATAAAACTCTTTGCTTTTGCTTCGGACTCGGCTCCCCGGTGGTCTTTGGGGATCACGGATTCTGGGCATAACAGGCACTAATCCCATCATGAGCCCTACCCTCTTGACCTCATCGGAACCTAATCACCTAATCCAGCTTCAACTGGATAAGCCAAGGCCAGAGCAGGGTGGGTGTGGATGTCCCCTAAGACTCTCCACCCAGTGCTCATTCATGTTCTGGACTGCTTGGCAACGGACGTCCTCATTAGCATGACTTTTCTTTGCCTTTAACAAGATCCAAACTGTTCTAATTGTTGGCTACAGACAGTCTGGACCCTGGGGAGGGAGCTCCAGGCTCCAGGCAGGCAGGAAGAGGGTGGCCACTGGGACAGTGCCGATGAGAGCCATCCTCCGCGATGCCTTGGAGAATGGGCTCCCTAGAGGAATTTAGAAAAAAGCAGACTGGGTTGTTATCTGTTCCTGTATAGTTGGAATCCACCTTTGGCTCCTTGAAGGAGTCGGGGGCGGGGGGTGTTAGTTCCTTCTCCCTCCTTCCCTTCCGCACACGGTTACAGTGAGCTTACTGTCTACCAGCACCCATGGGGCACCATCATTCACTCACCCACTCACGCATCCATGTTTATTGAGCATCTACTATATGCCAGAGACTGTCCTCATGAGGAGGATGCAGCGATGAGTAAGACAGACGCTGTCCCTGCCCCGGGAGCTCGTAGGCTAGTCGACACAGAGAAAATCTGAGCCAAGAGCTTCCCAAAAGAGGGGGAGGCGGGAGGCACACACAAATAACCGAAGCAGAAGGAAGAGAGGGACAAAGGACATGGGGGGCTTCAGAGGGAGATGGACATGAGTCGTGGGTCCAAAGCTAGAGAGGTATCTTACCTGTGTAGGTCTCGGCTTCCTCATCTGCGAAATGGAGATGCCTGCTCATCCTGGCCACCAGTAAAAGACAGCTCCGAAATTCCGGAAGAGGAATACAAAGGGGGGGGTGGGATTCCAGGCAGGACCGATGTACTCCAGCTGGGGGAATCGCGGGAGTCTTTCTCCAGGAGGTGAGTGCCTGGAGAAGCTCCCCTTGGCCAACAATCCAAAGGGGCTGGCTGGGAAGGGGGAGGCCCGTCAGAGCGCCTGGTAATGAATCCACGATTAATAAGGCCAGTAGGACGGACAGCCACACTCCATCACCAGCCTGTTGGTGTTCATGACCTGCATCTCTGTTTGAAATTATCATGTTTGTCTGCCTTCTTATTGCCATCTCCCCTAGCCAGGTCGTAAGCCCCCGGAGGGCAGCCCCCGGGTCCCCGGCACAGAGTGGGCAATGGGTCCGACGCCTGTTAGTTGCACCGTGAATGAAGTTGTAAACGATGCCATTCTGTGAACCCCAAGGGCAGCCTTATGCTGAGGTCATGGATCTCCTTGCTCGTGACCTTCCACAAACTGAGCTGCTGGCTCTTTAGGAACACTTGACCTTAACGATACTAACGTATGTTGAGCTGGTGCCTTTCCAAACCCCCTTCCTTCGAGGGGCACACAACAGGCTCCTTCCTGTTATGTCGAAAGTGGCTCTGTTAGTTCACCTGTCCTGGCAAGGAGGGCAGGAAGAGGGATCATACTTCCAGACCCAGGAAAGGAGGCTCGGGAAGGTGAAGCACCTCGCAGGTTCAAGGGGCTGCTGGGGGGTTGGGGGTGGGGCGGGACAGGCCACATCAGTCCCCAAAGCCAGGGCTCTGTCTCCAAGCCCAGAGCTCCTTCCGGGAGCCCCACTTACCTCCAAGGTCCTAGACACCGACCCCGTAGCCTGTGGAGGGGCCCCTCCGTTTCTGGAATTTCTCTTCCGCCAAGTGCGATTTTACACGCTGTGGCGGGGGGGGGGGGGTTGGGGGTTGTGCAAGCCATTCTCTTCCCCAAGCCTCGGTTTCCCTACCTGTGCGGCATGCATGACTGTTTCCACTTTACCTGCTTCGTGTGAAGATAATCATGCAGGCCCCAAGGCCGATGCGGTGCGGTGCGAACGGCAGGTGCCAACTTGTTCCCTTTCCTGTCTGGGCCGCCACCTGCCAGTCACGGGGAGCAGAGGCTGCCTGGATGGCGTTCTGCAGATGAGGGTGTGGAGGCCAGGCAGGGAGACCAGGGTGGAGGGAGGGCCACGGGGTTGGGGCAGCAGGGAGGGGAGCCCGAGGGGAGAAGGGGGAGGTGGCAGCCCCCAGAGCCGAGCGGGGCTGATCTTAAACAGGAATGAGAATAGCACATCCTTGTTATGTCATACAAATGATAAACGATAATAATAACACTGGTCTGCGTGTAATGAGAAGGACTCCAGAGACTGCATTACCTTGGTAATGGGTTATGAGTGTCAAAGACCCATTTGTTTCTCGAGGGACAAGCTGAGGATCGCATTGTCTCTGGCTCCGTGTATCTCTGTCTCTCTCCCACGCACCCCCCAAGGATCCTGCTCCAGGTGGGGGTGGTGATAGAGAGCTGGCGGAGAGTGGAGCGGGCAGGGTTGGGGGGAGGAGGCGTGGGGCTCAGAGAAGGGGTGTGGTGGGTATTGTTGCCACTCATCCAATGCGTCCCTTCTCACCATATGGGTACCAGCAGGGGTGCGTTTCCTGCCCCCCCTCCCCACCCCGCCTTCTGGTTGTTGGAGCCACTGAGCTGTCAGGAGGAGGGATGTGGGTCATCTCGGGGCGGGAGCCCTTACGAGCTGGCGCAAGACCGTCCAGAATCGCCTTCTCTCTGCTATAGTGATGGTGGAGGGTGGGTAGACTGGAGCCGTCAGCCTGGGGCAACGTGGAGCCTCCACTGCAGTGGACGCACAGCAGGAGAGAGCAATGACACTTAGTGGACGTGAGCCATTGAGGCTGAAGGTCACTGCTACTGGACCCTCCCCCAGCCCGCCGTGACCAACACGGGCTCTGCCTGGGGGCCACAGTCTAACAAGAGAAGCCCCAGACCACAGAGTTGTGCAGCTGTCCCGAACCACAGCCACATAACGACCAACTTCCTGTCCCCAAACCTGTACCCCAAACCTCCCAGACTAGGAGATGGGTCTCGGACCTAGAACCGTAGGATGGTCTCATCCTCACATCCCTTCGTGGGCTGCTGGTACTATCGTTCCAGGAGTTACGAGTGCTTATTTGGTTCAGGAAATAAGAATCAGACGGGATGTCCAGTATCATGGAAACAGAAGGCAATCTATCGACTGAATTTTGCCTTTTCAATTACTTTTTAGGTCACGAGGCATCAGAGACGAGTCAGAGCCTGGTGCGTTGGCCAGGTGCTCAGTAAGTACGGTTTTCTTTCTTTCTTTTTTTGATTTTTTAATGTTTGTTTATTTTCTGAAAGAGAGAGAGCAGGGGAGGGGAAGAGAGAGAGGGAGACACAGAATCCGAAGCAGGCTCCAGGCTCTGAGCTGTCAGCACAGAGCCCGACGCGGGGCTCGAACTCACAAGCCGGGAGATCACGGCCTGAGGTGAAGTCGGACGCTTAACTGACTGAGCCACCCAGGCGCCCCATCGCTTTTCATGCCGTCCGCTTACTCTGAGTGGGGACACTGGGGCTCGCGTGTTCAAGGTCACACAAGACAAACGGTGTTGTTTTAAACTTCCCCGGAATCTCCCTGGCATTTCTTGCTACATCTCCCCCAGACAGGTGGTCTCTGAGAACCCGAACATTGCCTTCCTGTCTCGTTTAGGGAGGCACGGGGGGTGGGGAAGAGGATCCTGCGAGACGAAACTTCACATCTGGGTGTAAATCCTAGCGGCTAGGTAATGATGCGCACCCTTCTGCTGGGTGGGCAAAGATTCGATCAGCTGTCCTGCCTTCCTAGTTAATCATCCAGAAGCTTAGCTGGTGTCTCACCCGCAAAGTTTCCCCCTGCGAGGGGAGAGCTGGTGCCCGGGAATTCTTCCCCGTGACCTCTCCACCTCAGCTGTAGTAAATAACCCACTCTCTGTCTTGCTGGCCGGGAGGTGCCATCCTTCAGACCTTTAATCTTGTCCCCAGCTCTTTGCTGGATCCGTTCCCGTTGCCACACGGCTCGGCATCTCCACATAGATTGTGCTCTTACTGCTTCCCCCTTCCCATATATCACACCCTCACGTGGTCAGCCTAATGGCCCTCGCAGCCTAAAAAGCATAAATCACGTTTAAAAAAGCGGCAAAGTGGTTTAGCATCTTAAGCTGGAATAATAATAACAGGAAGTAACACGGACGGAGGGTTTATTCTGCGCCGGGGACTGTTCTAAACGCTCCAGACGTGTTAACTTATTTCTTCCTGGAAGCCACCTGCGGAGATGGTCTCACGCTTTTTCTGCACAGGGAACTGAGGCACAGGGAACGTAAGTGGCTCTCTCGAGGTCACACAGCAGGGCTTCATGCATCGGGGCCCGTGTCTGAGCTCTGTACACTGGGCCCTGAAGTCTTCCCTCTTGATCGTGCTCTGTGTTCTCCCCCGAAAGGAAATGGAGGGGGTCCTCAAACGCAGCCCTATATGGAGACTAGACACAGAGAGGCAAAGCGGCCTTCGGTGGCTCCCATGGAAAGTTAGTGGCGGGCACGCTGATGGTCCGCTCCCTGGCAGGCAGGGCTTCTCCAGGCTTCCCGCATCCCTCCTGTGGGGCAGCCTTGGATCCAGGCAAGGCTGCAAGCCTCTGTCTTCTCCGTTCCCTGCTGCATCGTGCCATTTTGTTTTCGTAAGTTATCCCCAGAGACCCAGCCCCCCCGTGGGTGCATCCAGTCCGCTGTACCCCCCAGGCACATCTGGAAGTGATTGACGAGACGAGGCACAATGGCCAGAGGGACACAGCCCAGCCACTCGTCCTGTAGGCGGGAGCTGCCAGCCAGAGAGGAAATGCTAAGAGAGGCGGGGGGTCCCCGCTGGACAGGGGCCCGGCTGAGCTGGTTAAAATTCTTTGAAGGGGAACAGCACTTTATTCTGCCCCTACCTAAGCCCGGACTCTGGGGGCCTCCTCTCCAAGCATCTCTGCTTTGACACAACAGGCCCTTAAACAGAAATCTCAACTTGCCAAGGAGTCCGAGAATGGAGAAGAAAAAAGAAAAAAAAAGGCAAAAGCAATTTTCAACCAGAAATAGGTGAGTCTCAGGGGTCTTTTGGCCAACAGGTGAGAACCAGAAAGAGGAAGAAAGACCCCGGAGCTCTGAATGTACCTCCTCGCCGACATATCGTGGAGCATTAAAACTAATCAGCTATGCAACGATTTTATTATATAAGCCAATAAAATGAGAAAATTACATTTTCACTGTTCACGGTTAGGCTGAGGCTTTTGAACCTTATATTTTATAACCTCATGGTTCTTGAAGAAGATTTTTTTTTTAATATATTCTCCTACACTGAACAGAGTAACTCTTGAATATGCCACACGCATGCATGCGATCAGAGTATTGTTCCTAATTCTTCCCTGGCCTGCCTTCCCCTTCACGGTGTGACTTTTGCAGGGGAGGGGCCTTGCAGACATCCCTGTGGCATTGACCTTGGGCGTGGCCCTGTGACCTGCTTAGGCCAGTGGCGTGTGGGAGGGAGGATTGGTCGGGCACTTCTGAGATGAAGCCTTAGCGCATATTGTCTGTTTCTGTGTGTCCTTCACAAACTTTCTGCCCTTCCTCGGGGACAGGGAGTGTCCCAGGTGGTGTTTGGTCTTGGGATGAGAAACTCGGGGAGCAGAGCCGAACCCGGCCCGCAGCTGAGCCTGAAGCTGGGACCCAACCCTACTGAGTTGTAACCGGTCCACAGACACGTGAGCACAAAATAATTGCTTGTTTTTATCAGCCACTGTAATTTGGTGTTATGCGGCTATGTTACCGAAAGAAAGAAAGAAAGAAAGGGAAAGGAAGGAAGGAAAGGAAAGGAAGAAGGACAGGAAAGACAGACGGACAGACAGACAGGAAAGGAAGGAAAGAAAGGAGGAAAGAAAGGAGGAAAGAAGGAAAGAAAAGAAAAATCTGACTAATACAACACATATACTTCTGGATGCAGAGAATCCTCAGAATCTCAAATTTGGGAGAAACTTTTTTATTAGCAATAATGACCATCATTTATCAAGGGCTTATTAAGTGCCAGATAATTTAGATGCAGTATTGCTTTCAAGCGAGGAAACAGAGGCACAGAGAGGTGGGGTAACCTTCCCAAGGTCACGTAGCTACTCAGTGGTGGAGCTGGGATCAAACTCGGGTCTGGCTGGCTCCAAATGCCTCACTCTTCCACACTGGCCTTGCCTCTGGGGGTTGGGCAGCCTCGATCTTCCCTGGCCCAGGCTTCTCTGACATTGACTCATCCTCCAAGATCTTTGCCAAGATTCCCATCAGCGTACCCTGATGTCGCTTAATTAAATAAAAAGGAATTTATCTCCCCCTCCCCAAAAATACATATATATATATATACTCAATTTTTTAACGTTCCTGATTATCGGAAATTCTTCCTTATCTGGAGCCAAACCCTGTGCCTCTCCAGTCCTGATTTTTTTCTGCCTTTGGGGCCATGTGGGAAGACGGGGTTCTCCCGTCCACATCGCTTGTTGTTCAAATATTGTGAGACAGGTTTTACATTCACCCCGTGTTTTCTCTTCTCTGAACGAAATACCCCTACTTCCTTAACTGTCCTTAAGAAAACATACTTCCATCGTGAAATACCGTATACAGGAAAGAGCACGAAATACAAACGCACAGTTTAATAAATCTCTCTAAAGGGAGTCCCGTATAAATGAACCGTCGGAGGCCAGGAGCTACAACTTTGGCACCTCTTGAAAATGCTGTGTGTCCTGTCTGGTCATCCTTGTCTCTCACCCACCATCCTGACATTTATGGTAATAATTTCCGGGCTTTTGCTTGATGTATCATTATCGGTATGTCCATCCCTAAACCATACGGCTTAGTTTTTGCCTGCGAGCTTCGGGCAAATGGAGTCACACAGGTTCTTTTGTGCTTCGTAAGACTCATCGATGTTGTCGCTTGAGGTAGATTTCATCTCTGATCCTTGCTGCGTGCTACTCCACTGTGTGAATACATCGCGATGACCCATCCTACTATCGGTGCACGTTTGGGGTGTGTCTGAGTTTGGGCTGTGACGCACGGCGCTGCTATAAATATTCTGAGACCTACCAATATTCTGAGATATAAATATCCTGAGACCTCGGGCATACATCTAAAGGTTTCTCAAATCACAGCCTGCGGCTCTCTTCAATTTTGTCAGATGATCCCTAGCTGCTTTCCAGAGCGACGGGACCCGAGGCGTCCACCCGTTGGTAGTTTCTGTGAATGCCCATTGTCGTCTCAGCTGTTCTTTACGCGGCTTCGTTCCAAGTGGCTTTCTTCGGCTCGTGACTTGGTCTCCACACATGCACACAAAACGAGTGCACAATTCACGACTCTGACAACTCAGGAGTCATTCGTAGAGGCAAGAAACCCCACTTGACTAGGTTTTAGAAGCTACACAATTTATTAGGATAAATCGCTGTGCCAGAGAAGATAAGAAACGGGTTCCATTCTAATTCCGTGCTTGCGTGAGCACCTGGAAAGTCACCGGAAGTGTACCTGAGCCGCTGCCTATAGAAGCCCGGGCTATGGGTCCCCTCCTCGCTCCCCGTCCAGCCCCGGGATTACACGGCCGCACCCTTAGCAATGCCCGCCCGGGTGTACCCCTCTGTCTCTTGAGCTGGGGCTCGCCTTCGTGCCTTGCTTTGGCCAATGGAGGATGTGCAGCTGTGACACGAGCAGAGACCTGAAATGCATCTGCGTGCTTTCTTTCACTGCTGCTGCTGCCATTGCCATGGGCCCAGGCAGAGAATGGGAGCCACGTGGAGCACAGCGGACCCCCCCCTCTCCCGAGCCCAGCCCACATCAGCCAACTAATTAATGAGCTAATTAAGCGTCGTGTGCCACTGAAGCCTTGCGGTGGACACGGAGAAAAGGTGAACCAACACAGCCACTGTTGTGTGAGTCACAGCCACTGTTTGTTGACCAGTTGTCACCTGCCGGGCCCCATGCAGAACCACGTATGGAGTAGTCCGTAGAACCCCCGCCCCACCTCTTTGTAGAGGACACCATTTCTCTACATTTTGCAGGGAGAATCTGAGGTTCAGGGACTTGCCCAGGTCACAGAATTAGTAAGAGGAGGGGCCGACGCTTATACTCGGTTCTCTCTGATTCAAGAGTTTGTCACCAGCTTGGGGGAGTGATAGGAGGAGGCTTTTAAACGTTTAAATTAAACGGCCTCAGAAGCATCCGGGTGGCTCAGTTGGTTAAGCATCCGACTCTTGGTTTTGGCTCAGGTCACGATTTATCGGTTTGTGAGTTCAAGCCCCGCATCAGGGTCTGTGCTGAGATCATGGAGCCTGCGTGGGATTCTCCCTCTCCCTCTCTCTCTGTCCCTCCGCCGCTCGAGCTTGTGAGCTCTCTCTCTCTCTCTCTCTCTCTCTCAAATAGGTAAACTTTAAAACAATCATAAATCGATAAATTAATGAATTAACTGACGTTAGAAGACACAGGGGTCACACACACTCAAATGGCCAGACTGAGATGAGCAGAGGGACAGTCCAAGGGGGACCCTTTTTATGGGCTCCCTGCCCACTAGGCAGCTCAGGCTGGCCTGGCTGGAATCCCACAACAGGGCCACTGACCACAGTACGTTTGAAATAGGTGGCACTGGTTGGAGTCCCAACCCATCTTTTTTTTTTCTTTTAAGTTCATTTATTTATTTTGTGAGAGACAGAAACAGCGAGAATGGGGAGAGGGGCACAGAGAGAGAGAGAGAGTGAGAATCCCAAGTGGGCTCCATGCTGCCAGTGCAGAGCCCAAGGTGGGGCTTGAACTCTCGAAACCGCAAGATCGTGACCTGAGCCACAACTGAGCTGGACGTTTAACCAACTGAGCCACCCGGATGCCCCCCAACCGGTCTTCTTGCCAGCACTGTGTCCTCGGGCAAATCATTTAATCACCCAAGCTCCACTCCCTCACTTGTCAAATGGGGGGAGTGAAGTATTCTCCCCGAGCCTTGATCCGGTTTGCTGTGACGACTGCTTGCTTGTAGGGGGAGGTGTGGAGTGTGTTAGTGGCAAGAGCCCTCCACAGCGTTGGTGGCTGCCGTTTTTATCGGTCTGATTACAGTGCGGGTCCCCCTCGCGACCAGGCCAGGTGCTCAGGCCTCCCCACCAGCGGCATGGGTCCCAGGGGGGCCACAGGGAGAGCTGGGGGCATGAGGTCCAATGACAGGCCACAGGTCACGGGGGTCTCAGGACCCACCTTGGGGTTGCCCGACCCCACGATGGGTCCCGAGAGGGGGTTAGCATTGTTTCTTTGCCTTCCTACCCTGGCTGGGAAGATGGGGTTCGGGGGTGAGGCCGGAAGGGGGAGCCCCCCGGGCGGCCCGACAGCGGCCTGGTTGCTGGGTCGGCCATCTTGAACGTCCTGTGGGCCCAAAGCAGCCAGAAGGGGGGCCTCCGTCTTGACCTTCAGCTTTTATGGGCTTTAGCTTCGGCAAAAGCCTCTTTCGTTTCTCCCCGGAACAGCCTCTGACAGCTCTCCTCACTCCTCTGTGTGCGATGGTTTCTTTGTTTGGCTGAATAAAGAAGCTTGTTACCGGAGAAAATGCCTTGGCAAGTGTCAGTGGAGATATCTGTTTCCTTGAAGAAACTCCCATAAAACCTTTCAAGCTGCTGCTTTTGAGTCCCAGAGCCCCTTGGATCCAAAGGCCTCTCTATTTTCCTTACTTTCTTCAGCCGTTGCTTGGTGATTTTCCAGGTCTCCCGGCCGCAGCAGGCAAGATGAGCCTCGCTCCTGGAATCTCTGGGGCATGTGGTGGATTGGCTTCCATCATTTTGCTTTCCTCACAGTTGACTCGAGGCCAAGGCCCCAGCGCTGGGGAGGGGAGAGGTCGGCAGGGGACGGTCATCTGTGGTCGCCCTCTGGAGGTTTCCCAAGGCCCAGCTGGGCCTTTGTTAAGTTTCTGGGGTCTAGGCATTAACGCGAGCTCACGAGAGGGCCCCACACGCCCGTGTGTCTCTCTCTGTGGGCTGTGGTCCCTGCTCATCAGCAGAGACGTAAGATGCACTGGTCTCTTGTTCTGGGTCCTTTGCCCACCGTTCCCCTCCCTCACCCCCCAGGCCCTGTTCTTCATTCCTCACAGACTTTCATGCAGTCCCTGGGGCTCACCACTCTCTCCCACCTCTCTGTGCCTTTGTACACGGGGCTCCTGTCCCCGGACCCCTTTCCTCCTCTCACGGACCCGGTGTAATTCCAACATCACCCTCCTGACCACCAGGGAGGCCCCACCTCTCCCCCTGCACCCGCTTCCATCTTAGCACTGCTCACCCGACCCTGTAGCTGTCTGCGTGGACAGCCGCCTCCCACTAGCGGGAGCCCCGTGGAGGTCAGGAGCTGGTCTCATACACACACACACACACACACACACACACACAGTGCCTGGCACTGTGCAGGGGCCGTGTCAGCTTGGCTTTGTAAGGCTTCAAGGACCAGTGGTGTCTGTGATGATTCTGGTGATGTAGGGGGGAAGGGGCTGGTTGCTTCGAGCTAGGCAATGAGCTAGCATAGCTGTGCCATCATGCCAGAATTCTGGAATTTTCTGGGTTCATGAAAAGCCAAAACAAATGCTCAGCCATAGTCCAAAAATATGTAGGATGACCCACCTTCTCTGGGACCTCCAGCATCTAGACCCCTAGGAGAGAGAACCTGACTGTCTTGTTTGTTTCCTCCTCGAAGGAAGCATCGTTCCCGAGCAGAGTCGCACCCCCCAGGTCCACACGGGACACGGGCTATTAGAGGCTCGGGCACTGACCCGGGTCCCGCCCAACATGACTGGGGCCCAGCAGGGTCTCCATGCTCAGAGCACAGGCCAGAGCCACCCTGAGAAAAGATTCTCTCGTGATATCTTTCCTCAAAAGGGACAGCGGGCAAGGTGACTCTGGGGCCCCTCTGCAGAGCCACACAGCATCCATCGTAAGTGGAAGGAAGCTTCTCAGAAGGGATCTCGCTTTCTGATGGGAAGACATCTGGCCTCATCAAGAGGACGGAGGGAGATAGACGTTGAGTCCCTGTGGCATTTCAAAACCTGCAGGTGGTCAACGGGACCCTTCCCTTTAAGCCCCAGTTCAGGGCTGCCATAGACGAGGTCTTGGTACCCGGAGTGCCCTGATTCCTAGCGACAAAAATAACGGACAATACGCCGAGTACTTGGTCTGCATCAGGGAGGCATTATGTCATTTGATGATTCCCCTTACAACCTGCTGAGGTCAGGTCCTACTGTCTCACCTCATGGGTGTGGAAAGGGGACTCAGGTTGGGGGAGGGACCCACATGAGGGTAGGGAAGGACCAGGTCTCCAGATCAATTTGATTCCAAAGCCGGTGCTCTTGGCCTCTGTTCTTTATTGCCCAAGCAGCACGTCCTGGTGGCCCTGGGCTCCCAGACCCACATGCCCCCCGCCCCCGTCCTCCCTCTGCCTGGTCTAGCTCCTGAAAGCTGCATCCCATCCTGGGCCACCCGAGGACAGCCTCCCATCCCATCTGCCTCTTGGAGTCCACAGACGACTCCAGGAGCTGCTGTTCTGTAGTGCCTGCTGCCCAGAGGGCCTGGGACCATCCTGGTCACCCACAGAGCCTTCACGTCTCAGCACACCCCCGCAGCAGGCTCACTGATGCCTGCAGGGGCTGTTGCCTTGGCCAATCCTCCTTGCACCTGTCTTTGTTCCTTCTCTAGGATCTGGACTCTGCTCACCCGGTGGCCCATTGGGCTGGGGTCTAATACACCACTGGGCTCTCCAGTTATCATCCCTGTGGAGTGAATCTGGCCACCATCACCCTCGGACGCTGGTGAGAGGGCTTCCTCCCTCCATGGTAGTTCTCATCCTTACCCTAGCTAGCCCCCGACTCCCAGACACCGACTGCCACCAACTTCTGGGCTCCGCCCTTCTGCCAAGCACTTCTGAGAGCAAAGATGACCCTAATAATCCAGGTTGCTCTTTGCTAAGCCAGGCATACGTGCCAGGCAAATGCTTGGCACTTTCATGGTTTCTCTCTCCTAATCGTCACTCGGTTTGATAGGCCCCATTGTACAGATGAGGACATCGAGGCTCAGCGAGAGCGAATGAACTCTGCTACGAGGGCAGGACTCGATTGCAGGCGGGGAGCCCAGGCCTTGTCCATCTCCTGGACGCTGAGAACGGATCACCTCCTCAAAGACGGGTCATTTGTCTCTGGTGTTGGTGCTCTAGGGCGGGACTAAACTCCCCTGTGTCGGATTTTTCCTCAGTACGTGTCCTGCACCGACAAGGACTCAGAATAATATCGGCAAAGATTCCAGCAACAGAGCGAGGGATTTATGTGGGAATCGCTACACTTTGGTGTAACAAGGGAGGGGCCCCATCCTCCTTCTCCATGTGTAGGCCGGCTGATGACAGTGTGCAATGTAACAAGAATAGTGGCCACAGTCTAGGCCGACATGCTAAGTCCTTCCCACACGTTGGGGCTGCAGAAAGAGGGCTCATCCCCTGGATGATGTGGACACAGAGCCCAGCATCAGGGATCCAAGGGACAAAACATCTCCTTGCTTTTCTCGGAAGCTCCGACATCTGATCTGTCCCGAGGTCCGCCCAGCCCAGCCCCTACCTTCCACCTTTCCTTGGCCAAGTGAAATAATGAGAGTTTTGCTTTGTTGCAAAAGGGGGGAGGAAAAAAAAACACACCCTCAACAACCAACAAGAAATAATTAGCGCACATTGTGTCATTAAACACTAGACTTTAATTAAATCGCATGGAGATAAATACCTCTAACGACTGGAAATCTGGAGACCGGAGACAGCAAAGCACTCAGCATAATGGAGTAATAGACTCCTCAAATAGCGTCAAGTCAGGGATTCCGACTTGATTAAGAATCTGACTAAATTGGGTTGTCACCCTGTATGCTGCACCTACTACCTGAAAATTGCTCATTATCTTCCCCATTTGATCTTCTTGGAGCTAACAAGCCTTTGCGGAAATTGGTCCAATGATCAAAGGACCCATTTATTTGGAATTCTTCCCCGCGTCGGGGTCTGCATGGCTGGTGTCGCCTTCCTCCCTTTTTTTATTTGTGATGAATCATCACCTGGCAGCAGCCAGTGGGGAGGCCAGGCTGGAGGTGACCTCTGTGATTTCCGTGGCGATCGTCCCTTCCGTAACCCTGACTACGGGCACCAGGGCGCCCGGCTCTAGAAGGCAGCACGAGGCCCCGCTCCCGCCTCTGCCCCCGACTAGCCGGGAGCCACCAAACCCAAGCGCCCCCGCTTCCTCGCATGTGATGTCTCTGCCTGATGTCTACCCGCTGCCCCAGGTCAGCACACCCCGTCTGGAGAGCGCCGCGTGGGGACGTCCAACCGCTGTCCCCCATCCCTCCCTGGCCGGAGCGGCACTTCTAAAGCACAGCTCTGATTACACCGCAGCAAGGGCTCCCCATTTTCTCACTTGGCTTTCAGAGCCGTCTCCGTTCTTATCCCAACATGCCTCTCGAGGCTCGGACGGATGGTCTGTGATGTTCCTCTGCAGAAAGCCCCTCTGCCCCAGCCACGCTGAGCTGCCCCTGTTCCCTAACACAACCGTGCCCTTGCTCACCTCTTAACCTCCGCTCATTCTGTTCACTCCACCTGGGATGCTTTTTCACGTGATCCCAGCCTGCTGGCCATGTGGTATGCGCTCCCCAGGGCCTGCCTCCAACCTCCCTTGGCCGTGACCCCTCCTCTGGGGGCTAAAACTCGGAGGCATTCACTCTCAGGCCACTGGAGTCCTGAACCTGCGTGACGGTGCAGCCCGGAGCCCGAGGGTGAGATCCCTTTCACTGAACCACACCTTAAGACGAGCCTACTATGGGGGCACCTGGGTGGCTCAGTCGGTTCCGTGTGTTTGATTGGGGCCCAGGTCATGATCTCACCGTTCCTGGGATCAAGCCCCGCCTTGGGCTCTGTGCTGACAGCACGGAGCCTGCTTGGGATTCTCTCTCTCTCTCTCTCTCTGCCCTGCCCCTGCTCTCTCTTTCTCTATGCCCCAGGCATCGGAGTGGGCTCTGGGGAGAGAGCAATGATCTTCCAAGTGTTTGGAACGTGGAGAGTGAGGGATATGGGGGTGGGGGTGGGCCAAGGCTCCGGGGACATGAAATGAGACGAGAGAGCAGGTGGGGCCTCAGTATGCAAAGCCTGGGAGTGGAAGGCCTTTAGATCCCATCCTCTCCGCAGGGAGTCTCTGAGAGCCTCTGAGCCTCAGTGTGTGCATCTGTAAAATGGGGAATACCCAGACCCAGATGGCTGAGCCAGGCTGGGGCTAAACTACATTCCCTCCTAGTGGGTCTGGGATCCAGGTGGCACTGAGGAGGCTTAGCCCCCTCCCTCGGGGGTTCCTTCAAGAGAGAACAGAGTCCTGTCTTTTACCTTCTTGGTCATAAGTGGTTTGAAGACGGGGACTTTCCAAGACTGTCCCCGGGGCCTCGGTTTCTTCCTCTGCAAAGTGGAGATAATGACGTCACCTGCCTATAGGCATGGTGCGGGGGCCTCTAGTAAAATGATAACAGTCATGGTAGCGAATGTGATTTTTTTTTTTTTTAATTTTAGAGAGAGAGAGTGAGAATTCAAGTGCGGCCTGACACAGGGCTCGATCCCACAACCGTGAGATCATGACCCGAGCCAAAATCAAGAGTCTGGCACTCAACCGACTCAGCCACCCAGGCGCCCCAGTAATGAACATGATTCTAGTGGTTCCTGCCCAGTTTGGCCTTCCTTCTGGCCTTCCTTTCTTCTTTCCAAAAATGCTTAATGAGGACTCACGGGGGGCCAGGCACTGTTCTAGGCACTGGGATATATCTATGACTACAAGGGAGAAACCTAGCCTTGCCAAGGAGCTTATCCAGCAGGGGAAAGGCAGACTATACATCTCTTATAAAGGAGAGCTAGCATTATACCTGATATACAACGAGAAAGTGAGGCCCAGAGAAGATGAGTAACTTATGGGGCCTTGAGCTGTCAATCAAGTGGAAGGTCTGGGATTTCATTAATTCACGTACACGGAGAACAGAAAGTTCTCAGTAAATGATCGTTTCTGGTGATGGTGATAGCGATGGTGATTCTGCATACAGTAGGTGATCATTAAAGTTTCTGGAGTCAAAATCATCTGAAACTAGCAACATAAGCCGAGCCTGTCCGCCAGCCCCTGAGAGACAGACAGGGCAACCCCGACCTCCCCTTGGGTTCTCGGGGTGGGGGGGGGCGGCGCTCTGGCTCCACAGTGACGGTCCGTGGGTGGGGGGACCCCCGCTCGCTCCTTTGAGGGTGCGGCCTCTCTCTCTGCAGGGAAAGCAAGGGAGGCGGGTGCTGGGCCGCGGGCAGTACCAGAAGCTGGAGTCGAAGGACAATGGTGAGACAGAGAGGGACCGAAGAAAAGAACCCACTGCAGAGGCGAGTCAATAATTCACACATCTCCTTTAAATATTTAGCTCTCTGGCTGCTTAAAATGTAGAACCGCATCTTTGAATACACATATATATTTTGTAGTTTGGGCACAGAAACACCGACGCCACAGACAGAATGGTGGGGGTGGACGGGCGCGGAGATCTGGAAACCCTGGGGGACGCGCGAAATCGTTTTGCACGTTGGAGAGAGTGCAGTATTGAAATCCGAATCACGGCCATCCTACGTTGAGCGCCTACTGTGTGCTGGGCATTGTGTTACGTGCTTCTCTGCTCACATATTCATTCACTCATCCAGTCTTCCAGCTCTGGGGCTGCACAGCTTACGTTTATGGTTTTTTTAAGTTTATTTATTTATTTTGAGAGAGAGAGAGAGAGAGAGAGAGAGAGAAAGCGGGAGTTGGGGAGGGGCAGAGAGAGAGAAAGAGAGAGAGAGAGAAAGGGAAAGAGAGAATTCCGAGCAGGCAGGGCCCAAACCCACAAACCGTGAGATCATGACCTGGGCTGAAGTCGGATGCTTAACCGACTGAGCCACCCAGGCGCCTCTGAACAGCTTACATTTAAATCTTGGTTCTACTTCAGCTAATCTGCTGTGGGCGTGACCCTGGGCATGCCGTTAAACCTCCCCGTGTCCTGTCTCCACTATAAAACAGAACGAATGCCTGTGAAGTGCCTGAAACAGTCTCTGGTATGTTCTAAGAGCTCAGTGAATATTATCACTATGGGCATAAGCACCATTCACTCATGTATTCCTTTGAAGAAATATTTACTGAGTGTCTAGCTTGTGACAGGTAACGTGGGATACGATGATGCACTCAGAAAGATAGTTTGTGCCTTCAAGAAGTGTTCGCTGGGGCTCGGACATTAAGCTAATAAAAAAAATCAATGAACAAAGTCCATTCAGATTGCGGTGAGGGCTGGGAAGAAGATAAACAGGCTGATAAGATCGAGGGGAATTCTACTGGCCAGGTGGTCAGGGCAGACCTAAGCTGAAATTTAAAATATGGAAAGGAGCCCACAAATGAGAGCTCTAGGCAGAAGGGCAGCAGGTGCAAAGGCCCTGAGGTGGGAGGTAGTTTGATGTGTTTGAAGAAAAGGAAGGTGGGCTATTGTAGCTGGAGAGTAGCATAAAGTTTTCTAGAACTTCCCAGGGGATTTGGAAAACTTGAAAATGTGGGAAAGTAAGCCAAGAGATGTGTAGAGATTTGACTAAGGGTTCATAGCTAGTGTTGGAAAAACCAATCTGTCTGACTCCAGGGCCTGTGTCCCTAATGAATGTCTGCCAGCCCCTGGGAGCATAGGCCCCCATGAATGCCGCCCAACTTGGGTAAGTCCAGGGTGAGTTCATGGTGACTCTGAATCAGGGAGTGTCCTGAGAAAGAGGCAGTGGGAGCTCTTGGGGGTCTGACTCAAGCCAGTCACCCAGAAGATGAGGCCAAGGGGAGGCCCCGCTGGACGGCCCTTCACCAATACATCAAAGGCACCTTCAGCGAGCATCCCCCTGGGCATCAAACCAGCCACACCAGGCAATCTGAAATTGTAGTGTGGCAGCAGGAAAGGAAGCAGGGATGGGATGGACAAGAGGGAAGTTCATGGAAACCCCGTTATGTGCCCGGCACCTTACTGGTGTCTCCGTGTATCACTTAATCCTGAGAGTAACTCAGACCTGTCCATATGGCTGTCCTTATGTTAAAAACATGAGGCTTGGGTGCCTGCACGGCTCCGTCCATTAAGTGTATGACTAGGTTTTGGCTCAGGCCGCGATCTCACAGTTCATGATTTCGAGCCCTGTGTCAGGCTCTGTGCTGACAGCACGGAGCCTGCTTGGGATTCTGTCTCTCTCTCCAGCTCTCTCTGCCCCTCCCTTGCTCATGTTCTCTCTCTGTCTCTTTCTCTCTCTCTCTCAGAATAATTACGTAAACTTATTTATTTCTTTTTGAGAGAGAGAGAGAGAGAGAGAGAGCACGAGCAAGGGAGGGGCAGAGAGAGAGGGAGATAGAATCCGAAGCAGGCTCCAGGCTCCGAGCTGTCAGCACAGAGCCCGACGCGGGACTCGAACTCACAGACTGCGAGATCATGACCTGAGCCGAAGTCGGATGCTCAGCAGACTGAGCCACCCAGGTGCCCCTGCCTATTTCCCTTTTTAATCTCAAATGTCCACTTTCCTTATTGGATCTTCGAATCAGTTTATGCTCTACCCTTCTGACTGTAATGGTTGGAGCCTCAGGGCAAGCATTCATTCATTCATTCATTCATCCATCCATTCAGTGTCTTCTCTCTGCCTGGTTGTCTTCCAGAGGTCGGAGCATTTTCTTGTGGGTAACCACACGCGTCAAACAGCCGTAAGAGAAGAGCCCGGATTCATGTTGATTTTCACTTGCCTTAATGTAAAACAGAATTGCCTGCATTTCAGATTTTGCTAGTTTATCTTGCACGGCCAAAGGCCCAGTTATCTCTGCTTCACTAAGTCTTGAGATTGGTTTGGAACTTGAACATACATTCTTTGAGACCATTAAAAGTGGTTTAATTGGCTGTTCAGGGATGTCCTCCACTCATCTCTCCAGATGGATCATCTCTCTCGTCTCTCCCAAGAACTGAGAGCCTGGAAGCCCTCACCTGGATGATCCACACCCCTACATTTATTTCTCTTGCTCTGGGCCCCAAAGCATCAGGCTTTGCGTTGCAGATCCAGCCTCTGCTGACGGATGCGTCTCCAAATCCTGCCTCACGCCCTTGCCGGGGCCCACAAAGCTACGGGGTGATGTCAGCCTGTGTCCTCCAAAGAGAAGCCAGAGTCTTTTAACAAATTCAGCCCCTGCCTTGACGAAGCGTAGGGGTCATCCGAAGGAGGGCTCCAGGAAGAAAGATAGACAGCCCCCTGGGATTATGTAACATAGCAGAAAGCCAGGGGCCTCGGGAGTCAGATTGTCCTAATCCACTGGTTTGTCACCATGTGCATTTGTATCAGACGCAAGGCTTGGTCTGTAGGTGGCCTTCCCCAGCTCCTGGTCGTATGATCTTTAGTAAAGGCACAAACACCGCCCTTCCCGGCCGCCGCCAGTGTGTTTGGTTCACAGGCTCTCTGAAAATTAAGCGAGGCCATCGATGTGACAAACGACAAGTAGTTGATCGATGCCGGTGCCATGGCTGGTTTAGAACAGCAGAGTGCCCAGTCGTTTGGAACCGGGCACCTCATCCTTATTTACTGTTATTTGTTGCAACGTATTTTATCTCGCTCGTCCCTAAGGCTCCGCACGATGCACGTGTGTATATATTTGTACGCATACACAAGAACGCGCCCACACAAAATAAATGGGTGTGTGTGTTACAAAGATGAATAGGGAGACAGACGAAGTAGACTCTGGAGAAATACAGATAGAGACAGACACACACGTTTCTAGAAATTTTCCTGAAGTCGTCCCCAGATCGCTTCCAGTGCCCACAAAAGCATTCGGTAGACATTTAACACAAATGTGTTGAAGGAAGACATTTCAGAATCCATGGCTCATGGATGCGTATGTGACAGAGACAGAATGTGAGCGTGCCTCTGCTCGGTTGTAACAGTCACTTGAGGGACAAAGCCGTATTTGTTATGAGATAACCAGAAAATAAAGTTAAATAGTGAAAGCACCGAGTAAAAGACCGGAAAGCGAGTCTGAATGTCCTAATCCTCTTTTTTTTTTTTTTTTTAATTTTTTTTAATGTTTATCTTTGGGAGAGAGAGACAGAGCGTGAGCAGGGGAGGGGAAGAGACACAGGGAGACACTGAATCCGAAGCCTGCTCCAGGCTCCTAGCTGTCAGCACAGAGTCTGATGCGGGGCTCGAACCCACGAACCATGAGATCACGACCTGAGCCGAGGTCGGATGCTTAACCGACTGAGCCACCCCGGTGCCCTCCTAATCTTCTTTTTATCTTCCTTTTTCCTTCCAGTTTGGGTTGCCAGATAAACAACAGGACATCTGGTTCAATTTGAATGTCAGATTAAATAATAATAATAATAATTTTATAGCATAAGTATATCCCAAATGTTGCATGGTCAAATATGATATGGGACACACATATGCTAAAAAACAAACAAACAAACAAAAACCCTATTCATCCTGTATTTTATTTGCTGAATTTGCTAACCCGTACCTGGCCATCCTGGACACTAAGTCCCTAAATTCCACTTTTTTTTGTTTTTCATGCCGTATAAGGGCTCAAAGGCCTTCAGTGGTTTTTTATCACCTGTGGGATAAGGTAAAAACCTTTTAACCTGGTGCCTGACCCAAAAGCCTCTGGGGCCTCCCTGCCCTGCGCAGAAAGGATGCCTAACCACTGCCTGGCACAGTCCCTGCTCTGTCCAGGCCCGGCCTGCAGGCAGCTGGGGGATAGGGCGTGAGTACTTCGGTCCGTGTGTTAGCGTACCTGTCACATTAGCCGCTTCCCCCCAGACAGTTACCTATCAGCTGGTCACAGAGCCCTGCTTCTGTATGTATGCATACAGCAGCGTCCTCACGCCTAAAGAGATGGAAACCCAGCAAACCTTTTCCTTTACCTTTTCAGGGCACTAAAAATGCAATTACCTTTCCCTACTCATGGAGGAGCTCATAAAGAGCCTTATCAGAGATAGAGCCTCTGCAGCGGGTAATGGGCCATAACTCACGGCCTGGTTGCTGGGATGTCAACACCCACCGCCTGCAGCCTGTTTGGGGAGCGTTTCCCTCCCACCGGCGTCCCCCCTGCCACGTGGCCCAGCTGGACACCCCCAGGCTGCCTTTGGAGGTGGGGACAACACAAGGCTGAGAAGCACTTGAAGGAGAAATGGAACCTGCGGAAGGCGGAGAAGGGGGACTTCAGGAAAGCCAGAGGCGCAGGGATGGCTGGAGCTCCCCGGCTTCCCGGGGACCATTCCCGAGGGTCACATCATCTGGAAAAATGGGAGCCACGGTCGTGGCTCTCAGGGTGGTGGAGACGCACTGAGGTCGGTGTGGGGAGCGTCTGCCCACACGACCTGCCCTCCGTGAACACCCTCTTCTTTTCCCCAGTGCGCAGCTGGAAGCAAGACGGTGCGGCCGCCTCCTTCCACGGCTCTCCGCGGGATGGCCTCGATTTGAAGCCACCCTGAATAGGTGCCGGGCCGATGCAAAGACCGGGGACCCTGCCCCCGAGCCCCCTTACCTCCCAGCCATCCCGGAGACCTCCCAGGGCCTGCCGCCTCTGGCTGGGCTGGCCTCCGTGCCCTGGCGAATCACGGTAATGCCAGGGAGGCTCAGCGTGGCGTTCTCCAAAAGTGGCCTATCACTCGAGAAATTCTCTCCAGCCATCATCCCGCTGACTTCTCCAAACAACCTGAGGCTGGGCGCCATGGTCAGCCCCAGTTTGCAGCCGAGGAAGCCGAAGCTTAGAAGTCTGAGTTCACCAGCCCTGCTGGTCACTGTGCTGGGCCGTTTGATTCCAGGGCCGTGACCTTAACCACTGGGCCCACAGGAGTCTGCAGGTGGATTTTGGCTTCATGTGC
Organism: Acinonyx jubatus; assembly: GCF_027475565.1. Taxonomy (NCBI): domain Eukaryota; kingdom Metazoa; phylum Chordata; class Mammalia; order Carnivora; family Felidae; genus Acinonyx; species Acinonyx jubatus. Next base: position 12,791,456 of record NC_069381.1, read on the forward strand.
ACAAGCTCGAAAATTCCGTTCTTTCCTCCCCCTTTCATCTTAGGAATAGAGAGGGGTCCCCAGTGCCTCCATGCCCCTGGCCCACCCAATGCACCCCAGGTTTGCTTCAAAAGCAGCTGAGCTGCTCTAAGAAGCAAGTCCCCCCCCCACCCATCCCCACATCGGGACCCACCCTTCCTCCCCAGCCTTACAGCCGAAATCTTTCTCCTGGGTGGTTTTTTCCTTTATTCCTCTCTGTGGCTCTGGCCCTTTCCCCCTGAAAATACAGTTTGCTGATATTAAAAAGAAACACACAACCACTAAACACATTTGATATAGTCTTTGAAGTCTGATGGCCTCGGGCTCCAGACTGATAAGCAGGAAGATAGTGTAGGCCTGTGCTGGGAAGACAGCACCTTTGGCAGGGACGGTTCCAATCGAGGGGACAGAGGAGGGAAGCCCGAGAGAAGGAAGGCTGGGTCCCCTCCGACGGGAGGTGAGGCCCCCATGGGAGGGGGGTGCGGTAGGGGATGAGCACAGGTCCCTGGGGAGGTGGCCCCCGTGGAGGCTCTCTGCAAGGGATTTGATCTCTCAGAGGCTGGGTGATTGGGCATTCCCTCTCAAGACGGGGAGAGGAAAAGAACGCTCTGTGCACCCCAAGGCCTTGGGGGGCATCTCTGTGCCCAGGGAAAGGATCCGGTTGGGGAACTGGCGAGGTTTTCTGTGTTCACGTGCACTTGCGGGATACAGGTACATATGTGTTGTGGGTGTTGGTGGTGCCACAGTTGGCCTCCACCGACCCCCCTCCCTACCACGCTGCTGGGTTGGGGACCTCCCCTCAAGGGCAGACACTCAGAGCACCTGGGGGCCGTGATGCCCTGTCGGGACAACGGTCCCCCATGTCCAAGAGAGGAGAAAAAGTCTGTCTGCAGGGAGCTGCCAGGCTGATGGGGAGACCCAGCCTTTGTCCCTAGGAAGTGCCCAGTGAAGCAGGGGCAGGAGGACCCGTGTAAACATGGAAACCTCCGGCCCAGGAGCTGTCATTCCCCAGTGTCAACCCACATCCACCAAAGCTGGCATTTATAACCCAGCCCCCAAACTTCTGTCGGGAGGTGATTCCTGGACCAGAGAGGTGGACACTCCACCCCCCAGCCCCACTGGGGCTGCCTCCGATGAGGCCTCCCATAAGGCTTGGTGTCCCCGGATCCATATTCTCAGCTCCCCGGCTGCCCCTGGTCCCTCCGAGCCCATCTCACTTCCACTTGAACTCCCGCCTTCCCACCCGTCCCCAAGGCTCCCACCCCGTCAGCCACAGTGTCCTCACCATGCACACAGCCTCTAGCAATGGAACTCTGTTTGCATGCCCGTCACCTGTCCGAGGACGACTCCTGCTTTCCAGGAGGAAAAGCACCCAACGCAGAGCTTGGCCATGACCTTCGTGCCACGTTTGTTAAATGCACACTCTGTGCTGGGCCCGTGTGCATCATCTCATCAATAGCTGGCTCTGAGAAGCCTGAGGACCTGCTCCCCCATTGCTTGGGTAATTCCTGTCATCCCTTGGGTCCCTGCCCACACGTCCTTTCCTTGAGACATTCTCTCTGAGTCCCCCGGCACCCCCCGCACACACGGTGTCCTGTACATGTTGGAGGCACTAATCGCAGTGGTATTTAATCCATCATTCCTTTGGTGGTTCACTCCTCCCCAGTCCTCCACAACCCCACAAGGGAAGGGCCCACATCTGTGTTGTTGACCACTCTCTCCTGAATGCTCAGCATGGATTCCAGCTCAGAGAACACCCCCAGTAAATACTTGCTCTTTGAGGAATCGGGGGCTTGCTGATTTTGCATACCTAGAACACTCTGGACTTCAACTGCCTCAGGGATGCATGGGTGGAAAATAGTTCCCCATGACCAGCTCACTGTTTATTTCTTAAATTTTTTTTAATTTTTTTTAACGTTTATTTGTTTTTGAGACAGAGAGAGACAGAGCATGAACGGGGGAGGGTCAGAGAGAGGGAGACACAGAATCGGAAACAGGCTCCAGGCTCTGAGCCGTCAGCACAGAGCCCGACGCGAGGCTCGAACTCATGAACTGCAAGATCACGACCTGAGCCAAAGTCAGACACTTAACTGACCGAGCCACCCAGGCTCCCCTTCCAGGTCACTGTTAAGGTGACTTATTCCTGGGTCCTAGAAAATAACTTTTTAAGATTCTGCTTTCTACGAACCATCGACAAAATGAAAAGGCAACCCACCGAATGGGAGAAGATATTTGCCAAGCATACATCTGATAACAGGTTAATATCCAAAATATATAAAGAACTTATACAACTTAATATCAAAAAACCAACCAACCAGACTAAGAAATGGGCAGAGGTCTTGCATAGACATTTTTTCCAAAAAAGACATACAGATGGCCCACAGACATATGTAAAGATGCTTGGGGCACCCGGGTGGCTCAGTCAGTTGAGCATCTGGCTCTTGATTTCGGCTCAGGTTATGACCTCAGAGTTCATGGGATCGAACCCCGAGTCAAGCTCTGTGCTGGCAGGGAACAGTCTGCTTGGGATTCTCTCTCTCGGTGCCTCCCTTGCTCGTGCCCCTTCTCTCTCAAAATAAATAAATCCCTTCTCTCTAAATAAACAAACATTTTTTTAAAAAAAGGAAGAAAAGATGCTCAACATCACTCACCATCAGGGAATTGCAAGTCAAAACCACCATGAGATGCCACTTTACACATGTCAGAACGGCCAGTGTCGAAGAGACAAAAAATACCAAGTGGGGGCCGGGTTGTGGAGAAGAGGGAGCCCACATACACCGTTGGTGGGAATGTAAATCAGTGCCACCAGCGTGGAAAACAATACAGAGGTTCCTTGAAAAAATAAAAAATAGAACCACCAGACAATTCAGCAACTCCACTTCCGGATATTTATCTGAAGAAAATGAAAACAGTGATGCAAAGAGAGAAATGCACCCCTGTGTTCCCTGCAGCATCATTTACGAGAGCCAAGATACGAAGGCAAACTAGGAGGCCACCGACAGATGAAGGGATAAAGAAGATGTGAGATGGATCGATAAAAATCTACAATGGAATATTACTCGGCCATAAACCAGAATGAGATATTGCCATTTGCAACAACATGGATGGAGCTAGTGGGTGTTATGCCAAGGGAAGTAAGCCAGACAGAGAAAGACACACACCGTATATGCTTTCACTTCTACGTAGAATCTAAAAAACAAACCAAACAAACAAAACAGTGTCACGGACACAGGAAACCAACCGTTAGTTACCGGAGGGGGGATAGGTTGGGGGACGTAGGTAACATAGACGAAGGGGATTAAAAGGTGCAAACTTCCAGCTATAAGTAGGTCATAGGGATAAAATGTACAGCATAGGGAATATAGTCAATAATATTGTAATGACTTTTCTATGGTGACAGATGGCAACCAGACTTATCATGGCGGTCATTCTGTAGTGTATAAAAATATGGAATCACCATGATGTGCACCAGAAACTCATAGGATATGGTGTGTCACTTATACTCCAATTTTTAGAATTCCATTTTCCTTCCCCCAATTAAAGCAACACTGTCCTACCACTTTATACTAATCAGGTTGGGGGGAATAATTGGAAAATTGGATAATGCCGTGTGTTGACAACAACATGGGGAGCATCATGTTCTGGAAGAAACCTGGCAATATTTAGGGAAATGAAGTACCACACACCACGACCCCCATCCTACTCCCGGGAGACCCAGGGACACCCTCTCAGGACACAGTGGGGCAGGCTGGGTGAACACCTTTAGGAGACCAGTTGTCTCTCTGGAAGCCTCTGCTGCAGTCAGAGGCATCGGACAAGATTTATACACAGCAACACGGGTAGATGTTAAAAACACAGAGTTAAGTGAAAAAATTAAGCAGCAGAATGAGATCTATAGCCCACTACAATTTATGTAAATTAAAACACATTCACACAATAAACAGCACTGTATATTTTACAGGAAGCATCCATATCTCAGGACATACATTAGAGGGGGGCTCAGGAACAGGATCAGGGGATAAAGGAGAAGATCGAAACCAGGAGTGGGACCGTGAAGGAACGTGGTGATAACAGGCATGAGTTCAGGAGCGTGGAGGACTTCCTAGCTCTCCCTTCAAGGTAAAGGTAACAACCGACTGGCCACCCAACTTCCTCCTCCGCTGCTGTCCTTGGTCCCCAGGGGGCTGGAATAGATCCGGACAAGATTTCTCAGCCTCGGCACTGTGGATGTTTTGCTGTGGGGCTACCGTGTGCATGGTAGGGTGTTTGCCAGCATCTGGCCTCTCCTGCCAGCTGCCAGGAGCACACGCTGAGTGTTGACAACCACAATGTCTCCAGACATTGCCAGGTGTCCCCCGGGGGAGCAAAATCACCCCTGACGGAGAACTGCTGGGTGGGAATCAAAGTCTGAAAACGGTGCCACATCTTCTGGGTGAGCGGTCCACACTTGCTTTACCAAAACCCACACCCAGAGTGCCAGAGCCTCAGGACCCTGGACAGGGCTGGGAGCTCCATCTTGAAAGCTGCCCTCCTCCCTTGCACGTTTCCATCAAGGCTCTGTGGAGATTCCCGTGACAGCCCGCAACCGCGTCCGCCTTGGGCTTCCTCCTAATTTTAACAGGCAGCTGGATTTGCATAGGACATTTGCATCTGAGATTACCCATGGTTCTCTGGGAGACACCGTCTATAGCAGACGGTGGCAAAAAAAATACATAATTCCATTTCAGCCTGCAGGGGAGGAGGGAGGAAGGAGGAGTCCTTCAGGGAGGGAGGGCACTTGTAGGAAATTTCAGTGCTCTATCCACTTGGTGAGGGGATGGGAAGGGGATATTCTACCAGTCACTGGGTGGAGGTGACTGTCCATGTCCCGGCATCAGTATGCGAATTAGTGGAGGGAATAGTGAAAGAAGGGGGCTCCTTGAGACTCTATCAGGAGGGGGCTGCTGCTGTTTCAAGAGGAGGCCCGCAGAGGGGAGGGGTGGATGGGGTAGACTGACTACAGATAAACAAACGGACCCAGCCCCGGCCCCCCAGTGCCCAGCCACCCACCAGCACTGCCTGAGAGCCCACTCTGCCCGACAGTGCTCCCTGGCTGTTTTCCACTCACAGGCCTATTTCAACGCACAGCCTCAGCCTCTTATTTAGAAGAGGAGGAAACAGAGGTTCCCAGATCTCATCCTGGGTAAAGAACAGAGCCTGAAGTGGAATGAAAATGTGCCAGACTCTAAAACCAGCCCTCTTTCTAAGCCCCTTGGTGGGCTCTCACTGATTTGCCAAGTTGGTGAATAAAGCAAGGGTATGGAAGATGGGGCTCAAGAAGGGCAGACAGACTCTCGCTTAAAGGTCAGCAGCTTATACTTAGTCCAATACATAGCCAGGCCTGGATCCCATAACATAAAGACAGACACCTGTGAGCCATGACCTAAATGCCAGGTAAGGTGTGGATGTTCCACATGGGTCAAGGCCAAACCAGAAACTTCCCCATGGAAATCATACCCATCCCCAGGCACTCTAGGATAGTCACACTCTCCACTTCACTGCCCCAGGGCCTGTTATTACATGTAATTTATTCTTTCTATATGTTTCTCCCCAGTAGCTCAGGAACATCTTGGGGACAGAGATCATGACTGGCTCATCTCTCTATTTCCAGTGCTCAATAATTACACGTGCTATAAACTGAGCCAGTTTGGGGCTGGGAGCAGGTAAGTAGCCAATCCATATAATTCCATGGATATGGAGGTATTTCTTGACTTTCCCGGAAGGAAGATCATAAATGAGACCTTTCCCTAAATCAAGTGTAAGAGGAGGCATTATGACCTGACCACATTCTACCTTGTCCACAAACATGCTGAAGACTTGTCAAGGGAATGGAACTTGTCCGATTATCTCTGCATTCTCGGTGCCAAGAACAGGGTCTTCTTGCATGTAAGAAATAGAAGATGGATGGATGGATGGATGGATGGATGGATGAATGGATGGATGTTTGGATGGATGGGTGAGTGGACAGCTGATGGAAAGGAAAGAAGGTAGATAGATATTGATAGGTATGTGGTTGTATGGTGGTTTAATAGTTAAGTGAGTGGATAGACGGATGGTGGATATATAAATGAGTTGGTAGATGGACAGATGAATGGATGGGACAATGGCGAATGTTTGGGTGTTTGGATGTGGGAGAGTGAGCAAGTCAGTGAAAGGATGAATGAATAAATGGATGAAGGTCAGATGGGTGGATTGATGGTTTTCAGGGTGAATTAAGTGTACATGGGTAGGTGGTGAACACGTAGATGGATCCACATGGAATGGGTAGGGGAATGGTTACACCAATGAGTAAATTGTCTTTCCATCTCCCTATATCATGCTCAGCCTTCTTAAGCAAAGTGGCTTTTTGTACTCCTTTTTTCCAGATCCCACCCTTAAGTCCCCCTGCCTCTCCTGCTCTCTTCTATCATCCAAGCAGGGGCTCTAAGATGCCAGATGGAAGTCTTCCCAGGAAGTTCAGCTCCACTCCCTGCCTCTGTGCTGAGCGTTCCACGCTGTGCAGAGATTTAATACTTAACTCCAGCCTCTCCCCGCTCCTTACCTGCCTGAGGAGGTAGAGGCAGCAATTTGCATATTTATTAAATATCTCTGAGCAGGATACACAAGCCGCATTGCTACATCCCGCTCCCAGAGCCGTCCTGCTGGCAGACAAGACTGTGTGCCATCGGCGCTGCATCGCCACCCATTAAATAGCTGTTCCAGAGCCCAGGAGGCAAGGAGGGTGGTGAGGGGCCGCAGGGCAGGCGGGGAGGAGGAGGTCCTGGAGCCCAGGATGCTGCGGTCTCACAGTTGTTCAGCAGTGAGGAGGGGGGTCTCTTCTTGGCCCAGATGGAGAGGGCTCTGCAGGCATCTCTTCACATGGGCACCCCTGAAAGCCCAGCCCTGTGCTTAGAAAATTCCCAGGGGAGGACATCTAGACGCATCTTTGTTTTGTGTTTCTTCTGCTGCTCGATTTCTTCGAAGTCCATCCTGTTGTCTAAATAGAAGTGGGCCTGCCTTTGCATAAGCCCATTGCCGGTGCATTGTCTTTGGTCAAAATGGGACAAGTGTCCACCATGGCTCAGAGCACCCCTCCTCAAGTAGTGATCCTAGGAGATCCAGCCTCACGTCTAAGAATCCAGAGCCCTGGGCACCAGACATCCTCGGCGTGGATGTCCTTCTGGGGACCAGGATCTCCCTGCTCTAAATGGGGACCAACCTCTCCCCTTCAGACTGGGTGCCCTGCCTCTTCTTCTTGTCTCTTGTTACCGTTCCTGGGTTGGGGCTCAAGTCCAAGGATGTGGTTTCTGGGGTCAAACTTTCCAGGTGCTGATCCATGTCTCATCTCTTACTAGCTGGGTGACAGAATCTCCCTGATCCTCAGTTTCCTCATCTTTAAATGGGGGTGATGATAATACCCACCTCACAAAATTATTGTGAGGATAAGTACAATGAAGGATGTTGAGGGATTAGCATCGTATCTGGCTCCGGGCTGAGTATTCAGGAAACATCACTTGTTATGGTTATGGAATCATCCAACGCTGTACATGCAAAGTGAGGCTGGATACTTGCTCATCTTCCCCCAGGGAGAAGAGAAGGGTAGTAGGACTTGTATATCTCATAGTCTGTCTGCTGGGTTCTGCTCCGAGCATGATCCTTGTGGCCACCTTTGAGGTAGATATTCCAAACACTCCCACTTTACAGATGAAGAAACTGAGTCCCAGAGGGAGGAGGGCAACACATAAGGCTACATGTTTGTTGGGGACCACCGTCCCCCTTGGTTTTCTCTTCCTAGGCAAGTCGTGAGGGAGCCCTGCCCTGGGAACAGCTTAGGACCCAAGGAAGAGGAGGAGGAAACCTACAAACGGCTTTTCCAGCTCCATCTGTCCCCACATCCCACTGTCCTGGATTGGCAGGAGCCAGAAGGAAGGGTCTGGGCTGCAGCCTCATAAACCTTCCTGAAAGTCCTCGTAAATGCGAGGCCCAGCCAGCTTCAAGTCTCTGCTGCAAAAAGCAAAATCCCTGGTCATAAAGTAATCCCCATAAAAAAAAAAAAAAGAGGAAGAAAAGAAAAAAATCTATGCAGTAAAAATAGTAAAAAACAGTTACAGTCTTGAGAACAAAAGGGAGAGGAGGCTTAGCTCTCATGAGCTCAGGCCCCACCCAAAAGCACCAATAGTCCAAGTGAGGCAGAGTGGGTCGCGGTGGCTGGGGTGGGGGATACAGGTGTTGAAGAATGGTGATGCTTCTGATGGTGAAGGTGGTAGCACTGAGGTGACTTCTAGAAAAAGTCCACTCATACCCACCCCCTGACTGAAGCTGCCAATGTCTCAAGATTTTCAGGGTTAGAATCCCCATTGTACAGATAAAGAAACTGAGGTCAGGGAGAGTAGGAGCTCTCCATCAGAACTCAGGCCTGCCACCCCCTCTAGGACTCTCTATGTAATGCTGGTCTTATGAGCCAAGTCCTTAGTAGAGATAGGGGGCCCTGACTGCCCCTTCCCAAGAAGGAATCCCAAGGCAGGGGAGGCAGAAGCAGCTGTGGGATCCTAGGTGAGTGTCTGCACATCCTCGAGTTTCTGATTGTCATCTATTCATGGAGGATGATCGTTCTTCCCTCGCCTAAGGGGTGGACTGAGATGAGAAATGTATAGGTATAAGGATTTGTACGTGCTCAGGGGTCCAACAGTGGGAGCTCTGGGAGCCCAGGGTGGGGGTGTAGAATCTCAGTGAAGTGAGGCTCCCAGGCCAAGGAGCCAGGATCACATTTGGGGGTGAGGACAACTCAGTACCAGCAGAAACCGCCTTTGGCCCTTGTCAGCACCTGCCCCACCACACACAAAGCAGTCCTGCTCAGCTCTGAGCCTCCCAGCCCTGACAATTCATGCCTTCCTCTTCTCCCCCAGCCTTTACATTCCCAGCCTTATCTCTTCCCTGTGCCTCTCTCCTTCCCTCTCTGCCCCTTCCCTGGCTTTTGTTTGCCAGGCTCCAGCCTCTCCATCTTTTGGTGGTGCAGACAATCTCCTTTGCTCTCTCGCTCCACGTTCGGGAGATTATTGTCCTCCTGACTGTCAGAGCCGACTCTGCATTTCCCCATTCAAAATGACATGCACTGGCCTCTCCTTGGAGCCTCTAGAGGCTTCGTCCGGGAGCCAGACTCTGGCCCAAAGCCTGTCCAAGCCTCATCCCTTGGGGAAGCCTCACTTGGGTCCCCGCCCATCATCCTTCCTTGAACCAGAGCTGCCCTTCTCCCACACACCCTTTCCCACACCCATCACCCACTCTGCAGGGAGTGAGCTCTGTCAGAAACCATCCCTGTCTCGGTGCACCTGCTTAGTTCATCCTCCTCCGTCTCCCCCGGAACAGGGGGAAAGGACCAGGGCTGCTCCTGCCCAGCGCCAGGAATTTAGGAAGAGCGTGTTTTGAGTGAATGAGCCTCCAAAAATGAGCTCCCTGACACTAGGGAACTCTTAGGCAGAGAACGTGTGCCCCACTTCTCGGTTCACCTCCACCACCCTCACCTCCAAAGCTGTTCCCATCAGTTCTGCTCAACAATACTGTGGGGAGGCGGTTGCAGGAGAGTAAGCTTCCAGAAGCCTTGGTCTCACCCGCCACATGTAAAATAGGATACTAGGACCTACTCCCAGGGCTATGGGGACGTCTACATGAGTTAATACATGTGAAGCACTTATATCCATGCCCAGAGCACTGTAAATAGAAGTGAGTGTTTGTTGCTGCCATTATTATTGGCTGTTGTGCTGCCCTGGGCTCCCTTCTACCCCCAGTCTCACTTTCATCCATAGCTCGTTTTTTTTTTTTTTTCCAGCCCTGGGGAGGGAAATGACTTCCAGATGCTAGAAACTGGAGTCTTTATAGGCAGGTGACTGATTTCTTGTAAGAACGCAGAAACAGTAGTAACAACACAGGTAACGGTAATGACCAGCTACTGTTTATTGAGTGGTTACTACGTGCTTCCCATGAATAGTCTCATGTAATCCTCACCAGATCCGACGAGGCAGCCACCCCCGTTCCCTCCGTCTCCCAGACGACAGGCCCTGACTGGTGTAGCCAGTCTCCCCGGCCCCTGGACAACTACAGGGGCAGGGCATCAGTCTGACTCCATAGCAGCGTTCTGGCTGCCTCAAATTGCCCCCTTCCCCCTTGCTGGGCCTCCGTTTCCTCATCTGTTAAATGGGTGCCAATACTGACGGGGACTGGGATGTGATGAAGACGGCATTCCCAATAAGATTTGCCAAGGAAGCCAGGGGCTGCCAAGCCTGTCCTTCCTGGAAAGGGCTCAAGTGCCCGAGCTTGTCCAGGGGGCCCCTCCTCATAGGGTCCCCTGACACCGGGGGCCCAGAGACAATGGCTCCACCAGTGCTCCACTTCAGAGAGACCAGGGGATCAGTGAGGCTGACGGGACAGGGGAGCGTTGGAGCCCCAGGTAGCATTGCTGATAGCCAGGCTCCTGGGAGGGTGGTTTGGGGCTCCTCGGGGGGGGGGGGGCTATGGGAGTGCGGGGACAGGGCTCTGAGGCCAGCAGATGCGACCCCAGTCTTGGCAGACAGAATGGCTGAAGCCCAGGGAAGGGCAGGGAGCCCAGTCCTGTCATCGCCCCTCCCTCCTCAGCCACTGCAGCCGTTAGTAATAATAACAATCATACCACTAGTGACCATCAGTAAGTCACCCGGAGCCCCTTCACTGCCAGACACCTGCTTGGTCACCTCACTAACTCCACCCCCCCCCCCCCACCAGCAGCCCTCCGGGACGGGATCACTTCACCAGCCTTCTTGCACAGGAGGGGGTAATGCAGACGGTGAGATTGGGCCCGGCTCGCCCAGCTCGTGGGGCGGAAGTGCTGCTTTTGAACTTGGGTCTGATTCTGAAACCTAGGTCCTTTCTCAGAAGCTAGACTGCCTCGTCCAGGACCCGTCACTTATTTTCTCACGACTCTGTGTCCCCTCCCAAGCTTGGCACAGACCTGGGCCCACGTGGGTGGGGTCACGGTGACAGCTGGGGTTGGACAGACCTGGGTTGGAATACTGATGCTGCGTAAACAAGAGTGCCATCCGCGTGACACGCAGGCGTGTTTGTGGGCGAGGGCGTATGCAGTTGGCTGGTTAAGGGGCTGGCACCACCCGTAACCCACCCCAGACACAGAGTAAATATTGACTCATTCCTCCAGCCTTAAGCATACCTTGCATTTAGCCAGAACCCGTTTGCATTTTGGGACCTTCCAACCTGCCATCCTCTCTGCCCGGAGTCTCCTCTCTTTTCCCAATTGGCTGCTTTCTACTCATCCTCCTACGTGGTTCCTCAGGAAGGCTTCTTTGATTCCCTAGGCTGAGTTAGACGTGCACCCTCCCCTTCCGGCCCGCACAGCACCTTTCACACCTCTCTCTTCCTGCTAATTGTCCATTACACATCTGGCTGGAGTGTTGTGAGGTCCCTGCGGGCAGGGAGGGTGTCCTACTCACCTGGCGTCCCCGCCATCCGCAGCACTTGGAAGGTTGCAGAGCGAATGAGCAAGGAAGCAGACGAATAAAGAAACGAATGAGTGGCTGACGGGGGCATCAGCATGAGCCGTGCCACATTCAGGGTCAGAGACGTGGGTGACACAATCCCATCCCTGTCCCCAGGCACCCCCACCCCCACCAGTGTTCCTCTCCTCAGCGTTTGAATTTGCCTGTTGTCCTTGCAGAAGATGCTGCCTGGTCGTGCATCCAGAGGGTCAAGACCACAGTGACCTCTAGACGCTGTAGCCACTGGCCAAGGGTGCAATCTGGAGGTCATGGGGCCGGTGCGACATGAGATATCAAGGGATAGGTGTCCCTGAGAGACCCTACCTCCTGTGAATTTGCCTGGATTTTCACACCACTTGTCGATTCGCTGAGAGAAGGGAGGACACGTGTGCCACAATACGTGGCTGGAGAAATCTACATGCTCCTTATTCCTAGCATCTCCCCCCACCCAGATCCTCCTGCCAAAGTAAAAACTAAATTTATCGTGTATTGGCACGTCCCCACCTGCCCCCCCCCCGCCTCCCCAGCCCCAGCCCAACCCCATCCTACTTCTGTTAGAGAAGTAAAGTCTACTTCCTTTACTTTGGACACCAGCAAGGAGGCTTCTGGACTTCCAAATGCTGTCTTCCAGGAAATTGGAGTTTGAACATGATCCCTTGGGCGATGTGTCCAAAGGAGAAGTTCTCGCTAAAATCCCACATCGTAAAATGTCAGGATGTCTGCGGTCTTTATTTATAGACAGATTGCTTTTCAACTTTTCTCACTCCAACATTTCTATGTGTTATTCCTGAAGATAAATGCACATTATGATTTCATAATAGAAATTGCATTTCTCCCCCGTGTCACCTCTAAGCATGTATATACATAAATATGGCACATTGCCTCCGACAGTAATTTAAAAGGCACTTTGGAGAACATATTGATCATGACCAGAGCACGGGGCTGGCATGGTCTCGATTTCATCGAAGTCCGCCTCCTCCCAGCCCCTGCCCTCCCTCCTCTTCTTTGTTTGGGTCCTGAAGCTTGGGGACTTATGATTTCCATTTATCTTTGTACATCAGGATGTTTGTTTATAGGCACCAGGGGCTTTGGGAGGAGGGAGAGACGTGAAATTTTATAACTCCAAAGTGTAAACAAGGAAGGAAAAATGTAGCCTTCTACCAGAGTGAGTTCCCTGGAGGCAGGAATCCTCTATCTCACTCCCTCTTGGAGTTGAGATGGTATAGCCTGGACACTGCCCCACCCTCCTTTCACCTCGTCACATTCTCCTACAGTTGGATTCCTGGCCCAGCCAGGACACCCTCCTCTCCACTCATCTGCCTCCCAGGGACCTCAGGCTCCCCTGAGAACACTCACCTCCTCCTAGCCCTATGAGCCACTCCCCACCATTCCCGGAAACTACTAGAAACTCACCTCTTCTAGGGAGCCTCCATGACTACTCACAGCTGCACCCCAGCGTCCCATTCTCTCCATGGCACGCTCCACCCTCTGCCCATGTTAAAGATCATTTATCCCTGGGCTACTTGTATGATCACATTGTCCTAGGCTGGGTAGCTCAGAGTGTGGGAGGAAACCATGTGGGAATTTGTGGGGCATCTGCAGTACACCAGGCAAGTTCCCTTAGCCCGTATCATTTAGTTTCTACAACTACCTTGAAGGGTCGTGTTTTATTCTCCCATTTTACAGAAGAGAACACTGAGGTTCAAAAATGTCAGCCTACCCATTCAAGGTCTTGAGGCACCAAGTGGAAGATCCTTGATTCAAACTCTCCAACATTTCATAAAGGTGGGGCTAGGGTTTGGGGGGGCTCCAATTTTCAAAATACCTATTACTTTTCCATTCCAGGTCAATAGTCCCAGAGCTGTCCACTGACAGCAACCATGACCTGTCCAGGTGTTCTGGAAACACCCAGCTCTGTTCATAAGGGGCCCTACCAGCACCTCACGCTCTATCTGGCCCTCCTCCTCAAACCCTCCCATTGGCCCCTTTCCTCGGCCTGCTCCTTAAGCATCCATATTTCCCCCCACCTTCTTCTTGGACCTCCTTTCTTCCTTTTACTTCTCCTGGGCTCTCTCACCCCCCACCCCCCATCCCCAGCTTCAAGGATCCCTTTCCTCTCGGCAACTTCCCAATCCCCATCCCGGCTCAGATCACCCTCCTGACTAGCTGTCCACTGAGGTCTCCACTGGGGTGTCTTGTAGGTTCCTTAAACGTAATCCCGCAAGGACTAAGCTGAACATCCCCCGGTCTTATGGAGGGTACCGTCACCCACACAGGTTGCTACAGCCAGAACCCTGGCCATCATTCTGGACTCCTTCTATATTATCACATCTATTCATTACCAGCCCCTCTGTCTTTCCCTTCTTAATACATCTGGACGATCTCTCTTCTCCCTGTCTACTAATATTATATATTGGTTCAAGCCACCACTCATTCAGACTTGTCACGGCAGTGCCCTCCTAAATCATCCCCCAGTCCCCACTCTCGCCCCTTCCAATCCATTCCCCATATTACAGCCAGAGTGAGCTTTCTCAAGCAGAAAACTGGCCCCGTCATTCTCTTGTTTCAATCCATCATGGCGCCCTGTCGATGGCCAATGGGGGCAGTTCCTGTCACGTCCTCCCTCTCGTGCCAGGCGCATGTAGTAAGCACTCAGTAAATAGTCACCCAGTGGATTCTTTCCCGCTTCTCCTTGGATCCGCTCCCTGGGCTTTGTACTGGTGAACTTTTCCTTCCAGAGCCTCTCACGAGTGATTCTCCTTCAGCGGCTCAGCCTTGCTGTGCAGCCAAGAGCGTGGGGGCTGAATTGGCCTTTGCCTCTGCCATTAGCGGTCTTCCCCTCTCAATTACATGGTAATCCCTGTTAAAATTACAAATTTATTTATAGTTTCTTTCCCCCCTCCTTTCTTTTTTTTTCCCCACCCGGCAATTTTTATGGCTCATCGACCATAACAAATTCTACTTCATAAAGCAAAGGCGCACGTTATTATTACCTTATGGAAATAGGCGGCGGCAGCTGACTCCATTCCCGGCCGGCGTGTTGTCTCCACGAATCCGTAATGGTTTCAATCAATACCCCTGTGGGATTTGTTCCGCTCTTGGAGGCCGAGAGCGTTTGGACCTGCATGTGGTGTCTCTGCCTCCAAGCCAGCTGGCGGCAGTCACCCCTCCCAGGGACTCTGGATTTGGTGGTTGTCCTGGTGTTTCCATTTTGTCCAGGAATAAAGAGATCACACTTGGCGTGTGATATTTACCAAAAGCTCTCCGGAAGCATTGTTTTGGTCACCATACGAAGCAGGGGCCGATTATGACCCCAGGGTACAGGTGAGCAGAGTATGGCTCAGAGAGCATATGAACCGAACTGAAGGTCCACGTGACATGAGCAGGGGCCTCTCTGAGGGGAGGCACGGGCCACCTTCTCCCATCTGCTTGGCTATGGGAGGCGCTACAAATGAACCCTGCTGGAACTCTGCTAGTCTGTCGGCTTCTGCCTGCCTCTGTCTCCAGACCTGATAGGACTGGGAAGAAGACACATCCTCAGAAAATGACAAGGCATCCTGACGGTTGGGCACAGAGCTAGAAATGACTAGCCTCTTCCGGCCTCACGTGGATGCCTCCGAAGACAGGGAACTCACTAACTGAAGGGCTGGCTCACTCCTGAGAAGACCCCCTCGCACACAGCTTTCCTTCCATGGGGACCCGAGCGGGCACTTCTGTAACTTCTAGCCATAGGTCCTCGTTTGGCTTTTGGAAGCCACAGGAGCTGGTTTAATCCTCCTGGTCCACCGTAGCTGCTTGGCTGCTGCAGATGGAACATCAGAGCTGGAAGGGGTTCGCAGAATTCATGCCTCCCCCCTCACTGGGCAGTGGGGCTGTGGTTATCGCAGCCCCAAGCCAGTCGACGGTGCCTCACTTCCCTCACCCCCTGGGCAGGCCCTGTCACATACCACACTTGTCAGAGACCTGACCCCAGAGCTGGGGCTCGACCCCAGCCTCCAGTCCCCTCATTCACTGCCTTCGGTGACCACAGTCTGCAGAAAGTAGAGCGGAGCCGGGATGGGTCTGACTCCAGTGATTCGCCCCTCCCCCCGGAACCCCTGGTTTACCCCCCCGCGCACACAGCATAGCCCCAGCCCGGCCTGTGCAAAATGTCCGGTGCTTTGTTTCAACCACATCTTTACCCTCCTAAGTCTGGTGAACCTGGTGGCTGGAGGGGGTCCAGCGTGCTGGCTCCGGGAGCCTTGGGAGCCACAAGGTAAACGTGGGATGTTGCTCCGGGATGCGGAAGGGGCGTGCCGACTCCCAGGTCCCGATCACCCCCAAGCCAGGCTGGGAGCCCTGCCGCCCCTTTCCCGGCCCACAGAGGAAACCCTCGCTGAGTCCTGAAGGCGGCCCGGCGGTGCAGAAAGGAAAGGCAGGGACTCCCGAGATAGAGAACGCCAAGTTCCAGCTCTGGTTCTCTCAGTCGCCAGGTGTGTGGCCTGACTCGAAGCTCTCCTCTTCTCTTGGTCTCCATTTCCACCCGTAAAAGAGAGAAATATCCCAGTCGCGGGGCCGCCGTGGGGCCTCGAACAAGAGAAGTTAAGGGGTGCACCTGCTACGGTGTTGGAGCACACCCGGCTTTCCCGAGTGGCACTGGCCTCCCCATCCCGGCCCCCGACACCCGCCCCCTTGTCCTCACCGCACCCCCTCAGACCTCAGCCTCCTCTGGCTCACACAGGAGGATCGCGGTTACCATGGCAACCCGAGGGCAGCTCGGCTCCTGGTCCCTCTGGGTCCCTGCACCCAAGCCTCCCAGGCCCAGCTCGGGCAGCTGCCAGGGCAGGGGGACAGCGCCGGGGGCCACGGGCTCCTCTCGGAACAGACCCTCGACTGAGAGATTTTAAGGGGTGGTGGACTCAGGGGGGGCTTAATGGCTTTTCTTACTTGGCACAGGCCCTCCCGCCCCCCTCCCTCCCAGATCCCATCCCTTCCCTCACGAGGAAGCCTGGCCAGGGTCCGGGCTGGTGTTCAGAGAGCTCTTTCTGGTGGCAGCCCCCTTACCCTCATGCCCTGCTTCCTCCAAGCATGGGCTCGCAAACCCTTTCCTGGGCCGGGCAGGCTGGGTCTGGGTGAAGACATGTCTCAGCTCACGGAGTAGAAGTCGGAGAGGCCTGGGTTCAAGTCCTCACTCCGCATTTACCTGCGGTCTGAGCCGCCATAACAAAGCGCCACACGCTGGGGCCTCAACAGCAGACTTTTTTTTGTTTCTTACAGTCTGGAAGGCTGGAAGTCCAAGGTCGGGGCACTGGTTCCCTCTGGGGGACCGGAGGGAGAATCTGCTCCAGGCCTCTCTCCCATCTCCTGGGGTTTGCGGGCAATCTTTGGCGCTCCTTGGCCTGTGGCCGTGTCACCCCGATCCCTGCTTTCGTCTTCAGAGGGTGCCCTCCTTGCGTGGTGTCTGTGGCCAAATTTCCCCTTCTTATAAGCATCCTGGGCATAAAGGAGTAGGAGCCCTCGCTTCTCCGGGCGGAACTCATCTTAACTAATCGGGTCTGCAACGACCCGACTAAGGTCACACTCGAAGGTAGTAGGAGTTGAAACTCCGACGTGTGCATTTTTGAGAGACACAGTCCAACCCGTAACGCTAGCCAGGTGGCCTTGGGCAAGTCACGTCACCTCTTGGGGCCTTAGAAGGGCTCGTCTTGAAAATGAGAGGAAAGGGGCGCCTGGGGGGCTCCGTCGGTTGAGCGTCCGACTTCGGCTCAGGTCATGATCTCGCGGTCCGTGAGTTCGAGCCCCGCGTCGGGCTCTGTGCTGACAGCTCGGAGCCTGGAGCCCGCTTCGGATTCTGGGTCTCCCTCTCCGTCTGCACCGCCCCCGCTCGCACTTTGTCTCTCTCGCTCTCAAAAATAAATAAGTGTTAAAAAAATTAAAAAAAGAAAAGAAAATGAGAGTCGGCGTGGCGAAGTCCTCGTGCCGTGGTTGAGAGGACCGGATGGGACAATGTATATACATCGGTTAATCCAGGACTAGAGGAGGATAGAGTCGGTGACCGGTGACCGTCACTGTTGCTGCGAATTCCGGTTTGGGGGAGGGTTCCTTGCCCCAGGGAGCGCGCTCATTGGTCCCTCTTGGTCCTGATTCGGGGAGTAAAGACATGCATTGGGGTCTCCTTACTCCCATCCAGCCTCCAGGCGACCTCTGTGGGGCCACACCGTTGGCATTCGCTCACCAGTTAACGCCACCAAGGCCAGGCGCTCTGTGCGTGCTCTTTCGTTTCAAAATCTTTGCGTTTTTCCTCTTTGTATTTTGTTCCCATTCACTGGATGAGGACACTGAGGCTTGGCGAGGTGGTGTGGCTTGCCCAAAGGCACGTGGTAAAGGGAGCGAACGGTGGGCGCCGGGCTCACCCGTTCAGAGCCCGCATGCGCCTGGCCGCGGGGGGTTCGTGCCTGGCGCGGCTTCGCTTTTCTCTCCTGCGTGAGCGCTTCTCGGAGCTCCTGTGGCCCATCCCCGGAGGAGCCCTCGTGTGCTCCCATGCTGTCATCAGCCCGCATGCGGCCCCTGGTTATAATTTTTTGTATTTATATCTTTCCTTTGCTTGTCATCAGGCTGTTTATCGGCACGCAGCGATGCACCGTGTTAAATATATATGCGTCTCTCTGTGTGTGTGTGTGTGTGTGTGTGTGTGTGTGTGCGCGTGCCTTCCCAGTTATATTTATGCAGCTCCTCGGAGGATTAATTTAGCCAAATAACCGAAGCTATTTAGGTAGTTGACATTCACACTGTGAAGGAACGCGGGCGCTAAGTCAGCCAGGCACTGGCTTTGCTCCCAGGCCTCCCGAGGACTCAGTTTCCTTAACTTGGGGTGAGCGCGGCGGAGAACGCAGGAGCTCAGCGAGTCCAGGGTTCGAATCTTGACTCCGTGATGGGGAGCTGCACGACCCTGGGAGAAATCCAGCACGGGCGTCAGTCTATTCAGCTAAAAAAGAGGTCTTCTTCTCACTGAGCTGTCGTGGCAAACTTGAACCAGTTCGATGAATTTAAAGTTCCTTTTCCACAGCGGGTGCTAATTTGTTGGTGGTTAGCGTCCTTCTCTTTTTTCTCCTTTCGAGCCCTCCGTGTGGTTCCAGGAGGCCTGCAAGGTGCAGTTAAAATGCCCTGGCTTGGTCCCTGAGGCCCTCAACCTTGTGGTCTTTGCTGATCTTCCTTCCTCCAAAAGGTACCCTCTCGCTGTGCCTGGAAGTGCGGTTCAGTTGGGGTGGCTGATGCTGTTGGTGCCCGTTCGATCTCTCTCCGGTGCTCACCGTTCCTGTGCGTGCTAGCCTCACAGCTACCCCCGACCAGCATGCAGGAGGCTTTTCTCTGGGTTCCAGAGCCCATTCACTGGCCGGTGGGGGGGCGGGTGGGCAGGGTGGAAGGGGGTGGGGCAGGCCGGAGGTGGGAGCAGCCCTCAACCACACACCAAAGGGAAGGGGGCATGTAAATACCCCAGCTCCCTCGCCCCTTGGTCGGAATAACTCATAGGTCTGTTCTACATTCTCGCACACTGTGCCCCAGCGGGCTGGACCCCTGCTGGCCCACAGCAGACGCCTGCTCCATAACACTCCTGGCTGGCTCTCTCCTCTTCTTTTCCCTGTCTCCTCCCTCACGCTCCTAGACGTATGTGTCCAGGATGCCCTTCAGAATAAATTCTATGCACTCCAATTGTCCGAGGGTCTCCTTGTAGTAAAACCCAACCTAAGAGCAGGTGGGGTGGTGGGTGCTAAAAGCCTGGGCTCTGGGGTCCCCCACCTGCCTTTGAATCCTAAGCAATGACTTAGATTTGCTGAGCCTCACCTCACCTGTCTGTGGTGTTAGGCGTGGTGGTCCCAGTGCCTGACCCCAGAGGCACGAGGTGATGGAGTGAGATGAAGGCTGCAGCTTGGTCCACTGCCCTCTTCATCCATCTTCGTGGAGCTTCTACTGTCGATCGATGTGCATGCGGTCTTTCTTCAAGGAGACTGCCTACCCGTCCAGAAGATCAGCTCCGTGGGCCTCTGATCGCGCTCCAGCTGTTCCCATCACCTTGCATGGCCGTGCTGTCTAGCTCTATCCATCCTTTAGGGCCCAGGGGGCTTCTCAGGTCAACTGTGGCCCCTGATTGGACCCTGCTTCCTCCACGATTGTTCCATG
The DNA here is from genome assembly GCF_027475565.1 of Acinonyx jubatus. Classification (NCBI taxonomy): domain Eukaryota; kingdom Metazoa; phylum Chordata; class Mammalia; order Carnivora; family Felidae; genus Acinonyx; species Acinonyx jubatus. The sequence continues at coordinate 12,811,171 of NC_069381.1, forward strand.
AGGCCCATCCTTGGGGCGGTGGGGGGACCAGGCTGAGGTCTTGGGCCCCCAGCCCACATCTGCTCAGTGTGCCTCGTGTGTTTCTCCCCCCTCTTCCTCCTTGTCAAGTTCCAATGAGACGCACCCAGGGCACCTGCAGCTCGCGCCCTCCCTGGCCAGAATCGGCAAGCAAGAGTCCAGCTGACGACCTCTCCCGACCTCACCACGGCTACGTTCACAGGCCCCCTCCCCTCGGCCCTGACTTCCTGCCACGTAGTGTGGACTCGTGCCCAGCCTGCCTGGTGCCGTACCTTCGCGTCTTCAGGCCTGTCCAGCCTCAGGTGTGGAGAGCAGCATTGTGGCCGTGGCTTCCTTTGAAACCTCTCTCGAAGTGACTGAGACTGTTCTGGACGCAGCAGGGGAAAATCAGAGCGTGTCGAATTGAATGGAATTAGGAACCAAGTGTCAGGGGGCGGGGAGGGGCGGGTGGTCAGGAGACCCCAGGCCAGGCTGACTTGGCCCATGGCCTCAGGGAACCCCTTGCCCTCTCTGGACCAAGCTTTGACCATGCACACTCTGAGAGGGGTGGGCCGGGTGACCTCTGGGGAGCCCCGGGCGGAGCAGAAGGGGCCTCTCACGGAGCATCTAGCTTTTGCCGATGTGTTCAGAGACGCGGTCTCATTTCATCTCGGTCCCGCCAAGTGGTTATGAATTTCCCCATTTTGAAGCAGAGTTTCCGAGGCCAGAGTGGGTGGGAGTGGGGTTGGGAAGGCCTGGAAGTCTCTGCCTTCCAGCTGGGCCTCTGGGAGAGGCCATCCTGCGTGGGGAAAGGCAGGAATGGCTGGGGGGGGGGGGTGTTGCACAGCAACTGGGCCTGAGGGAGCCCCTGCAAGCAAAACCCTTCCCCACCTTCCACTGCTGTCCTGGTGAGAGCCCTCGCTCACCCTGCGCCGCCCCCCCCACCCGGTTTTTTGGGGTTTTTTTCTAGGTTGCAGATAGGAATAATAATGATACCTGCCCCACTGCATTAACGTGAGAATTCAGTGAGTTAACACGAATGAAGGACTCAGCCTTGGGACTCAGGCTCAATAATTACCAGGTGCTATTACTATTTAAGTTTTATTTCTATCATTCTCTGCCTTCCTCCACGTTGCATTCCTCCCCGCAAGTGCGGGGCCTCAAAGCTGCAGTTTCCCCCCTGTACCTGCCCGAGGTCCCCCAGCCTACAGCAGGGCCTGTCCGCCAGGACCAGACCCCGTCCTCACACAGCTCAGCTGCCCATGGAGTGCCTGCCGCACACCGGGAGGGTGGCTGCACTCAGGTGGGGCACTGGGCTTTGCCCCACGGGTCCCACACGGGGTCATGGCCAGCTGGATCCGGGGTCAAGGCCGGCATGAGTCTGCCCAGCCTGGGAACACTAACAAACTCATGTTGACCGTGTCCCGTGCATCCAGCACTGAGCCTCACGGACGTCCTCTGAGGCCGGGGCTATCATCATGCCCATTTCACAGATGCAGAAACAGAGTCTCGAAGGGAGACAACCTGCCTCACATCAGGACGTGGCCAGATCCGTGGGACCCCAGAGCAGGCGCTAGGAGCGCACCCCGTCCTCCCCTTCTGGGTGGTGATGAGGCGACAGGCACAAGCACGTCCTCCTTATTGATCCCCTCGGCTCTGAGGACCGCTGTTACCGCACCTGCGGAGAGGAGCAGACGCGGCCCAAAACGGTGGCCGGCAGGCGGCGGAAGCCGGAAGCCGATAGAAGCCCCGGGGGCAGGTGTCAGGGGCCGTGTGCTGGGCGACAACTCCTGATGAAGCTCCCTTCTCCGCGAGGCCTGGGCCCGCAGCAGCTGGGGCGGCTCCCCGTGCCCCGACGAACCCCAAGCGCGTCTCCTTCCCTTGTGAGCTGAGCGAGCCAACAGGACGCTGCTGTGACCAAAGCACCCGCACGCGGCCCTACCTCTCAGCGACATCGCCCCAGGCCACTGCTGTCCCCGTCCCCGCTCTCGTCCCATGGTGCTCACAGATGACTTCCTACCCTATCATCTGGGCAGAGGGAAACCCCTCTTTACCGGACACACCCCCAGCTTTCCCCCTCAGAGCCTGCCACTGGGTGTGGGGTGGTCTGACCTACTTGGAAATCTTTTACTGCAAAAAAGAAGCTGATGCTTTAGCTCAGAGGCAGCTGTATTTCCCCAGAGCAGGAAAGGATAGAAGACAAAGGCAGTAGCTTTCCGGAAAAAAAAAAAAAAAGAAAAAGAAAGAAAGAAAGAAAGAGAAAAGAAAGCCCAGGAAATGCCAGCGGAGGGGGCTGAGGAGAATTCTGGGGCTTGTAAGGGCCCCACAGCCTCTGGCCACAGCAGCGCCTCCTCGGCAAGACCCTCTTAAGAAAGAACTGATAGGCCCATAAGGGTGTGTGGGTGGGGGGCAGACGAGCCTTAATTCTCCGGCTGCAAATGGGCCCATCCATTCACCCACGTGGCTCCCCCCGGCACCGGCTTCCTCCTGACCCGGCACTTCGGATCGCAGAGGGTTCCATCCGCTCCCGGGGCTGGGATTTCTGTAAACGGTGAGTGAGCCCTGTCACCAAAGTGCGTGTTAAGCCTTGTTTATTGCGATCAATAAATCACGGTCCCGTATCTGATCCAGAGACGGAAATAGCTCTCGAGCCCTGGCTGCAGGGGAGAGCGAGGGTGACTGCAGGCCCGGAGATAAGGCGAGCCCGAAGGAGGCTGCCTCTCCATAGCGACAGCGGGAGGCTGGCGTGCCCCACAGCCCGGGGCCCCTCTCCCCTGTGTGTCCTCCCCTGCGGGGTCCCTTGGAGGAACCCGAGGAGAGCGGAGGGCCCCCCTCTCCTCCGCGAGAGCAGGCGTGTGCCGCAGAGGGGCAGGGAGGCTCTGCACAAGAGCAGGACCTGGACGAGGAGTTCGTGGGGTCTCCTCTGCTGCTGTCTCTTCTCGTTGTGGGTGGAAGTCTGGCTCTGTCCCCCGCAGGTCCGGGAGGGAGGCAGGGTAGTGAGTGAGGAGGTACAGAAAGTGTGCGGCTTTGGGGCGCCTGGGTGGCTCAGTCGGTTCGGCGGCCGACTTCGGCTCAGGTCATGATCTCGCGGTCCGTGAGTTCGAGCCCCGCATTGGGCTCTGGGCTGACAGCTCGGGGCCTGGAGCCTGTTTCGGATCCTGTGTCTCCCTTTCTCTCTGCCCCTCCCCCGCTCGTGCTCTGTCTCTCTCTTCTCAAAAATAAACATTAAAAAAAATTTTTTAGAAGGTGTGCAGCTTTGCCCGGGAGCGGGGGCACACCATGGATGTTTCAGATCACAGTCTTGTTATCACAAAGAGCTGGGTTCAAGTCCCGGCTTCGCCACTTCCTTGATGTGGTTACCTAGCCTCTGCGAGTGTCCATATCCTCGTGTGGAAAGGGGGGAAATAGCACCACCTGCCTCCCAGGGCTGTTGGGGAGCACAAGGAGGTCATGTGCACGGACGTACTCAGCCCGGGGACTGCAACGTGGTGTCTGCTCAGCAAATGGCACCCTGTCCTGGGAGGCTGCACGATGGCCCCAGACATGTCCTCGTTCCAATCCCCACAGCCTGTGGGTGTTACTTCCATGGGGAAAAGGACTTGCAGACGATCTTCAGATGGGGAGACTATCCCGGCTGTTCCAGGTGGGCCCGATGTAGTCACAAGGGTCCCTATAAAGGGCTGGGGGAAGGTCAGAGTGAGAATGCCACGTGCAGCAACAGAAGAGCCAGAGAGAGAAGGCGCTACCCCCCCTCCCGACCCAGAAGGTGGAGGAAGGGGCCCCAAGCCCAGGGATACATGCAGCCTCTAGAAACTAGAAAAGGTAAGGGAACGGATTCTCCCCCTGAAGATTCTAGAAGGAACCAGCCCTGCCAGCACCTTGGTTTGGGCTGCTTCAGACTCATTTCCAACTTCTCACTTCCAGAACTGTAAGAGGACACATGTGTGCTGCTCAAGGCCCCGGGTTTGTGGTAACGTATTACAGGAGAAACAAGAGAAGTGATACACCTGTGAAGCCAAGGGTGTCAGTGAGGCTGGTGCCAACTTCCAAGATGCTTCCCAGGGTCCCCTGGATGGTGCTAACCTCGGGAGGTGAAATCCGCCTAAGGAGGACTCTGCGTGTGCCTCTTGCAATTACGCCCCTGGCAACCCCCCTAGCTAGGATCAAGATCAGTCCTAGGCTCCGGGGTACGGCGTGGGTAAAGCAGCCGACCGCCGTGGCCGTGGCCGTGAGCTCCAGCCCCGCCCAGCGAGAAAGGCTGGGGGGTTTGTTAAAATGAGGAGGTTATCTTCTGACTCACGTTCTCCTTCGGACTGATGCATGGGCCCAATCTCAGGACCTACTCTGTTGAGGGAGGCTGCTCCCCCTTCCAAATCAGACAGACGAGCCATCTCAGCAGAATGACTCAGGCTTGTGGGAAGCAGTGGGCGGCCGCTTCCTCTTCCTTCCCTGGAGCTGCCGGGCGCTCCCGGAGGCTCCTTGTCTACACGGGGAAGGACTGTGCGGGGGAGGGCGCGCGGGATGGGCACCGGGACCCGCTCAGGGGAGACGCCAGGGAAGAGAGGGATGAGAACATGAGCATAGGCACCAGTCCGGGGTCTCCGCCGGTGGCTCCCCAACTCTGGTGCCCAGATCAGCCACGGCAGAGTCACCCTGGGGACACGACCAAGGCCCGGAGATCTCTGCTCGGTGGTCTGCGGGGAGGGGCACTGCGTTGTTAGGCAGTAGGCTTGGGGAGCGCTGGTTTGCACACTGGTTTGGAGAAGCCGTGTCTACAAGGCCCATGGGAGGCTTGGGGAGAGAGAGAAAGGAGGCAGGAGAAGTAGACATGAGAAGGAAGCAAGGGAAAGAAGAGGAACCAGAACAGCAGGCAAGGTCTTGAGTACAGAACCTGCGGGGGCCTCTCTGGACGCCAGACTCCTTTACTCCTCCCGAGCCCCGTGATAGGTATGCTTCCATTTACCACGACTCACCATTGTTCAGTTCAGGATAGCGGGACCCGAGGAGGCTGTGTGGCTCCCCTAAGGTCAAGGTCACACGCAGACAGTGGTCTGGGATCTGACCACATTCGTGGTCATCGTGCTTCCTGCGTGGCCCCTTGAGCACTTCTGTCCCCTACGTACTCGGGCTGAATGACTCCGAAGAAATGGAAACGATTGTGCCCTTGGGTCCCTGGGAGAAGGGACCACTTTCCAGCTGGAGTCAAGGCTGCTGCCGTGGCTCCTGGCCGCCCTCCTAATGGACTTCACCAAGAAGATGTGAAGTGTTATTCTCCAAAACAGAGCACCTGGGGAGCTCGCCAGAGAGCCTGCCCCTCTCTCCCCCGCCTCCCAGGGCCACCCGTCCCCACCTGCACCCAGAACCGCCCAGAGCATTCGCCTCTGCTCCCTTCCACGTGTCCCAGACCGGTTCCCCCTGTGAGCCAGCTTCCTTTGGCCGCACATCTCAGCTGTGTGTCCTTCAATTATGGCTCCGGATTTGACATTGGGAATGGCTCTTCCCCATAAGCCTCTGTTCCCTTCCCCAAGGACTTGCCTCCAACCCACCCAAAGGGCTTGTTCTGCTTCAAGTGATGTGCCCAACCAGACCTTCATCCCCGCCTTCCTGCCCAGAGTAGCATTGAGGATAGACGCCGGGAGATTTGAATTTTTTGTCAGTAGTCCTTGTACCCAGGACGTGATGTGGGAACCCGGGAGGAGAAGAAATTTGTCTTATCCATTCTTTTTTTTTTTTAATGTTTATTTACTTTTGAGAGAGAGAGAGAGAGAGAGAGAGAGAGAGAGAGAGACAGAACCTGAGCAGGGGAGGGGCCAGAGAGAGAGGGAGAGACACGGAATCCGAAGCAGGCTCCGGGCTCCGAGTTATCAGCACAGAGCCCGACGCGGGGCTCGAACCCACGAACCGTGAGATTGTGACCTGAGCCGAAGTCAGATGCCCAACGGACAGAGCCACGCAGGCGCCCCGTCCTATTGGTCCTTATCTTGGGTTTGGTATTGAGGGGTGATTCCGCTCACCTCTAACCTGGAGCTCCCGGCGTGTGACTGGCGGAAGTAGAGCCCATCCAAAAGAGGCGTGATGATATCTCATCAGGAGATTCCAGCGGTGGGGGCAGGAAATAGGGCTGCTTCTCTCCCTCCCCCACCCCCTTACAAACCACCCTCAGCATGGCAGCCAGAGCCAGGATGATGATGCTCAGATACCAAGATGTCTACCTATTGCAAAGCTTCTCATTGACGTTTGGATGGGATCCTCTTGTGCTGTGGGTCTTTTTCTGTGCGTTACAGGGTGTTGGGCAGTATCTCTGGACTCCGCCCGCTAGATTCCAGGAACGCCCGTCCCCAGTCATGACAGCTACAACTATCTGCAGATCTTGCCAAGTGTCCTGGGGCAGAGGGTGGGGGGCAGCCCTGCCCCCCAGCTGAGAACCAGCGCCCCAGGACTGCAAACACCACAGAGGCTTCTCTGGCGGATTGCATCGTTGCTCCTAATCCTCCGTCTGGATTAGCCATAGGGCTTCGTAGTCCCTTCCTTTAGAGACAGTGCGATTCCCCGTGGCCGCGATGTGGGGCACAGCCAGACTTGCCGCGGCCCGTGGAATAAGATTGGAAGTGACATCGTGCCAGTTTCCGAGACTAGACCTGAAGAGACGGTACCCGTTCTGCTCAGCCATCGCCTCGGGAAGCCCGTGCCCAGAGCCCTCCCCTGGCCTCCCAAACACGGCATGTAGTGTGGGGCAGACCCGAGCCCCGGCCACGGCCCGTGCCAAGGCCAGCCCAGCCCAGGCTACTCCCCGCCAACCCGCAGACGCGTGGGTGAGGACAGGCGATGGCTGCTTCAAGCCCTTGGGCGGTTGTTATGCAGCCTTTTGCGGCAAGAGCTGACTCACAGAGCTTCCCGTTGAAACCAGGAGAAACCCTGAGCTCCTTGCTCTGACCCAGGTGGCCCTGCATGATATGACCTCTGCCTAACTCTCTAAGGGGGGGGGGGGGCGCACACCGGGCACAGGGAAGGACCCACAAAAAAAGACTGAGACAGGACCAAGTTCAAGGAACAGCAACGTGCTCTGTGTCAGCCGGAGACCCGATGACAGCTGCATGCTCAGCTGCATGCTCTCTGCATGCTCAGAGAACCCAGGCTATTCCAGGTAGAGCGAGAATCGAGAGTCGGGACACTGCACCGTTATGCGCCGTTGGTGGGGAGGGAAGAGGGTGGGGCCGCGGCGGAAAACGGTGCGGAGGTTCCTCAAACAATTAGAAATAGAAACGCCATATGATCTGGTGATTCTGCTGGTGGGTATTTCCCCCAAAGAGAAGGAAAACACTAATTTGAAAGGATACATGCACCCCTGTGTGTATTGCGGTATCGTTTACAGTAGCCAAGGTATGAGCAACTCCAGTGTCCGTCGACAGATGAATGGATGGAATATTATTCAACCGGAAAAAAAAGATTGGGACCTTGGCATCTGGGGCAACGTGGGTGGACCCACAGGGTAGTATTGCTGAGTGAAACAAGTCAGACAAAGAAAGACAAACACTATACGACGTCAACTGTTTGTGGAATCGAAAAAGCAACAAAGCACACAAAAGCAGAAACAGACCCATAGATTCAGAGAAGACGCTTGCCAGAGGGAAGGCAGTCGGGGGCACGGCCGAAATGGGTGAGAGGGAGCGGGAGGTACAGCCTTCCAGTTCTGGAATGAGTAAGTCACCGGGATATGAAAGTTCCAGCGGAGGGAATACAGTCAGTGATGCCGTATGGTGACCGGTGACAGCCTACGCTTGTGAGCACAGTGTTAACGTACGGACTTGGCCAATGACTGTGCTGTGCCCCTGACTCTAGCGCGACCTTCTCTGTCGACCATGCTTCGGTGAAAAGGCAAACCATTTGAGAAAATAAAAATAAAAGCCAGGACAGGCCAATTGTCTCCCACACCATAAACAAAAATTACTATTATTATTAATTGCTACTAAGCTCTTCCTCTGGGCCAGACGCACAGTATCTAACTCAATCTTCTCATGCTAATGAGATTCTATCATTGGACCCATTTTGCAGATGGGGAAATCGAGTCACGGCTTGCCAGAGCTCACACAAGTAGTGGTGACGGGGCAGGAATTTAAACTCAGATCCTGGGGCGCCTGGGTGGCTCAGTCGGTTAAGCAGCCGACTTCAGCTCAGGTCATGATCTCACGGTCCGTGAGTTCGAGCCCCGCATCGGGCTCTGGGCTGACAGCTCAGAGCCTGGAGCTTCTTCAGATTCTGTGTCTCCCCCTCTCTCTGTCCCCTCCACCACTTGCACTCTGTCTCTCTCTCTCTCTCTCTCTCTCTCTCTCTCAAAAATAAATAAATATTTAAAATTTTTTTTTAACCTCAGATCCACCTGAGCCCTGAATTCAAGCTCTCAAGTCCCTGCCTCATCTCTCCCTTGATTAGGTCTGCATGCCCAGACACATTCCGGAACAAATTTCCCCTCAGGGGGCGGGAGAGATACGTTACTTTTCAAGTGCATGTCACCTTCGGGAGACAAGTGTCACCATGGTGCCATTAAAGCCTTCAGTGACTTTCGAGGCCGGCCACACACTCTCCGGGCTCAGTGTCAAATCCCCTCCTTCTGCGGAGGAGGGAGGGAGAGTTGTTTATTTATCTGGGGACAGGCCTCTGGGTTCACCTTATGGGACGGACTCCAGGAAGATTTTTAGACTCTGGAATCGGATCCCCTGCCCAACACCGGCGGAGGGGGGTAGGCTAGGCGAGGGGAGGGGTTGGTTTTGCAGGAGGTGGGCCTCGGAGGAGAGGTCTCCAGGCGGACTTGAGGGCAGAGCGGAGCTTTAAAGGGTGTACAGGCTGGGCTCCATGCAGCCTCTGATTTACAGCTCGGGGCCGGCTGTGTTTGCTTTCTGTTTTCTTTCATTCCCGGGTGGTTCTGATCTCCACCCCCGTTGAACAATTTCTGCCTTTGTGCCACCTTCCTTTCCGGTCGCACTGTGCGGTCGGAACCTCTGGGTTCACCTCCTCTTCCAAGACGCCTTCCTGGGTTTATCCGCCGCAGGCGATGCCTTTCTCCATACCTGCACGTTTGACCCTGGCAAAGTCCCTCAAAACCCACACACCCCAGGGGGGGGGGACTCATCTTTGTCCGGGGCCACTGCCCCCCTCTTGAGTTTTCTGTCTTAATAAAGGACATCTCCAAACCTCCAAAAGCCAGAAAAGGAAGGCCCCGCTGATGAAGGGTCGAGGCCCCCCGGAGCTGTGCGGTCAGTCTCTTGGGTAGGCAGCTCGGCTGCACCACCCCCGGCCGTGTGACCATCAGCAGGCCCTTTAACCTTTCTGAGCCTGTTTCCTGAACTGTAAGATGGGGCAACGCCCCCGCCCCCTTGCATCTTAGGGGGTGTCCTCAGGAGTCAGTGAGACAATGCACGGAGGATGCTTAGCACAGCACTCAGCACACCGTCTGCGCTCAATCAATGTTCACTGCGTCCTCCTGGACGCCTCTCTCCCCGGCTCCTTGTGTGCAATCCATCGCTGAGCCCTGTCAGTCTGTCTCCTAAATATCAACTCCATCCGCCTTTTCTCCATCTCCGCGGCCACCTACCGAGCGCGGGTCACTGTCATCTCTCCAGGGCAGCTACACCTGCCTCCTCATTAGCCTCCCTGCTTCCTTCGACCCGCCTTCAATCTATTCTCCACGCAGCAGCAGCAGGGTGATCTTTTCAAAAACATAAATGGAACAGTGGGATCCTGTTCCTTTCCTGCTTAAAACCTTCAGTGGCTCCCCACCACCCCCCGGGATTTTAGAAGGCCGTCCTTCGGCACAATCCCCTCTCTCCACCCGCCTGGGTCTTCTCCTGACTCCTTCCTGCTCAGCATCAAAGCTCCTGGGAGCCCGATTCCCAGGTCAGGTCCCTGGCTCTGTGCCCCCAATGGCGCGTCCCGGGTGTCCATGGTCACAGCACGGTGTGTACTGGGCCACGATCGTCCCCGCTTCCCCAACCCCGGGGCCAGACCCTCTGCGGGTGTGGCCGGCTCCTCCTACACAGCCCTGGGGGGTGGGGACTGAGTCACCGCTCCGCTCCCCACACCCAGAGCCCCCCTGCTCTGGCGTTAAGGCCCCCCCACTTCCTGGGAAAGGGCCTCCCAAGCTCCCTGCTGAAGGCTTCTCATGGGCGTTTGTCGCTCATTGCTGGCTTTAATATAGCCTTCCCTTCCGTGCAGTGGACAGTGCCCGGGGAACTCTTTCTGGCCTGACTCTGGGTCCCCTCTTGGTTGCCACCTCTGGTCAGCCAGTGTTCAGGCGGGTGTCCCCTGCCCACCCACAGTCCAGGGGACAATGGAAGAGAGGCTTTCGAGAACTCAGCACTTAGGTGAACACTCTTTTTCCTTTCTGTCTTTGAAAGAGGGAGCGAGGGGAACCTGCGTGGCTCAGTCAGTTAGGTGTCAGACTCTTGATTTCGGCTCAGGTCATGATGTCGCGGCTCGTGAATTCGAGCCCTGAGTCAGCCTCCATGCCGGCTTGGGATTCTCTCTCTCCTTTTCTGTCTGCCCCTCCCCTGCTTGTTCTCTCTCTGTCTCTCTCTCTCTCTCTGTCTCTCTCTCAAATAAATAAATAAACTTTAAAAAGAGAGAGCGAGAGAGAATGAACAGGACGATTTTTATATGGGGCGGTTTTTTGCACCTGTCTGCACCTGTTCTAGAAAGCTGTCATCCGTGACGTCGCTGTGGGAAAAGGAAAACTGTCTCTGCCTTGAAGCCACCAACCTAGCAGAGGGGCGGCCAAAGCCTGAGACCTCCCAAACGTTAGAAAATCTAGCCACCTCCCCCCAAATAAAAAAAGAAAAAGAAAAAGAAAAGAAAACCTAGCCCCGTGTTAGCCCCAAAACACATTTACAATCCAAAGAGGAGTGTCTTTCAAATGTTCCCGAATGTTTTAAAATTTCCCAGACAACCCTTCCATTCTGAGGACATTGTGGAAAGAGCTGTCTGCTCCCTGAAGGCCCCAGGGAAAACCATTCCCCCTCTCCAAGGCTGGAGCCCATGGCGGTGTCTCTGTCAGCCTCAGACAAGCTGGAATGCAGGCCTTCCAGTGTGTATTCCACGTGACCAGCAACTCCACCGCTGGTTATATATCCAAAGAATGGAAAGCAACGTCTCAGAGAGCTCTTGGCACCCTGGGGTCTTAGCAGCATTCTTCACAGAACATGGGGGCAATCCAGATGTCCATCGACGGATGAACGGATCCCCCAAATGCGGTGCATACGGATCACAGAAAACTAGTTGGCCCTGAAAAGGAAGGATATTCGGACATCTGCTACAACAGGAGACCCCTGAGGACATTATGTTAAATGAAGTCACCCAGTGACCCAGAGACAAAGGCTGCGTGAGTCCACTCCTCCGGGGTTTCTGGAGGAGGCGAATTCTCCTAGCCACAGAGGGCAAAACGGGAAGGTGCCGGGGGCCGGGGGAGGGAGAAACGGGGAGTCGGGGAGTCAGTGTTTAATGGGAACAGAATTTCAGTTTTGTAAGATGAGAGCCCTGGAGATTTGTTGCACAACAACGTGAGCATGCTTGACACAAAGTGGATGCTTAGAAATGGCTACGATCGTAAATAAATCTCGTGTCACGGGTTTTTTTAACCGTAGACCATACAGAGATTCGATCTGTTAATGTACAAAAATATAAAGAAAAAAAAACAAAAACGAAAGAGGCCCTTAATTCCCAGAGCCTGGACATCCATTTTTGAACAGTTATAAAAATAAATGTGATGTGCCCGAGTTGTTAGAATTACCTACCTACACATTATAGGGGTTCCCTGGGTGGCTCAGTCGGTTAAGCACCTGACTCTTGATTTCAGCTCAGGTCATGATCCTACAGTTCGTGAGATCGAGTCCCATGTCAGCACAGAGCCTGTTTGGGATATTCAGTCTCTCTCTCTCTCTCTCTCTCTCTCTCTCTCTCTCTCTCTCTCTCTCCCCCTCCCTGTAAGTAAATAAACATTAAAAAAAGAATACCTACAGGCAAAGCACGATTTATATCTCCTTGTTAAAATTTACGCAGAAAGGATCTTTTCATACCGTTCTGGGTCTTGCTTTTCTCGATTAATAACATACCTTGGAGATCTTTCTAAATCAGCACATCTAGCTACAATGTTCTTTTCAATAGCCCACAGTTCCAGGAAGAGGGTCCTTGTCTCAGCCCTTATTCTGGGTCAGGTGCTATTTCAAGCGATTCACATGTGCCCACTCATCTAATTTTCCCAAATGTTCTAAAATAGGTCTTCTTATAACCCCCATTTTATGCAGTAAGAAACGGGCCCAGAGAGGTTAAGCTACTGGCCCAGGTTCATACAGCTGGAAATAGAGCAGGATTGAAACCCAGAGAATCAGGCTCCAGAGGTATGCTCTCGGTCACGCTGCTACCCTGAACCAGCCGGTATTTTCTTGGACAAATGAACTATGCTTTACTAACCTGTTTCCTTATCCGTGGCATTCTGGGGGTTTTCATTATTGTACCATTATTAATAATGCTGCATTGGGGAGTCTGGGAAGCTCAGTCGGTTAAGGGTCCGACTCTTGATTTTGGCTCAGGTCATGCTCTCGCGGTAGTGAGATAGACCCCCCAAGACGGGCTCCACACTGAGCATGGACATGTGCTTTGGAATCTCTCTCTTTCTCTCTCTCTCTCTGTCCCTCCCACTCTTGCATACTCAGAGAGAAAGGAAGGAAGGAAGGAAGGAAGGAAGGAAGGAAGGAAGGAAGGAAGGGAGGAAGACTACATATATATTTCTGTGTGTGTGTGGTTTCTTGAGCACAAATACAAGGATGAGTCTATGGGGTAAATTCCTGGCTATGGAATGGACCGGCTGAAAGGTTTGTGCACTTTAAATTCTGATGTGACCACCAAATCGCCCTCCAAAGGGGTAACATCGATATACACTCTCACCACTGACGGACCAGAGGGGCTGGTAAGCATCTCTTTTGAGGCACACAGCTCTCTCCTTCGAAAAGCTGGCTTCTCACACTTCAACAGGATGCCGGCCACCTTGACCAGCTCCTTCTGGAGATCGGGGAACTTGGAGCTGGACCCGATGTGGGGTGCCACCCCAAAACCAGGACGGTGGAGAAGCGGTAAGAACTACAAGGCAGTCGCTGAATGCAGACACGCCGGGCCCTGTGCTCGGCACAGGACATGCCGTTGCCTGGCTTTCCCTCCCTCAGGATGACTGCGCCCCAAGAGGATCCCAAGGTTGCAGAGGATGAGAGGAGACCTAGGTTTGGGTCCCTGCTCTCCCATCAACGTGCTATGGCAGCTTGGTCAAGTGCCCCTTCCCCCTGGGACTCAGTCTACCCATCTATACGATGAGAAGGGGTACCCAGTGCCTGTGATCTCTTTCCAGCACCATCATTCTGTGATTCTCTGGTTCTCAACGTAGGCGGGGGCTTTCCGTAGACTCCTTCCAGCCTCAGGTGTTTCCACGAAGCCTGGTGAAATAAATGGGGAAGCCGGACTGCCTGGGTACAAAGCCCAGCTCAGGGTCCTATGGCTGTGTGTCCTCAAGCAGATCACCTAAGCTCTCTGACCCTTGGGTCCCTCATCTGAAGGCGAGAAGATAATCGTTCTACGTGCAAATAGATTATCATGAGGAAAGAGGTCATGCATGCAAAGCGTCTGGCCTTAGCAAGGACTCTGAGGATGTGACCTCTGACCCTACTCTGTTTTCACCATATACCGCTGCTACCTTTATTACCTTCATCCCACTGGCTCCTGGAGCAAAGCGGACGCAGGAACGGGCTCCTTCTCTAGGACGCCAGCTGCCCGGCCGGTCTGTCGAGCAAGGTCCTTCCTCGGGCCCCTCGTGCCTTGGAATCTGTCTGAAAGCGAAGCTTCCACACCGCCGTGCCCCGAGTGTCTCAGAGAGGTGGGGAGACGCGTGTGTGGTTGCCACCGATGCTGATGAAAGGTTTGGGGGTCCAGCAGGGAGAGGGCGCGCTCCAGGAGGTGAAGAGGCAGGTTTACGGTTCCCGGAATCGAGGGCTTTGGCGCCCTGGGAGGCAGCTGCCGGTGGGGAGAGGCGGAGAGAGACGGCGAGGGCCTCCCTTCCTCGGCTTTGGAGCAAGAGCAGGGCTCGGGAGAGCTACCGGCCTGGGGCCCAAGGCTAGGTCTGACCCCTCGCAGCTGAGTGTCCTTTGAGCCTCAGTTTCTTCATCTGTAGAATGGGGATGATAGTTGCTTTGTCAGCTGTAGGAGGAAAGGTCACGTGGAAGTGCGCGGCACAGAGTAGGTGCGCAGTCACGGCTGGTGCGCCTTCCTCTTCTCGAAGCTCAGGCAGCCCTGGGAGCAGAGGCTTGGCGTGGGCGCCATTAGGAGTCCGTGGGGAACGGCACGCAGCCCGGGGTCTTGGGGGCCTCCCAGTCCGAGGGGTTTGCCGAGCCCCGCCCTTGCTGAGCTTCAAGGTTTCGGCCATCAAGATGGCACTCTTGTGTCCTTCCCCTCCTCCTCAGGGTCTGGTCCATGGACCGGCAGCAGCAGCATCCCCCAGGACCTTGTTAGAAATGCAGAATCAAGCCCAGCCCGGGCCTCTCGGATCAGCATTCTTGCACTTTAACAAGATCTCCAGGGACTCCAGAGCACAGCCGAGTTTGAGAAGCGCTGGTGTGGGCGCCCAGTCCTCGTCCTCGCTCTCCCTGCTGGGCTCAGCGTTGCCGGGAGGGCTCCCCATTCCTGGGCGGAGAAGGCAGCGAGGGGTGGATAGGGTGCGGCCGCCTCAGACCCACGGACCACGTACGAGATGCTCCCATTCAGGGTCGCAGGTGCACCTTCCAGGATGGACATCCCCCACCCCAACCTCTGCCCCTGGGTCCAGAGGGCCGGCGGGGACGGGAGACCGCGTCACCCCCCGGGCCAAGCTCCTCAGAGGTCAGTCTGGCAGGCCACAGCTTCCGCCTCCCCCGGGCGTGTGTCCCTTAAACGTTCTCCCGCTCCCGGTCCCCTGTGTCTGGAGCGGCGAGCTGGGGAGACTGAGGCAGCCGGGGCCCGCCGGCCGGTAACGAGGCAGATTCACCAAACAGCCGCCGCAGAAGGCGCATTAAAGACGCTTGATCCCACTTTAATAACCTGCCAGCCCGCGCGGCCAGACGCGGCTCAGAAGTTGTGGAACAAGAGGGCCATTTCTTATTATTTTTAATAAAGAGCTTTTCATAACCGACTTCACCGGTGCTATTAACATGCCGTGTGTTTAATAAGACTACACGGTAACAAGGGGACTGTCTCGTTACTCACGTGCCGAAGAAGCAGGAGCAGCTGTGGGCGCATCCAGGCTCGCACGGCGGGCCGCACCCCACGCCGCAGGCAGGTTCTGCCAAGCACGCAAAGCCCGCATGCGTGTGGCCCCACCCACGCAGGCGAGCGATGCCCGGGCACGCGTGAGCACATCCTTGGCCACACGCCTGCCCTTGCCCCCATGCGCACTCCCCCGCGTGCAAGTACGTGAACCTAACGTGGGTACCCGCGGACCTTGCCGCGTGAGCTGTACAAACGTTTGCACGTGTGTTAAGAAAACCGTGCCTAGGTGCACACGTCTGTGATTTTCCAAGTCGTGGCGTGGAGGGGGGAAAGGCACATTGGAGAAGTGTTTCCCGTGGAGCCACAGGAATATTCTCCCAGGAGCCCCGCAGAGCAGTAGGCCCGGGGATGGGAGCCCCAGGGGCCCTCCTCCCCTGCATGTGTCAAGGGGGAAAAGAGCGAGGCCGTAACCCCCTAGGAGGGATGTGGTCGGAAAGGAGAGAGAAGCCAGCAAGCAGAGGGCCTGTAACAGCCCCCCAAGTCGGCTGGCCAGGGCGGGTTCCAGGAAGGGGAAGGCTGTGGGCTAGCCAGGAGCTCAGACACAGGAGAGGGAGACGGGCTGGGGGAACGTGGGGCTACTTGTGAAAATTCAGGAGGGGGAGGGCGGTGGCAGTCCCGCCTGTTTTCCAGAGATTCCTGGTCCATTCTCAAGGGTCTGTTTCTGGATTCATCGTGTTCTGGCACACCCACACAGGGGGACACACACACACACACACACACACACACACACACAGCGACACACACGGAATGAAAGCCCTAACAAGACTTTTGCAGTACCCACAATGTCCCAGGACCCTCCTCTAAGCCTGGTGCAGCTATGAGCTCATTCTGGCCTCCCCACAGCCCCCTCAGACGCTCCATGACCACCTGGTTCTCCATTCAAGGAAAACGAGACGCACAGAAGGTGAGCAGTCACAGGGGCGACCGGGTGGCTCAGTTGGTTGGGCGTCTGACTTCGGCTCAGGTCATGATCTCACGGTTCAAGAGCTCGAGGCCCACGTCGGGCTCTGTGCTGACAGCCTAGAGCCTGGAGCCTGCTTCCGGTTCTGTGTCTCCCTCTCCCCTGCTTGTGCGCTCTCTCTCTCTCTCTCTCTCTCTCTCTCAAAAGTAAATAAATATATATTAAAAAAAAAGGGGGGGAGCAGTCACTTGGGGGAAGGGGCGCCCGCAGCCTCAGCCGAGCTGGGTGTCCCATCCCCTCTGACAGCTGAGAGGGGAAAACAGAGGCAGGTGAGAGTGCAGGGCTGAGGATTCCACAGGGAAGGGGGGAGGTGCGTGCACGGCCTGGGGGCAGGGGTGGCGCTGAGCCGGAGGGACAGGGACGGGGAGCGTGTGAGCACCCTGTGAATTGCACCCATTGCCTCACTTGGTCTTAGCATCAACCCCGGGAGGCAGCAAGGGAGGGAAGAAGTGGGGGGGCGGTGGCCTCCTTTGCACAACTGAGGCCCGGGAAGCTGTGCAGCGTGTGCCCCAAGTGACTTTGCAGGGCAGGTCTGCTGGTCCCTGTGGGCGGGGGACTCAGCTCATACAGTGTGACCACACCCCTTCTGGCCGCCCCTGTCCTGCTCCTTTGTTGGCAAGCCGGAGCACAACGGTCAGCATCTTCCTTGCAGCATCCCAACGCTGGGCCACTGGTAACGAGACACCTGTCAGCCTTCTCATCCCCAGGCTTCCGTGCAGAATGGATGAGAGAAGCTCTTTGCAGAGTCGCGCTGAGCGGGAATAAAGAGCAGGAGAAGGGCAGAAGCGAGGGGAGGGGGTTGAGGACGATGAATAAAACCATCGACGTCTGCAAAAGAACAGAGGCCGCGTTTTTTTTTTTTTTTTTTTTGCCTTCTGATCTGTAAGCCTCTGGAAACTGGGGGTCTGCGGGGGTCCCTCCGTGCGACTGTTTTAATTCTGGCCTCGCTGCTCCACGCGGCTTTCTGGAGCCATCATCGAACGGGCTCCCCAAAGGAGGCATCGATAGGCCCGGGAAAGACAAAACGGTGAATCCCTTGCCTTCTCCAGGGGTTGGGGGGAGGCGGCAGGCGGATGGGGAGCGATCGACATTTTAATAGACACAGCCAGCGTGGCACTGGGCAGCCCAGGCCCAGACAAAGGCTCCGGGTCCCTCGCCCCCACCCCACCTCGGCCTCCTTCCGCTCGGGCCCCGTTCAGAGTTGGCTTTGCTCCCATCCCACTGGGCCCTCCGAAAGGTCAGAGGCGCCTGCCGCCAGGCTGAACTTGGGCCTTGGACTTTAAAGGGGACAAGAGAAGCTGTCAGGGGGCTGTGTGTGCAGCTGATGGAGAAGGCGAATTGATTCGGGCGGGGATGTGGGGCCGGGGGACATTGGGAGGATGCTAGAGACAGGCCCGCAGAGGCGGTGTGGACCGCAGAGCACTGTGGTTAATCAACTCCGCCGTCAGGTGGCGCTGCGTCGGCCCCTCGGGCTTACACACTGACCCACTTTTCTTGCCCTCCATCTCCCCACTGCTTCCCAGACCCCGCCCCCCACCCCCGGCCGCCCCGCTCCACGGACTGAAGCCAGTAATGCTATCGGACGTCTCTCTCCGACGCAGCCCCAGGACCCCCCATTACTGCCCACTGTTCTGATCCGCATCCCTAACCAGGCTTGGCAGGCCTGGCAGGTCTCAGACAAAGGAAATGAAACAACGGTCGGAGACGTGCTCTGCGAAGGGGCTGCGCAAATGCGGGCAATTCTAATTACGATGGGAAGGGAAGGGAAGGGTTTTGAAGGCACATCACCAGCACGGCAGAGGCTATGCTGTACTGAGCACATAGTCCGTTCCAGGTATGCAGGGAAGCAGTTTGCACGAGAGATTTTATTTGGTGGGTACGATGACCCTGAAAGGTAGGCATTATGATCTTCCTTGTACAGACGGGGAAACTGAGTCTCAGAGAGGCTTAAGTGGCTGGCTCACCGTCACGCACAGGATGGAGCTGAGTCAGACTGGAGTTCTGGGTACCCGGGTCCCAGCCATAACACTTCTTTATCTTCCCCGGTCAGTGGCGGTACAGGAAGCACAATGTCCCTCCCTACAGTCTCCCTCCCCTGTCCTGCTGTGGATATCCTCTCTGCTCATCATCTGTCCCCAGACTTGCGCCAGCTCAGTGACCTCCAACGGTCCCTGGACTCACTGTCCCCTTCTGTAGCACCAGTTTTCCCAGAGCTCTAGAAGGTCTCCCTGCAGGGCACTGACAGACAGGTAACAATGATGATGACCTTGTCGCAGCAGGGCCCCAAATAGCGTGACCCCAGAGCCTACCAGGAACACTGAGGGTGGCTTTATAAGCTCAGCCGGCTGCTCAGCCATTTACCACTTCCAGAGCTTGGGAGCAGGGAGAGGACAGGGTCTTGCTCTGGGTGGTGGAGGCCAGCAGGAGGAAGGGGCCATCACACCATAAAGTGGGTGAGCCTCCGCATGGCTTAGAAGGTGGGTGCCTCTCTGGCCCCCAAACACACACGGAATCGACCTTCTTCATCCACCTCCATCCATCTGGAGGTTGAGGGACACCCACGGGAGACGGCATGGGAGACCCAGAGCCCAAACTTGGGAATCAGACAGACAGGAGTCCAACCCCCATCACATATCCTATCGCGTATCAGTGGTGGGATTTTGGCAAGTAGCTTCCGCATGCTGGGTCCATATGGGCCTGAGTTTTCCCATCTGTAAAAATGACGATAATAAGGCTGACTTCACAGATATTGCAAAGATTGAGGATGTCTGGTCCAATCTCTGTTCCATCTTTGGAGAACAGGACTGGGAAGAGGAGGTGGGCATTTGGGGACATTAACAACAGGGAGAATGATCATGGCAAGGGGTAGTCAGTGGGCAGAGGCTGGCTGACCCCCTGGTACAGGTGCTTTGAAGGGCTTCTTCATAGGCAGAGAGGGCAACGGGATGGCTCCAGAAATCCCACTCTGTCTTCACAGCCCTGCCCCATCTGAATCACCTCTGTTTTTCCCGGACTCTTCGACGGAAAAGCAGCCTCTGAATGTTAATGTCCACGCAAGTGATGTGGATCGGATTGAACGGAGGACCTCAAACACCCAGCTGAGGCTCCAGAACGCGGTTGTGTCCACAGTGGGCACTTGGCAAAGGCTCTGAATAGTGATGATGAGGACAGACTGACAGAACAGACCAGAATGAGCTGGGAAGAAGTGGCGATGATTCCTCCAGGTCAGTGTAGGAGCAATGTACTGAACCCCCGCCATGTCTCAGCCAGAGCCGGAGGCCCCGGCATGGCCCTGAACAACAGAGTTCTTTCCAGGGGCCAGTGGGACACAGGCGTTGTTTGGCAGGTCAAGGTGGTGAGGCTGAATCAGAGGTAGATACGGAAGCCGATGGGAGCCAGAGGAAGGACCGGCCCAAAGGGGATGACCCCTGAGACCGTCTTACAAGACGAATAGGTTAGACAGAGTGAGAGCAGAGAAAGATAAGTAAGGCATTGTTAGAGAAGAAAGAAAAGAGAAAAAGAAAACAAACACGTGGCTCATAATCTCTGTTGTTCGCCGTAATACTCTGGCACTCAGCCCGATGCCCGGCGATCGTAAATTGGCTCCGTAGACATTTGTCAAATGAATAATAAAGCTAATGCTACCTACCGCTTATTAATTTAACTGACGCAACAGCTCTATGAGGCAGACGTTATTACCGCCCTTGCTTCACAGATGGGAAATAGAGGCACAGTGAGACTAAGTAACTTGCTCAAGGTCAAGTGACTTCAAGAAGCTAACAGGTGGCCGAGCTAGGATTCTAACGGAAGGAGCCCAAATGCAAAGCCACGTTCTGAATCCCTCTGCTAGAGTGGCCCTACTATAATCCCCTGCTGCTGGGCAGTGTACTGTGAGCAGGGACCACGGAAAGGGGTGCGCTGGTCTGCTCAGGCTGACTTAACAAAGTCCCTCAGCCTGCGTGGCTTAAATGACAGAACTTTATTTTCATAGAATGCTGGGGGTTGGAAGTCTGAGATCAAGATGTCAGCAGGGTTGGCTCCTTCTGAGGGCTCTCTCCTTGGCTTACAGAGGGCTGTCTTCTCCCCATGTCCTCACATGGTCTTCTGTCCGTTTCCGTCTGTGTCCCAATTCCCTCTTCCCATAAAGACACTGGTTGTATTGGATTAGAGCCCATGCCAGTTCACTTTGTTACCTCTTCAAAGACCCTGTCTTCAAGTACAGTCACATCCTGAGGCACCGGGTAGTCAGGATTTCAGCATATGAATTTGGTGGTGGCAGGAACACGATTTAGCCCATCATAAGGGGGTTCAGAATATAGGTGGCAGACAGAGCTAGAGGGACCGGCAGAGTCAAATCCTGCTGGGTCTTTGCATGGAAGGAACACATCTGGACGACATCTGGGGGCACAGCAGAGGGTAGATATGGCGGGATGACTAGGCTGTATCAGACCCTCCCCCCCCTTCTCTACACAGATTACTCCACTGGGATAGAAGTTTCCTCTGGGTGCCCCCTTTGCAGTTGGTGATAACGGTAAAGCATCACCGTGCATGCAATTCTACACATTCGCTTTGGCCAGGGGTGCCTGCATGGTTCACTTTGAACCGTAACCCGTGCACATCTGGAAATCCAGGAGACTTAACTGAACACGGCAAAACGAACCAAACCTCTAACAAACTAAATTGATAAATGGTGATGTTAAACTAGAAGGCATCGCTAATTACAAAGCAGAAGGAGCAGCCATTGAAAACCACGACTCTCTGGAGCCCACCCTGCTGATTTGCCGATAACAGGGCATCCTTCCGCGGAGACAAGGGGTTGACATGCTCGGCATGAGTACAAGCACAGTAGGAGCTGTATGAAGCTGTCAAGTGTGTGACGTACCCAGATCTCTTAAAAGAAAGACAAATCTCAGCTCTGAGTTGATGGTCACTGCTAATAACTCACTGAGCAGGTTAGTAATAAATAGATCTTAGTCTCATGTCAAAACAAAAGCTCAAGGAAACCTGAGCCATTCGAGAGAAGGAAAGACCTGTGTTACGAGTTCGTTCATGGCCACAAGTGACCCCCATGGGCCCCCAGAGAGCCACAAAGAGTATCATGGAAATCCCCATGGCACGGAAATATCTCAGAGCCACCACACCTGACCTGCACCCCAGGACTGTCCAACATAATACACGTTCTGATACGAACAGAAAATATTTAAATGTATTAAACACATCCTCAGTGAGAGATGCACGCATTTTCCAAAGCCATATTTAAAATCTCAAAGGAATTGAGCGGCAACCTTCAACAGTTCATATGCCAGCCGAGGGAGTTCTGGACAGAGAGACAGAAGACCCAAGTAGCATTTATCTGTCCGGTCGCAGCTCAGCTACAAATCAGCTACGGAGATGTATTTGTCTTCCCTCTACATGGGCTCATTCGTGCGGAGTGTGGCCATGGTCCTTTAAGGTCCGTGCTCCTGTAGAATATCTTCTGTTACATGTGTACTTCATCTCCTGCATTAATCGTCTACTGCGATTGGTAAGTCAGCCCAACACATACCGGCTTAGAACTGAATACTTTGGGTCACGGGTTGTGTGGGGCAGGAATCCACGTGCACCTTAAATGGATCCTCTGGCTGAGGGTGTCAGCTGGGGCTGTGGTGTCATTCTAAGGCAAGGCTGGGGATGGATCTGTGTCTGAGCTCCTGCTGCTGGTCTTTGGCAGGAATCAGTTTCTCCAGGCTTTTGAACCAAGGGCCTCAGTTTCTCATGAGCTGTTGTCCTAGCCGCCCCCCCGCCCCCACCACCGCCCAGTTCCTTGCCATGCGGGCCTCTCCATCGGGCAGCTCACAATATGGCGGCCGGCTTCATCAGAGAGAGCAAGGGAGGGGCCAGAGGGAGTGCAGTCAGCAGTCACGGTCGTTTGGAGCCTAATCTCATAAGTGACAGCCCATCACCATTGCCTCTTCCATTTACTGGAAGCCAATCACCAGGCCCTACTCACGCTCAAGGGGAGGGTTAGGGTTGTGAAGGCAGGAGATGGGGGTCATTGGGAATTACTTTAGAAGCAGCCAACTCCCCTCTCCACTGTTCTCTGTGCTTTCCTAGGGCATCTGAGACCACTGTTCCCCTCTTAGACTTTCATAAGATGCTCCATTAAAGAGACCACTGTTCCTCTCTTAGACTTTTATAAGACACTCCATTAAAAAGGGATTGAGGTGCTGGGTGGCTCAGTCGGTTAAGTCCGGCTCTTGATTTCGGCTCAGGTCATGATCTCACGGTTTGTGAGATGAAGCCCCGCCTCGAACTCCAACAGCACAGAGCCTGCTTGGGATTCTCTCTCTCTCTCCCTCTCTCTCTCTGCTCCTCCCCCACTCACACACTCACTCCTGCACACTCGCTCTCTCTCAAGATAAATAAACACTTTTTTACAAAGGAGGATTTGAGATGTGGGAGTGGTAACTTGGAAGAAGGTGGGGTTGATGCACCAGGAATAGGACGAAGGGGACGCTGACAGCAGATGTGACCCCATTACCATTACTGGGAGCTGCTTTAGCCAGTTGTCCCTGTGGGAGCTGCACCTGAAGACTTTGCAAAGGACTCGAGGGAAAAGGCATTGTCCGAGGCACATGAGATTTGAGTCTTTCCTATGCCTCATGAGACCCCTTGGCCCCCAGTCCTCCAGCTCCAAGTGCCGAGGGCGCTGGAGGGGGACATGACCACCAGAGTGAAGCCTTGGTATTTAATTTGTTCTCTTGAGCTCGGTGGCCATTATCACCTTCCAGAAGAGAAAAACCAAAAAGCCAAAGCCTCTTTAAGAAGGTTAATGGAGAATTATCTCCATTCCATCAGAATGTCACTTTCTTGCTGTGGGGAGTTAAGGAAAAGTTAGACGCTTTGTGGAATGTGGAAGGACAAGATGGCACACATTTCAAGGTCTTGTGTCTCGCCTCGTCTCGGCCAAGCACAGCAAGGAGCCGGGAACTTGGGGCGTGGAAAGCCCGATGCTGGGCGATGGCTGAGTTCTACTTGACAAATGCAAATGTTTCGTCGTGGGTTAGACTCAGCCCCGGGGTCTGGTCTCATGAATGGGGGTTTCACCCCTCTACCCCTCCAGAGGGCAGAGCAAAGGTAGTTCCAGGGCTGGGGCTAGTGAGGCATCCGGGGGACGGGGGCCCAATTTATGGGGACCCTCGCTCTCAAAAGTGCGACACGACCCCTGTCCTGGCCCTGGGGTGGACTAATGGGTCGTGTGATTGCTGTTCAATGTCAGGCTCTCCATGTCTGTTTGTGTTCACCACTGTGTTTGCAATGCTCCCCATGGACTCTGGCACTTATTGGTGGGATGAATGAATAAGTCGTTGACTGAATCAATAAACCCTCCACTGGGTGAGATTCCATTTATCTGTCAAGACCTAGCTCAAAGGCTCTTCCTCTCTGAAAGTTTGCCTATTGCCCGGGCAGCAAGCGGCCACTTCTTGGGTTCCTATCATGCCTTGAGCCCCTCATCCCGACCCCCTCCACCATAGGCGCATTGACCTGCTGTCTTAGGGTGGTGCTTAGAAGCTTGGGCTCCGAAGCTGCACTGCCAGGTTCACGTCCTCGCTCCATCCCGTGAGCTCTGTGGCCCCGGCCAATTAGCTTAACTTCTCCATCCCTCAGTTTCCCTATCTGTAAATCACGGCCCAGAATAGTTGTGTTGTAAGACATGCAAAGCGCTTAGGATGATGCCAGACACATAGTAAGTGTTCAATAAATGCTGGCTATTCCCTGCATCCGCTCACTTATCCCCCTGCACTGTAATTATCTACTTAATTAGACGGTGAACTTCTCAAGGGCAAGGACTTCGAGCATCCTGTCTCCTGGCACACAGTGGGCTGTATGTCCTGACTCACTCAGGGGGCCATCTTGCATCAGGGGGACAGAGCACAGCCTTGGACTCTGAGCCCGGCCTGTGACCTGTGACCTTCTCACTGTCATCCTTCAACACTCTGACCTGGTACAGACCTCTCATCTGGTTCCTAGAGACCCACGGAGGGCTCTAGGCCCCACGTTCCTCCCTCCCAGCCCCTCATTAATCTTGATTAGGGAGTCCTTGCACTGGAGTTAATTTTCTTGTAGATGCATATCAGTCATGTAGCGGGGAACCTCTCCCCAGCTAATGAGGAATCACAGTCTTGCCACGTTATTACTTAGGTAATTAGTACACAGACTTCTTTGGTGGTGGGTGGGGGGAGGTCAGGGAAGGTATCGGGAGAAAAGGAGAAAGTTGGAGTCTCCAGGGGACTGGGCGTGGGGGGTGAGTCTCTCCGGATATGGGGGAAATGCTGGGCTCCTGGCCTCTCCTTCCCCTGGTCTGGTCCACGGAGGTCAGGCCAGGGCAGAGAGGGTGTCCCTGCCTTGAGCCCAGTGCCCGATGTGGGGGTGCCCCCACACGATCCCCACCCCATCCTGTGCAAGTTGTGAGAGCCTCTGGTGTGCAGACCCGACATCCTGGTCGGAAAGCAGAGGCCAGCGGGCGGTTCCCGAGGGCCCAGTGTGACAGGAGTGTTATTTCATGGCAAAGAGAGAGGACAGCCAAGCCCGGCCAGGAGACCAGGAAGCCAGAGCAGAGGCGAGGCCCTCCCTGCATCAGCTGCCTTCTCGAGGAGCTTCGTTCTTCTGTTCAAGATTCAAATGCTAAAGAGGGACTGGGTTCCCCACTTGTCCCTCAGCAAGTGGAAGGTAGGGTCCTTGTGACGGCACCACGGACGGCCATGTGAATAACTTCTCCAAAGACAGTGGGGCCCTGCTGGGGAGGGGAAGTTACTCTGTGCGCAGACAGGGAAATGCTCTCGCTGCCTGTCCGGTGAGCAACTTTTCTCCTTTATTCAACAAAGATGGATTGGGTAACCGCTAGATGCTGGCGTCTTAGACTGCGCTTCAGGGGCTAGTGGGGAGATCAGAGACCCTCCCCCGTGCATCTCCCAGGCCTGACACACCCCGGAGGGCTCGCTGGTCACATGGTCCCTCCAGGGATGGGAAGAGGCCTGCAGTTTGGGGGTTGTGACACCCAAGACAATTTCAAACCCCAGGGGTTCAGGACCAGAAAGCCACACGGATTCGTAGGTCTGACAGGTCTTGGCTCCGGGTCGCCTGACGTGGCAGTTACCTCTTTGGGCCTCAGTTTCTTCACCTGCAAATGGGTTGTTTAACGATGAACTAGGATGATGTGCACAGTGTGTAACAGAGGCCCAGCATGTGGTGGGTACCCAGGACTTGCTGGACCCAGAATAGATCCAAGGGGCAAATTTGAGGCCGTAGCAGGAACCCGTGCAGAAGATCGGGCTTCAAGGAGCAACCATAACGAAAGACTAGAAAGCGCGGCCCGAGCCAGGAAGAGAGGTAAGATAGTTCTGGAAGGTCCTTCTGGCGGGGGGGCAGGGGGGTGGGTGTACTGGCCGACGTCAGGGCGAGTGCAGAGCAAGATGATAGCGCCATCTTCCCAGCCAGGTGGCGGTGCCCTCAAGGGGAAGAGTGTGCCTCCTCCTTCAGACTACGTGCTCTCCAGGGAAGGGATTGGGCCTCCCTCGTCCGTGCGGTGTTTATCAGCACAGACTCTGGAGCCAACTGCTTCTGTGTGAGTCTTTTTTTTCTGATGCTTCGTAGCTGTGTGGCCTTGAGTAAGTTACCTAGCCTCTTTGAATCTCATGTTCCTAAAAAAACGGGAACGATGGTGGCACCTATGCCATAAAATGTGTGCATGTAAAGCCCACGTTAAGGGCTTGGTAAGTGTTCACAAGTTCATTACTTCTCAGTTGCCTGCATTACAAATGCCCCCCCTCAAACTTAGTAGCTTAAACAACATTTACTCTCTCAAAAGAATGGGGAGTCAGGAACCCACGTGTCTCCCGGGTGGCAGTTGGCCGAGGTCTTGTGAAGCCTGGCTGGAGGCGGAGCCTGGGGCCTCTCCCAAGGTCACTCCCACAGTGGCTGGCAGGTTGGGCTCCTCACGGAGCCCCTCAGGGGCCGCCATCCCCCAGTGGGCCTCCCTCGGCCCCTCACCACAGGGGCCTCTCCACAGGGCAGCTCACAATATGGCGGCTGGCCTCATCAGAGAGAGCGAGGCAGGAGCCAGAGAGAGTTCCAGCAAGTCAGAAGTCCCTGTCCTTCGGAGCCTCATCTCGGAAGTGTGACAGCCCATCACGGTTGCCCATTCCGTGCACTAACAGCCAGTCACCAGGCCCTGCCTGTGCTCAAGGGGAGACTGCCCGGGTGTGAACACCAAGAGTTGGCCACCGCACCCAGTCTGGGCACCGCCTATGGGAAAGGGCTGGGAGGGGAGACGTGGGGCTTTCCCTTCGCCGCTGCGTCCCCAGAGCCCAGAAAAATGCCTGACGCAGCCGTTGTCCAGTGCATCACAGGGGGGCTCCCTCACGGCAGGGGCTCCCCTCTGTCCTCCCAGACAGGATTCTGTGGCCCAGAGCCCAGGCGAATCCCCACAGGAGAGCCCTCCCCACGCAGAGAAGGCTCCGGTTGCATTGCAGCGTCTCGCTCTGACCTCCCTCTCTGAGGGGAGGCGATTCCATCCAGAAAGAGATGTGCGAAAATTGGATTTGCCATCAGGGTCAAGTTCCATCCCGGCTGTCACCTGCGTTTGAAACAGAGAGTGTGTCTGTCTCCAAGCGGCACCTCTCACTCGGGCCCTCCCTGCTGGAATGAGAGCCCCTGGCCACTTGCACGGCTGCCGCCCTGGCCTGGCCATCTTGACCCTCCGTGGCCCCGGTGGGGGCCCCCCCTCCTGCCCACGTTTCACGAGGCAGCCAGAGACACCTGTCAGAAACGCAAATCAGGGGCGCCTGGGTGGCTCAGTCAGTTAAGCACCCGACTCTTGATCTCGGCTCAGGACACGATCTCATGGTTCGTGGGATCGAGACCCTCGTCAGACTCTGTGCTAACAGTGCAGAGCCTGCCTGGGATTCTCTCTCTCTCTCTCTCTCTCCTCCCCTTCCAGTTGCTCTCTCTCTCTCTCTCTCAAAATAAGTAAAAATAAACTTAAAACAAATTGCAATTCAGATCGCACCATTCTCCAGCTCAGAGCCTGCCCGTGGCCTCCCTTCACTCTGAAATAAAATCCTAATGCGACTGTCCCCAGCCCGGCACCTCCCAAAGCTCATTTCCTAAAATTCACCGCGGGTACTGTCTGCCATTTCCTGGAACACACGGAGCGCGTCCTCAAGGCTCTCCTCCTGCTCTTCTCTCCGCTCTTTGCAGGGCTGTCTCCTTGTGATTCTTCTTATCCAGCTTAATTCCCACCTCTTCAGGGAAGCCTTCCCTGACTGCCCTGTGCTCCCGTTATTAC
Organism: Acinonyx jubatus; assembly: GCF_027475565.1. NCBI lineage: Eukaryota > Metazoa > Chordata > Mammalia > Carnivora > Felidae > Acinonyx > Acinonyx jubatus. The sequence goes on from NC_069381.1 coordinate 12,838,788, forward strand.
CGTTCACAACATCTTGTTTCTTTATGTCCTGGTACAGGTTATCATTTCGGTTTGGCTGCCAGCCTGTTCATTGTCTGTTTTCCCCTTGACATCAGCTCCATGAGGGCCGAGAATCCTTGATGGGTCATGGCTTTATCCCCTGGGCCTAGGAGGCTCTGGGAGAAATGAATTCCTCTATCTGCAGGACCGCAGGGCTGTCCGAACCTCCGTCTCTGCCTCCCCCCCACCCCCCCTGCACACGGCCGCCGGAGGGATCGAGGCAAAGCTGAGCTCTGATCATGGCCACCGCCATGTCGGCCGCCCTGGGTACCTCCCTGTGTCCAGGACACCTGGCCTCAGGTTCAAGGCCAGGCCCAGCCAAGCATTTCCTAACATTCCCATCATTGTTCCTTCCGCCCAGAAAGCCTTTCTTGCCTTTGGAGGCAGATGTGTGCACTCCTCTCGACTCAAGCCACCTCCTCCAGGAAGGCGTCCTGGCCACCTCTGTCGGTGCAGAGGGAAGAAGTTGGGATTTGGAGTCAGGCTTGGATTCCTGGCTCTGTGCTACCACTTTCCGGCGTGTGACCTTGGGCAGCTCAGCCCATCTATCTGAACACGTTCGGCAGGAACCGTCCCGGCTGCCAGAGTTGCGAAAGGAAATACTTTATAAGAAAGCGCCTGGTCCAGCGTGGATGCGGGATCGACGTGGGGGGCCCTTTCCAGGCTTACTGGTCGTTTGTACCCTCCTTCACTCTTAATTCTTCCCACAATGCACTTGGCAGTAGACTTGTCTTCCTTTGTCCCCACGGGTCTAAGAGCCACATCTGGGCAGGACCATACCTTCTCCCTCTCCATTCCCTCACCCTGACCACCAGGGGACTTGTGCGCACCAGGTAGGGTCCACAGACAGTGCGTGGAATGTTCTTGACTTTTCCTCTTCTCTGGATACTCCACCTTTGTAGAGTAAAGCAACTTGATGCAATTGTATGCCCGTTCATTCACTCCTTGACTCAGCTTCTATCCAGCAAACGCGAGAACCACCCTTCACCCCCTGTGGAACCTGCTTTCTGGAATTTTGGAACTTGAGTCATTCGTTTGGTCAACAAACACCTGCCCGCCATGTCGTGTGCATATTGGTGACCCCAGCAGAATCTCTAGCTTCCAGGACATTGTTAGCTGCCAGGGACACTTGGGTCTCTCTTCCCTGTAGCTCCAGTTTCTCTGGGCACCGTCCCTCTGAGCCCCGCTCCGTCCCTCCTGGGAGGCCCGTGACACACAGGACCCATGGGCACAGAGGCTATGAAGTCGGCCCTGATCCACAGCATCCGGTCATGGTGTTGGGAGCTCCCTGTCTCCCGGCCTCCCGCGTGCATTCCAGCCTCTCTGACCAGGCTCCCCACCTTCCGAGGTAGCTGAGGGGTGCATGGGGGACGATCCCACCGGGCCCCCATCCTTAAAGAGGAGCCACCATGTGGTCCAGCGAGGATACCTCCCAAAGAACTAAACGCAGTGTCCCGAGGAGACACTCAGGCTCACCGCAGCGTAGTCACGAGAGCCAGTAGGTGGACCCACCCTCAGATGAATTCGTGAACAAAATGCGGACTATCCGTGCAATCGGATAGTGTCGGCCTTAAAAAGCAAGGGGATCGTGACACATTCCACAACACGGAAGAATTTGAGGGCGTTATGCTAAGTCAGCAAAAGACAAACCCGCTTCACTGAGGTATGTCGTAGCAACCGGGAGCGGATTGGCAGGTGCCAGGGGCTGCGGGGAGCGAGACAGGGGCAGAGTTTCAGTTTCACAAGACGGAAGAATTCTGGACACTGGTTGCACGGCGACGTGAATGTATTTAACACTACAGGAAAACATGGGTGGTAGATGTTACATTACGTGTACTTTACCGCAATTAAAATAATTTCTTTTTTAAAAAAAAAGAGAGGTAGAGGGGAGCCGAGAATCCCTCCCAGGAGAGAACACCTGGGCAGGGGGGGAATGTCTCTGTGGGATCTGACCTTGGCCTCTGAGCCCCGCCGCCTCCTGACAGTCCTCCAGCTTTTACGTCCACTCCCACCCGACTGGCCAACTCTGGCCTCTCTCTCTCAGTGGCCTGAGTGTGGAGGCACCTCCTTTCCCCTCGGCGCTCCTTAACACTGCTGACTAAGGCTAAGGCTGGTGCTTCCCGCTTTCCTGAAAACAGAAATAAATTAGAAAGGAAATAAAGCAAGAAAAATCAAACTGGAAAGGACAGGTTTCTGATCCGGCCACTGCCATCCCGCTTCTCAGGATTTAGAGTCCTGCTTGATTCCACAGGGGCCACCCTCTGACAGCCTCACTTAATTCTTCATTTACAAATCAACATGGCTTTTCCCATCAGCAAGCTGTGCCTGGCTGTTGCTCAGAATGCTTCTCACTGCCAGGGTTCCTCTCCTTCCGCAGACCACCCCCTGCCTCAGGGGTCTGCCTCTCCTTCCCTAACTTGCCCAGGGCTCTCCCTTCTGACACACTGATGTCAGGGGCCCTGGCCAATTTCCTTATCCAATCCAACCTGGCCTCTGGGCCCTTAAACTTGGTACTTGCCCTCATGGGCCGCGCCTCCACTGAACCTTCACAATCCAGTTGGGGAACGTTTCCTCATCAGATGCCGGGGCCGGGGCGGGGGGAGCCCTCTGGGGAGAGGAAGGCAACAGGTGCCCAGCCCTGGACCCTTGGCCCTCTGGCCAGCCTCAGGGGTGACCTAGCCCCTGGGAAGAGAGCCGTTGGCTTCCCCTCCGGCTCTCCCATGCTGGGATATGAGTTCAAGGGATGAGAGGCCAGGGTCGGCATCCTTTGACCTCCCTCCCCTGACCTTGGCCATCAGAGAGCTATAATTGCTCTAAAACCCACCCATCTTCTATCGGGGCACATCCCCACCAAAGCCTTGGTTTCTTCCTCTGACTCTGGGGGCCTGGTGGATGAAAGCCATCCTCTCTCTGCTTCAGCCTACGTGTCTCGGCCTCAGTCTGAAAGCTGGATCGGGTTTCACGATGGCTGTAAGGTCACAGTCTCACGAGCGCACTTCGGGACCACGTGTCTGGTCTTCCGCCAGGGTCACCGTGGTGAGGCTGCTTTGAGGGACACACCACAGCCTGGCACACCCCCAGGCCCATCTCTAGGGGCAGGCAGTCAACCCAGAGGCTGCCATTCCCTGTGGCCACGCCAGGCAAAGCTTTGCACGGCCCCGCCTTCACACTGGGCCTCGCAGCTCACTCACTAGCCTCGTGACCCTGCATGCATTCCGCAACCTCTTTGACTTCAGCCTCCCCATCAGCGAGCAGGAGTGGTGGCACCCCTCCCCCCACGCGGTGTTCCGGTCATGTTCAAATACAATAACATTTGTAAAGCCCCAGCCCTGGAGCAGGAGGTCAGTAAATGCTGCCTCCTTCCTCCTCTCCGTGATGGGTGAGGACTCTTGTAACACCTATGGCATCCATTGCCTGTATTACCAGACCCTGTCTTGTTCCTTCACGAACCTGCTCCAAATGAACGGCTGGGGAGGAATAATGATAAGTCTCTCACGGTTGTATATGACGGCTCTCAGAGGCCATTTCAAATTCTTCAGCATATTTGTGCTTTTAGGGAGACCCGGGAGGCTGACGGGGAAGGCACAATTAACCCCATTGTATGGACAGAGATGCCCGAGACCCAGAGGAGGAAAGGGCCTCATCCGAGGTCACGCAGCTGGGAAGTGGCAGAGATAAGCTGGGAACCCTGAGCCATCCTTTGTTCGTTTGTTTGTTTTTTTAATCTTGTTCTGGAAAGTTTGCCGCGGCGCCACCCTGTTCTAGGAGCCGATGGGGGCAGATGCAACTCCAGGGAGAAGAGAGCCAGTGATGCTGGGGGGTGGGGGCAACGCCCTCAGACCTGCCATGGCCTGCGTGTGCCCTGGTTGAACTAATTGCCATGCTCCCTCACACTCGCACTGAGCCTGCCTTCCACAGAGACCCTAAAGTGCTTCTGAGCTCCTCGTACATATTTATATGCCTGCTTGCGTGATAAAAATAAAACCACTTCACCCACCGCTGAAATGCAGCCACTCGGGGTGTGAAATATGGGGCTTATCGAACAGCCGCGAGGAACAGCTCTCGGGGAGAGGCTCCTGTCCCTCCTGACATTGCAAAGGGGCAGCTGGAGGCAGGTGGAATTTAATTGTCGTGATAAGCAAGCCTTGGACTTGGAAGCAGGAACCAGAAAGAGAACGGGTCCCCAGGCTCCCTCGGGCCTCCCGGGGATGGAGAGATGGTCCGGCAAAGGAAACAACAGCGTCCAAAGGGGAGTGTGAGCCCCTCAACATAAACGTCCTCATGCGCACCCCTGAACCTCACTCCCCGAGACCCAGCCTCCGAGTATGGTGGACTCCAGCCCTTTGTTCTCCTAAACCCAATGTTCACCAGGTACCGCTTCTTTCTCGACAGGAAGCTGTCAGGAGGCTCCAGCGATCTGAATATCTCGGAGCGAGGACGAGCCTCTTTGCCCGCGGGTCACTCAAGGCAGTCCTAGTTAAGAAAGGCGTCGTTCTGGAGGAACTGAGCATCACTGGCGGCCGTTCCGACCTTCCAATGACTCTGTTCTGATTCCCGATTCTGAGCCTTGCTCTCGATTGACATTCCTGGCCCCCTGCCTCCTGCCCTGCCTCCCTCTCCCTGGACTTTGCACCTCCTGCTGCCATGCTCTTAATTCTCTGGGCCAAGCACAGACAAGGCACCTAACACAGACCTCCTAGACTAGCTGGACAGCGAAAGCCGAGCCTTGGGGCATGAGCGGGAGCTGGCCCGCCTCCAGACTGTGCGTGGGGTACAGGGGACAGGGTGAGGGGGGTCGGGGGGGTGGGGGGGGGACGGAATTGGGGAGGGGAGAGGGGGGAAGGGGGTTTCAGGCAGAGGGAGCAGCACAAAGGCCTAGGATTAAGAGTGTAATGAGCACTAAGGCGGAGGCAGGCCCAGAGTGGCGACAAAGACCCTGGAAGCTACTCCAGGCTCACTCTGCAAGTCATGAGGAGCCAGTGAAGGCTTTTCAGGGGGCTGTCCCAACCAGCCTGTCACCCTAGTGTGCCCAGGTGACCTGGGGGTGGGTGTGGATAGGTGGGGGTTGCACTTTACGTGCTGAATAAAGTCCAGGGAACTGTGCCATTTTGGGTTGTCACGCCCCCAGTGCCTGGACGTCTTCTCCTGGAATCCTACGAAGCTTCCACAACACCTGGGTGTTTCCCGTGGTCCGTTAGCCATCAGCGTCCCTTCCAAGGGACAGATAGCTTTGAGGGTTCAGGGGGGACTCTCCATTTGTGCTTCCCAGTATCCTCCAGGGCCAGGGCAATACAGCAGCCTGATTTCCCAGCCCCACTCCTGCCACAGTAAATGGAAAGAAGGACGGGAGGCTGGGCATGGGCAGAAGAGAGACAACCCAGGAAAGGCAGGGAGTCACGCGGCCGAGGAGGGGATTGAGGGGTCAGTGGGATTGTTTCCTCGGTCAGTAGTTGGGGAGAGAAGCAGGAGGAAGGAGAATACCTCCGCAGAGCTGCTGAGGCTCCGATGATGATAACGGTCCCTCTGGGGGTTGGGAAGGGACTGGTCAGTGTAGAGTCGCAGAATCTCCAAATGGGGAGATGGTCGCTGTGTTCACTGCGGGCCCTTAGAGCAGTTTCTGTTGCTCTCTCTTGGCATTCGTTGCCTTCTGTGATCAACGAAGACCCTGCCTTGCCTCAAAGTTTCTCCTCCCTTCACACCCCTGGCCCCAGCCGTCCTAGATCACCTGCTGCTTCCCGGGGACGCAATCTCCACCGTGTGTTTGGATGACTGTGCCCAGAGGCTCTGCCTCAAACGTTTGTTCCTAACTCATAGGCATCCTCCAGGGCTTCAGGTCTCACCTCCTCCAGAAAGCCCGTCTCCCAAGGCCCAGCTCAATGCCAGCTAGCTCCGCCAAAGGCACAGGAAAGGAAAGACGAAGAGAAGAAAGAAGGCGGAGGTGAGTGTGTGCCCAGGTAAGACATCCTCCTCTGTCAGGAGCCTCAGGGAGCTAACCGGCTTACAGGTGGGGACTCAGAAGCCCAGAGTCATGAAGTTGGCTTCCTATACTGTGTGAGTCAAATTGGGTCAACTTTCTCAAACGTTTGGGGAGCTAGAAACTCCCAAGACACTAACAAAGCAGGCTGATGGGAAGAGGAGGAAAGTATCAGTTGTCATCAGGCAGCTTTGTAATTAACAAAATCTGTTGCACTTTTGCAACAGATGCTTTTCCGCGCCCTGCTGAAGGACTAGTCTAGCTACCTGGACCTTCCCTGTTTGCTTCCTGGCCCTTTTGGAACCATGAAACCCAGGCCTGAGCAGGATGGCATTGGAGGTGCCAAGGGGGAAAGTGAAATGCTTTTGTTATGACCTGGGAAGACAAGGCACACAAGTGAATCACCTGGAGAGACCCTACTTCACCGTGTGGTACAGACCGCATGCACCTCCAGCAGTGAGAATGCAGGGCGCTGACCATCTTGCTCTGGGTCTCAATTTCCTCATCTGTAGTACTATGGACCCATCACCCAATCATGACTCACTAGGGAGTTTAAGCGCACATGTTTTCCGACAGCGTGCCTGACTGTGAATATACTAACGCTTAACAAATTGGCAAAACGGGAAGCCGGTTCCTTTGACGGAATATAGGCCCTCAAGCTTAAAGGCTGTAAAAATGGAACAAATCACATATTGGATGGCGCCACCTGTTGTCTGTGGATGGTATTGCACTCTGGCAAGGAGAAGAGGAAAGGGGCGGCTCCAAGGGTGACCTCAGAAGATCCCACCACCAACTTGACAACCGTGGACTCAAGAGTCCAAAGGCAAGAATAGACGGATTGATGCTGTAGAATGTCATGAAACAGAAGTGAATTGCAGATCCAGGTTGCACTGACCTTTTTCTTTGGGTCGTGGTCACGGCAACCATCGGGCGAATCCCTCGAGATCTTGACCCTGGAGTCTTCATCCACCCCTCTCCTTCAGAGCGTAGGAAGCTAAGGATGAAAAGAAGGAACCGCAGCACCGGGGTAACTATAGCATTGTGTGGCTGCCTCCGTGGGTAATAATTGTTACAGCTAATATTTATTGAGTGCTTACGGCATTTAAAGCACTGCCTTATTTAATCAGTGCAACTCAGTGAGGTTGGTACTCTTATTCCCATCCCCATTTTACAGATGAGGAAATCAAGGCACAGGGAGGTTAGATGATGGGTTCAGGTTCTTACAGCAATTCCTCCCTCCTTTCCTCACTGCCTCCTTCCTTCCTTCCTCCTTCCTTCCTTCTCTCCCTGCTTCCTTCCTTCCTTCCTTCCTTCCGTCCTTCCTTCCCTCCTTCTCCCTTCCTTCTATCCATCCAACAGTCATTTTCTTGAGTGTCAAAGCTGAGATTTGGGTCTAGACAGTCCAACTCGAGAGCCCACGCTTTTAGCCACTGTGCCTGACTACCTTTGGTGGCACCTTTTAACTATGACTAATACCCATTAGTCCGGGTCTCTCATACTTAGCAAATTCAGTGACACAGGAGAAAGTCAAATCTTACTGATACTTTATTTTTTTTTAGTTTTTGTTTAATGTTTATTTATTTTTGAGAGGCACAGCATGAGTGGGGGAGGGACAGTGAGGGAGGGAGACACAGAATCTCAAGCAGCTCCAGGCTCTGAGCTGTCAACATAGAGCCTGACGTGGGGCTCAAACCCACATACCGTGAGATCATGACCTGAGCTGAAGTCAGACGCTTAACTGACTGAGCCACCCAGGTGCCCCCTTACTGATACTTTCTAATCTTGATTCATTTATCCATTCCTCCATCCATGTGCTCATCCACCCATCAATCCTCTACACACTCACCCACCATCATCCATCCATCCACCCATCCACCCACCCATCCACCCATCCATCATAACTCAATAACTCTCACCTCCAGCTAGCCATTCATCCACTCACCCAATCATTCTCTCAGCCATCCATCTTTCCATTCATCCATTCTTCCTCCCTTCCATGTATCTATCCAACGCTTTCATGAACACCTGCCACCTTCCAGGCACAAGTAAATGTGGGGACAAATCAGCTGTGGTCCTCATCCTCATGTTGGCTGTAGTCTCCGAAATACATAAAAAACAGTGTGATCTAGGCAAGAAGCTTCACTTCTGTGCCTGTGTTTCTTCGTCTTATTCTATTGGGGTTCAACACAGAACCTGCCTCATAGGATTATGGAAAATGTTCAATAAATTAGTTCAAGCAAAACACTTAGAACAGCACCTGGCAGCTAGTAAGCCCTCAATAAATGTCATCACGTGGTGGTGGTTGTTATTGTCCTTCGTATGATTATGGTGATGATTATGAGTGCCACCATTACTACGATGGCGACCCAGGGCGCTTGTCCAGGACGGAAGCAGCAACTCCCTCCATCCATCCCGGGTCTCCACCACTCTTGCTTATGAGATGTTTATAGGTATTTATGCAAAGAAGTTTCGGAGGCCAAACAGTTTGGGTTTCAAGGAAATAAAACTGAAAAGCTCTGCAGGGTTTCTCATAGCCTTTAACATGCTCATGTGAATTGTAAATCTCCAAGAAGGGGGCGGGGCATGACCTAATATGCGGCATTTCAAGAAATGTTTATTGCAAACTTGCAAAACAAATGGTTGAGGGACCCAGCCATTGGCCTCCTTCTCTCTGCCTGAGCGGGTCCCTGGGCCCCGCATTTCCTGTCCCTCACTCCTTCACGAGGCCCCTGCTCATTCGAGTCTCTGAGCTTTTAATACTGAAGCCCGTTCAGCAACCCATAGCCTCAGATTCCCCAGGGAAAACCCTCTTGGGTCTACCTGGGGCAAGAGTTGCTAGGGCGGGCGTTTGAGAGTTCAGGCGGGGCTGAGGTGCATTAAGGACACAGCGCTGAAGTTCATTCCGAGGCACTGACTCCATATCGATTTGGGTCACCGGTGTTAAGGCGTCACTTTCAGTGGTGTTTAATTTAAACAAACAATAAAAAACTCAGTCCTGTCTGATGGATGTTTAATTCCCAGCACGGAGAGGCAGAGGGCAAGGAAGGAAGGAGCCTGAGGATGTCGGGCATGAGTGTGTCGGGCGTGGAGGAGGGGCGGGGCGAGGAAGAGAGAGAGAGTGTGTGGATCTTGGGGTGGAGGCTGGGGATGGCCCACCCTAGATGTCTGTTCCCAGAACCCAGCATCCCTCTACCTTGGCTGCCTCAGAGCGTTCTTTTCACTGCTGAGTCTCATTTTACTTATCCATAAATTGGGCATAAATGAAGCCGCCACCGAGGGCTCTTATGAGGGACGAGGGAGGTGGAATATGCCGGGCTCACGCATCTCATTTCCCAGCCAAGTATCGGCTCCCAGGGTGTGTGCGGGGGTGTGTGCGTGCGCCTACGCATGTCTCGTGTGCACTCGTGTGACTTGGCCCAGAAGGGCTTCGAAACGCTCTGGCCTCTCTCCCTGGGTTCACATCCGGCTCGACAACGAACCCTGTTGTCCTGGACAAGTTGCTTAACCTGCTCGTGTCTAAGTTCTGTCATCTGTAAAGTATGGATAATGATAGAACCCACTTTGTATGTTACTGTAAGCATTCTTATGCTCCCTGATCACTTTAAGGGTGCTTGGCTAAGAGAAGCACTTACATAAATGCTTACCACCCCCACTGTTACTACAAATGCCATGCAGTGTCATTCCCCAAACCAGGAGAGCCCATCCCCCTGGAAGCCAGGCTGGGGGAGGAAATGATACCCCGTGTTCCCCGCCCCCCCCCTCGCTCCTGGAAATAAACAAGCTAGAGGTCATAGAGGGGTCTCTTTGACCTCTGGGGTTGTTCCCTAGGGTCAGGAGAAGAGAAATTTGCTTTGTGCTGCAGTGCCCTCTGTTGGGAGAGCCTTGATCAGTAACCACGGACAGAGGGAGGTGGCTGCTGGGGGAAGTTTCTGGGCTCCTGCTCTGCCCAGGGCCCAAGGAGGAGGCATGTCCCGTCGTGACTCATGGGTCCGAATGCCAGGACTGCAAAGTGGAGGCTTCGCGCTGGCAGCCAGTCCATTAAGAGTCAGGAACAGAGGGACGGTAAGTGAGTTAAAAGCCTGGGGCTGCCTTGGGTGAGTCACCCTGTGCGCTCTGCTAACCATGCCTCTCGGTGCTTCAGATGTGCCTTTCTCTGGGGCGAAAGGAAAAGCTCCTAAACTGTGTTTATGAAGCAGGAGCTGGAGGAGTGGGCTTCCCCAGGAGAAGGTGTGCAAAGGTAGCGGGATCATTAGGAACAATCACCATACGGTAATAAACACACACTTTGCAGCCCAGCCCCTTTGTGAAAACCAACTGTGCACCCGGGCACCATGTCCTGTCTCTGAACGCACCATCCAGGGGGCTGTTGGTTCTTTGAAAAGATTCACTGCCACAGGATGCCTCCTAGCAACTGCTAAGTGCCAGCCTCGTGCCCGAGGAGCTAAGGAATAGAGCGGATCAGACAGAGTGCCCTGTCTTCATCCATCGGTCCGTCCGTCCATCCATCCATCCATCCATCCATCCACCCCTCCATCCACCCTTCCATCCAAGAAATATTTATTCTGAGCCTACTGTGTGCCAGGCCCTGGCCAGGAAGACGAGAGATTATAATACAGGGTGATGTTACAAGAGAGTGGAGATGATTTGGAAGTTCTGGGGCTGAAGGAGGATTAATCGAAATCTCTCCCACTCTGCCCCAGCCCAATCCTTGGCCCGAGGAGGCAACCCTCCCTTGACTCTCAGACCTCCTTTCCAGCCTCTTTCCAGGTATCATTCACAGCTGACATAACGGAGGTGACTCCGGACCCCCTTCATGCTGCTCCCTGGGGATTTCTCTCCCAGCAGGTATGGGCCAGGGCTGGAAAGAAGCATCACCCAGGCCGGTAGAGGAGCTGGATCCCCACTGATCCCTGGATCCCCTCTCTAATGGCTGGGCCCACAGTGAGTGTGGACAGGAAACCCCACCTATTCAGGCTTTCACCTGGCCACCTGCTGCCAGTGCACCTGCCTGGCTGTGCTCTGATCTGCTCTGGGCCAGCGGAGCAGGAATGCCCACCCGGTGAAGCCTGGCATTCATGGCCCGTGGGACTCACGGCAACATGCCAACGTGAGGATCCTCCCAGATGGATGCTGCTCCCCAGCCTGGAAAGCTCTTCCATGGGAGGGCTTAGCACCTGGGAGGGAGTGGGTTTTCCTGGCTTTTTCCTAGGCCAGAGGTGGGGAGGTAGAGGGGAAGGCAGAAAGCAGGGAGGGACTGTGCCCCGTGGCATGGCTGGGCCAGCCCAAAAAGAGGGTTTGGGGGCGAGGTGACCTCAAGCTGACTCTCAGCAACTCGGAGAAGGGGAGACCTGGCGGGGGGGGGCGAGACAGAGCAAAGAACAGCCAGCCAAGGGAGACGGGTCTTGAGACTCCAGGGCTGGAGCCATATCCAGCCCAATCAGCCTGGCAGCCAATTAGTCTGATTCAAAAAAAAAAAAAAAAAAATACCCACGTAGGGACAAACTGTAATCAAACACCTATTTATAAGGGTTTATTACGATCATTATTATTATTTTACTGAGAGGATCATTCTAAAGCCTGTCAGGTGAACGTATGCTTTCAGATCTTCATAAATGCAAATCGCTCCTTCCCCTGGGCGGGTAGGCGTGAGCTGCTGCGAGGTTGGCTTGGGAAGCCCTGTAGTGAGGCTTCCAGAGGGCAGGTGGAGGGAGCCGCTCCCTGCCATGGGCTGCGAGAGGCTCGCCTAAGAGACAGCTTAGCAACCACCTACTGCCCATCTCACTCCCTACACGCCCTCGAAGGGCTGCTGGAGATACACCTGGCTGTATACCCATTGCCCATCCAGGTAAACAGAGCAAAAGCCTTATGCAGCAACCTGACGAAGCTGGGAATTCTCTACAGAAATGGCAGCTGGAAATTCTCCATAGAATGTCATAGAAAGAACACTGGATCAAGAGCCCAGAGGCCTGGATTCTGAGCCCCAGTTCTGCCCCTGGCTGTGATGACCTTTCTGGGCCTCAGCTTGCCAGGGGTGAAATTCCCTGCCAGAGGCCAGGTTCCTTGCTCAGAACTTCCCCATCTAACCTCCACCCCCGCCCCCAGCCCACTCCAACAACTGGAGTACCTCTTCCCTCCCAGGAGACCTCAAGGCTCATAGCCAGGCCTGAGGCTCAGTGGTGTGTGTGTGTGTGTGTGTGTGTGTGTGTGTGTGAGAGAGAGAGAGAGAGAGAGAGAGAGAGGGAGAGAATATACACAAATCCCGAACCGCACTCCTTGGGCCTGGGGAAAAAGTGTCAGGCCTGCCAAAAAGGTGAAAATGTGGTCTTTGCCAGGAGGAAACAACCAGTTCCTAAACCATTCCTGGCTGGATTCGAGAATGTAGCTATTTTTGGAAGGAAGGAGAAAACACAACATTCCTGTCGGTACCTGGGGGAGGCCATCCATAATTTGGGAAGTTTCAGATGACTGATGCCCCTAATGCTTCCCACTGAGAGCATTAATAGGTGGCGAGGCCAGTCCTCTGGGGCCACACCCTGCCTGCTCCGCTGGGGGGGGGGGGGGGGCGGGGGAGGCAGGGCTTGCTCTCAAGGGAGGCTGCCTCCCTCCATCAGGCTTGGGGGCGGGGGGTGGGGGGTGAGCCCAGGGACGGGATTAAGTGGAGGGGGACCGGGTGGAGCCGACTTCTGGAGGGCAGGGGTGCTCGGTCAGCTGGGGGAGGGCTGCGAAGCTAAGGACTGCGCGGCGAGTTGCAAGTGAGGAAGGGAACCTGGGGTAAGGAGTGGGGGTGGGAGACAGGGAGGAGGGGGTGGGGGGCGGGGAGGGGGTGAGCTCTCCTTCTCCCTGCAATAAATCGGCTTAGCGGACGAGAGCCGAACAGCCCAGAAAGGATTAAAGAAAAGTCTGTATAATACAGCGGAGAGCGCGGCGAGGGGAGGGAGGGAGGGAGGGCGGGGGGCGGGGAGAGGGGGAGGGGCGGAGGGAGGGCGCGGGGAGGGGGTTGCTCGCGCCGCCGGGAGAGGCGAGCGCGAGGCAGAGGGAGCGCGGTTCGGCTCCAAACTCCGGCGCTGCCGCCGATCCGACTCCGGGGCCGCGGTGGGCGCCGCGCGCAGCCGGGGGAGCCGGGAGCCGCGGCGCGCCGGGAGGACGCCCGGAGCGCAGGGTCGCGCGGCACCCCGCAGAGCCCGAGCCGAGTGGAGCCCGGCGCCCCGGCGGCCCGGCCGCGGCGGCATGGGGGCGCCCCCGCGGCGCCCGGCGCTGCCCGCCACCGTCGCGGCCGGCGGCCGGAGGCAGGAGCGCGCCTGAGCCCATGGCGAGGGGACCCGCCGCCTCCGCCACCGCCTCCGCCTCGCCACCGCCGCCAGCTCCCGGGCACCATGCGAGCCGCCCCGAGCCTCCGCGGCTGCGTCTGCCTGCTGCTCGCCGCGATCCTGGACCTGGCGCGCGGTGAGTGCGCGGGCGCCCGGCCGGAGCCCGGGGTGGGGGACGCGCGCGGGGGCGGGCCGCCGGGGAAGGGCGCGGGCCCGGGGCGCCCCGGAGAGGCTCGCGGCGCGAGCACCGGTCCCGGCGTGACGGTCCGCGCGGTCGGTCGGCTCGGCCACGGAGGGAGGAGGTGTCCTCCGAGGAGAGCGCGCGCGGGTCTGTGCCAGGGTGTGTGTGTGTGTGTGTGTGTGTGTGTGTGTGTGTGTGTGCGCGCGTGTGTGTGTGTGTACGAGCGTGTGCCTTTGTTGCGTCTGTGGGTAAGGGTGTCCGGGAAGGAGCTGTGTGCGCAGAGGGTGCGGGAGTGTATTTAGAGATGTGAGTGTGCAGATGGGCTGTTTGAGTGTCTCTGTCAGTTCCACGGAGAAGGTGTGCGTGTGAGCCAGAGTGAGCCAGAGTATTTGGGGGTGTGAGCTGGTGCCGGCTTCTCGGTGAGGTGTGAAGTGTGAAAGCTTGTGTCATTGTGTGTGTGAGCGTGTTAAAGGGTGGGGAGTATGTGAGGTGTGGCGTTTCTCGCGGGTCCCGAGTGTGTGAGTCTCTTCAGGGGTGTGCGGCAGCAGATGACTATTTCGGGGGGGGGGGGCGCGTGTGTGCATAGGATGGGGGGGATGTGACACTTGGGCAGGAGTATGCGTGTATGTGGGATGTGTGGAGGTGCAGGCGCGTGGGGGTTGTGTTGCTACGTGGTCCGAGAGCGTGTGTGCGTGCGATGGAGCGTGTGGTTTTAGTGTGGAGGTAGGGACGGATGCGCCCGGGAGCCCAGGAGGTGTGAGCAGTCGGGTGTGTGTCCCGCAAGGACTTGGTCCTGGCTGAACCAGCTCAGAGAAGCTGGAAGCTGAGCGGGGTCCCCAGAGCGAAAGATGCTGGCTCCGCAGCTCCAGGGTCAGGGGCTCGCGGCCGCCTTCGGTGCCTCGCGCCCGGCGCCGCCGCCTGGTGGGTCTTACATGCTACCGGAGCCCATCCTGGCGACCCCGGCACCTTTCGGGCAATGAGCCGACCCACGGGCTAAGAGCCCAGCAGGGGGAAAGCGGGACCAGCGAACAGCCACGGGCGCGGAGACCAGAGGGTCCGCGTCCTCGAGTCCCAGCCAATACCAAATGCTAAACCTGGGCGCCCAGAATCGGCCCCTCTGGAGTCACAGCCATGAAGGGGGGGAGTGCGGGGTGCCAAAAAGTAGCCATTGTGGCCAGTAGGATCTCAGCCCCTAGCCCAACTCAATAATGATGGTAGGGGGTCAACTCTGTTTGCCTTGCCCTGCCGGGAGGTGCCTCGCCAGGCTCTGAGAGTGCCTGCCAGGAATGGGTGCTCCCCCCCCCCCGCCCTAAAATAACCCCTCCCACGAGGTCCTCGGAGAGTGTTGGGTCTGCAGATGGGAGAGGCTGCAGAATTTGAGCCTGAATGGTGGTCTTGCTGGCAGAGAGGGGGAGGGGTTATGTGTGACCCAGAAGAAATGTCAGCCCCATACTTTGTCCCCTACCCTTTGGAGCAAAAGACTTTCCAAAGTGGATCAGAATCTCCCCCCAACTTTGGGGTGAGGGCTCCCTCCGTCGGATGCCT
This sequence comes from Acinonyx jubatus, assembly GCF_027475565.1. Lineage (NCBI taxonomy): Eukaryota > Metazoa > Chordata > Mammalia > Carnivora > Felidae > Acinonyx > Acinonyx jubatus. The sequence goes on from NC_069381.1 coordinate 12,853,834, forward strand.
CTAGAGGGAAAGGTTATATGGGGGGGGGGGGGGGAGGGTCCCGGTTCCAGCGTTCGGCACTGGGCTTTGTTGAAAGGCACTGGAGCCCTCACCTGGACATTGCAGGGAGAAGGGATTGGGGGTTGGGGGCAGGAGGGGAGCATCGTTTCCCCCACCCCGGAACGTGCAGAACTGACGCGGCAGGGGTGGGGTTGGCGACTGATGGTTTAAGCCAACGTTGGGAAACCCGGCCCCGTCAGGACCCCACCCTGCGAGCTCTCCCCAGAGCCCGAGAGCGGCGTTCTTCGGGCTGCCGGGCTGCGGAGAGCTGACCCGGCGTCCTGGCGTCTCCGCTCCCCTTGCCCGCCTCTGCAGGCTGCAGGGCGCAGGGGGGCTCGGGAGCCGCGGGTGAGCGCGTCTGGGCCGGGGGAGCCGGCGTGGCCTAGAGCTCGCTGCTCAGGGTGAAGGGAGGAGCGCTGACTCGGATCACGGACGGGAAACTTTCCGAGCCTGGGGCGCAGGCAGGGTTCCTGGGCCGCCGGGGGGCCCTCTTCTCCTCCGCAGAGGAAGCGAGCGTGCGCGAGGGTGGGGTCCCTCTTTCCCGGTCCCAACTCTGTGCCCACGAGGGGGCGGGGGTACGAAAAGGGTCAGCGCCAGATGTAAGAGGCTCTCTTGCCGGAGGAGGGCGCCCTTCCGGGATGCGACTGCAAGCCGTGCACCTAGCAGTTGGCTTAGCCCGGCCACCTGCCACGGGCCGCCTGGGAGGGCGGAGAGGGTAGAATCCAGGGCAGGCATTCCGAAACACGCCTGCCAGTGGTGGTGTGGAGGGGCCGGGGGGAAGGCGATGGCGGTCTCTGTTAGGTAGGGGCATGGCTAGCGTCCCCTTCCCTGTTGTACCCCTAAGGATCGCAGACAAAAGCGTTCAGCTTTGCAGAGGTGAGTCTGTGCCTTGGGAGAAGGCACTCCGCTGCACACAGGACTGGCTGGGCCATTAGCCCCTGCCCCTAACTACCCCCCCCCCCAATATCTGACTCTGCATTGGAGAAACCCACGTTTCTCCGGCTTTCCGGATCACCCAGGAGCGCCCCGAGGCGTCTTCAAGTCTTCGGGCCCCAGTTTCCCCTGCCTGGGCACTTCTGGGAAGGAAGTCCTGCGGTTGTCCCTGTGCAGTGGCCCGGGAGAGGGGGCACCGGGGATGGGGGGTGGAGGTAGGGAAGAGAGTGGTTCTTGGTCCTGCCTCCTTTGGCCCCGGGAACTTCTCCTGGAATTGTAGTGGGTAGGCAGGCCCAGGTAGGGCGAGCCAAAGGCCCCAGCCAGCGGCCCTGCCGTCCTCCCTCCGCAGCCGCGTGTCAGCAGGTGGGTGGGTGGGAGGGCTGGCTCGGGAGGGCCGAGGCTGCCGCAGCACTGAGACTGCGGGGGCTGCGCGCGCGCAAGCTGCTGTGCCGACTTTTAAGTGTTTATCCTTCCTCCCCACCCCCACCCAACACCCTGGGCGCGGGGCGGGGGGTCGGGCACCGCTGGGTTCCTTCTTAGCCCCCGCAGGGCAGTGACGGGCAGAGCCGAGAGCCGGAGGCTCCGCCCCTGCTCCCCCAGCCGCCCCGCCCCCAGCCTGGCCCCACCCCACAGCCATAAACCCCACCCCTTTCCCACCCCAGCTGCAAACTAGAGTTTTTCCTGAGAGGTTGAAGTAATTTTTTGCCTTTTGAGCGCAGAGAATGTCGGAGCTGGAAGCGACTTCCGCGATCATTTATTCAGTGGTTCTGAAACTCCTGGTTTTTGTTTTTAGCAGGAGGACCCTCTTAGAGTAGGAATTGATTCCCACCCGCCCTGAAATCCGAACGCCTGGGGCAAGGCGGCAGGCGCAAAAGGAGAGCTGCCCGGGCTCACGCGGGCGAGGAGGCTCCACGTCGCGCGATCCTTACACACGAGAGTCTCCCGAAACAGCCTGAGATTGCTCGTTTCCTAGTATCTGGCTGGGATTCTGGTTTTTCAATAGCCACGATTGTGTGCATCAGCTGCAGCGTGTCACGCACGTGCTAGGCGCTTCACAGGCCTCATGCAGCTGCAAAATGGGTTTAAGCTCCTTTTTTCACAGATTAGGAAACTGAGGCTCAGAGTGTTAAGATTTATTGGTGGCAGGACATCTGGCTCCGACCAGCTCCCACCTGGCCCAGCCCCAGGCTCCCTCCTTGTTTCTAATGTTCCCTCTATGTGGGGCACAGAGAATCCCTTGGGCAGGGGCGGCCGGCCACCGGTGATGCCTCAGGTTGGCCTGGCTAACCCGACTTTGCAGAATATCTGTCGCATGCATTCTTGGGGCACTTTAAGTGACTTTCTCGGGTTTCTGGGTTAGCAGGCATGAATTGGAAGGCAAAGGCCAAACAAAGAGCCAAACAAAGAAGAGACTGGTTAGTTCTGTTAGCTGGGTTTCCTGGGATCTGCAGCATCCCCAGACCGCTTGACGTGTTTACTCGGGTGCCCAACAGATGTTTATTGTATAGTGTCTATGTGCCAAGCAGAGTGCTAAGCACTGGGAACATGACCTTGAACACAGTAGAGAGTCCCTTGCATGTATGGTGTTCACAGCTTAGCGGAAAATTGATTTCTTCACTGATAGGGCAGGGGCTCTACCTCTGACCCCCACCGAAGGCTCACTGTGTGCCAGCATTCTGCCCTGAGCTTCATCGTTCTTGTCCCGTCTAATCCTTACTAGCATGCTGGAAGGTAAAATTAGCCCCGTTTTGCTGATGAGGAAACTGAGGCTGAGGGAGGTTAAGTGACTCGTCCAAGGCCATCCAGTCAATAAGTGAATGAGCGATTCAGACACAGGACTGACTCCTTCCCTCTGTGCTCTGATGTCTGCTGGTGATGATGGCCGTCAGGCACTTTCTCAGCTCCGGCCACGTGGAGAGTTGCAGGGTATGCAATTCCCTGTCTGGATGTTATCCTCATTGAGAGGGAATTAGCCGGTGTTATTCTGCACAGATGGCGGAAGGGATTGTCCCCGAAAGCCCTCGCCATCATCAAGACCGTGAATGGGCATCCGTTGTGGGCAGGGCGTGTCAGAAAAGAGTCACACCGGGACCCTCACCCCCGCGGGCCGAGAGGTCGGGCAAGTTCATGGAACACTAATAGCTATCCAGGCGGACATGTGTCCAAGTGATTGACATCCCCTCCAGGAAGTTCTTGAGGAAGCGTGATTCCTTGGGGCTGTCAAGGGGAGGCTTCAGAGAGGAAGGAGAACTCGAGCTAGACCTTGAAGTAAAGAGAGGACATGAATAAGCCAAGGGCTAAGGAAGAAAATGTGCCAGGGGGGAAGCCTGGCTGAGCAAAGAGCTGGAGGTGACTAGCTCAACTCAAGACTGGTCTCCCCAGAGTCTTTTTGAGGACTGGGAGAAACGAGAGTGATATTACGGATAGCTACCATTTATTCCACACCTATTAGATGTTCCTGATACATTAAATGCTCTCAGGAATCTGGGCGGCAGTGTCATGAGCCGTGTTTTGCAGATGAAGACGAGAGGCCCGGGACCTTTCTCTTTCTCTCTCTTTTCCTTCTTTCTTTTCTTGTCTTTCTTAAATAATGAATGAGGCTCAGGATCTTTGTTTTTGTATTATTATTAAGTGGAACAACTGGGAGTTTCAAACCCAGGTCTGAAGCAATCTAGAGACACTGCTGCTCCCGGAGGAGAGGAGAAACTATTTATTTTTTCATCACTGGAAGAAGGAATACAACAATCCTCTACCACTTGCTAGAGGATGCAGAGCCTTCTGTTTTAAACGACAAATGTCGGTGGTGGCAAAACACATGCCATCACTTCCTAAGGGCGATCTGTCTTCAGGATGAGTTCCTGGGAGGGAACAGGGGGTGGGGGATGAAGTCCTGGGACCCACTTTACACTTTCACTGGGGTCCAGTAGCAGAGGGGGCCCATGATCACCAAGACCTACTGGCCAGGATTTCGTGGCTGGAGCGAATAAATCCATGGGGCTGGAGGTGCACAGAGTCGCAGCCCAAAGGAACAGGAAAGGACAGGGTGGCACCCAGACAAAGAATCGGATCTGTCAGTCCTTTGTACATCTACCGTTCACATACTGGATTTGCTTTGGGGAATTGTGCATGCGCCCCGCCCCTCCCTATGGTATCCCATCTTGGTAGGTGGCATAGACAGGTAAGGCATCCCCAGATGAGCCCATCAGACAGTCTCCCAGGGATCTGAATCCAGAACAGAAGAAGACTGAGAACCACCAGAAAGTACTCCTTGCCACTGGGGGCCCCCGTGAAACTGTACTTCTCTAGTTCCCTGAGGCCAATAATGACAGGACCTACCTCCCGGGCTGTTGACGGGATGGGACGAGTCATTACATACATGCAAAGCTCTTGGCTCAGTCCTATGTGCTCTGATGATTACCAGTATGAACCGTGGTTATGCCAGAGCTGTTACGGCACAAAGGGCGTGGGTCCTTATAGCGCCTGGAGCTTCGGCTTGCCCTCGTGTTCCGTGAACTTCCAGAATGTTCCACAAGTTACTTTTTTGGGGCTTGAGTTATCCAGAGTTGATTTCGGCTGCTTGAAAAAAAAAAAACAAAAAAACCCTCCCTAGGCATGGGGAGCCTCATAGTTGCCAGTAACACTGAAGATGACTCATGGTCCCCTAGCTCGAGGGTGACTGATCCCCCCACCTGTGCCCTGACTTTCCCTGGAGGCCTAAGGCATGGCCAGCGCCCCTCCCCAACCCTGTGAAGCTCCATGAAGGCAGGGGCCCTGGCCGGGTCTGCTCACTGGTGAATCTTCCCCACAAAGCCCATGGTGGGTGCTCAGTAAACTTGGCTGTTTAGATGCAGAAACCATCTTTGGCCTTTAGACGTGGGTGTCCTGGTTGAACAGACTCTTTGCAGAAATATGTATGGAAAGGCTTACAGCGTGTGGAATTTAGGCTGGATTCACACGTAAACTTTCCGTTGGCCCAGTTCTGCTCGTGGATCTACACTCTTGCCTTTCTCGCGGATAATCAAAGGGCTGGAGGCTCGGGCTCCAGATGCTCCCGTCTACCTGCCAGTCGTCCTTGAGAGTTGACAAAATGCTTCCACACCCATCATGTCATCGAGTCCTCCCTCACATAAGACACAGAGGCAGCTACTCTTGTGCCCACAGAACAGGGAAACAGGCGTGGGGAGTGAAAAGACGGGGACAGGACGTGGCAAGAGTGGAATCTGGGTTTGGTGGCTGCGTGCCCAGCCTTCCTTCCATTCCCCCTCACCTCCCGCCCACCCAGTGTGTTGCTCCATTCAACTTACAGGGTTCTGGAATGGGACAGGCCATTCAACAGACCAGTCAACGGACCAAAGAGCATGCACTGTGGACTGGGTGCTGTCATGGCCACTTTGGGTAGCACTCGGCTAGAAGGACCCTCCTCTGGGGCTGGAGAGGCTCGAGAGTTGGTCTCCTACCAAACTGAGAGCTCTTGAGGGCGGGCATCCCTGCTCCCCCAGCCCTGGACAATGCCTGGCTCTGGGCAGATCCTCAAGACATGTTTGTTGAATGAATGAATGATTCCCACCCCCACCCCCAGCCCCGCCCCCACTGAGCCTGAGGTTCAGTCCAGACACCAGGCCTGGGCCTGTTTCCCGGCCCTGACCGGTCACCTCTGGAAGCACGTCCTGGTGTGAGAATGTGTCCATTGTCCAGCACTGCTCACCATCACTCACACTGGCATCACGGCTGGCATCTGGGGGACGAGCCAACAGGGGGATGTGGTAGGAAGACCAAAGGGTTCCCTGTTCCCTCTGGCTTCTCCTTGTGTGTGTGGGAGGGCGGCCCTTGACTGGTGATGGGTGGGAGCTGGGGAAAGAAAGGACGGAAGGAACCAAGGAAGGAAGGAAGGAAAGAAACATGCTTTGAGCTGCTCCTATGTGTCCAGGCTTGTGCCAGCCTTGTTCACGTGCGATGTCCTGTTAAATCATCCCAGCAACTTTGGGAGTTGATAGTCTGTCCCATTTTATAGATGAGGCTTAGAGAGATTGTGTGATTCGCCCAAGGTCCCACTGCTGGTGATGGGCAGAGCAGGATTCATACCCAGGCGTTGATTTGCACGTCTCTTTCCAACTCTGAGCTGATCCTGCCTGTGGCTTGAAAGCGACCACGGCAGAAGCATTTACACCGCGGAAATTGGCAAACAGTCCGATCAGAGTGCCCTGCAAACCCGGAGCAGGTTGTTCACATCGGCCGACACAGCGCCGGGCGTGCCGGTCCTCCCTCGATCACTGCCTCTGTTGGACAGCCACCCGCTGTTAAGGGACTTAGGTTTCCATCTGAACTGGGTTCAAGTCCCAGCACAATGACTTCCCAGCAGAGCACATTTGAGCTAGCTGCCACCTCTCTGAGTCATGGTTTCCTGTCTCTTGATAGTGGAGGGTGTTGTGAGGATGAGTAAAACAATGCATGACAGCACTTGGCCTGAAAGTGGTCCCCAGCCGCTGGCGCCTCCCTTCCTCCCCACCCCCGGGGGTAGGATCATTTGGCCTTGGAGTCCCTCTGATAGGCCAAGTGGGCTCACACTTTCTTCTCCCTCTGCTGGAGGCTGATGTGGGAGCCAAGTCAGAGGATCCAGCCGCTTCCATTAATCGAGCGGCGGCCCTCACCTCAAGCTGGACCAGCAGAGACGTCCCTCAAGGAATTTCAGCCCCACATGACACAGACTCATTTGAGAACAATAAACGATCGTGTATAATAAATGGCCAATACAGGGATCCCAAGGATAAATCTTTGGGGATTAAAGGAGTGGCCCAGGAAGGTTCTGAGGGATTGAAACACTCTGGGTGGGTGAGGAGGGCATCCCGGGCAGGAGAAGAGCTCATCCAAAGGGTGGGGGAGTCAGAGTGCTGTGTAGGTGTGTGAGGGGTGGGAGGCAGTGAGCCGGCTGACCTCCCTTGAGCAGAAGGTGCTCATCGAGAAGCTAGGTTTGAACCTGGCTGGAGCTGTTGGCGGAGGCCCGCGTGCCCGGGGCCAGGGGCCTGGATTTGAGCCCGGGGATTGTGGGGAACAGTTGAAGAGGGCAAAGTGACACTCCCAGGGCAGTGTTCTAGGAAGATGAATTGGTTTTTCTGGGCCACCTGAAGCTGGCAACTGTTTGGAACCTCCACTGGGTTATAAATGGCTGTTCTGGGTGCCCCCAAAGACTCAACGGCCTAAAGGAAGAGATGCCGTAATTCGGGGGCTGTTATCTCACCCAGAGTGTCCAGACCTGGCGAGGGGGGAAAAGCAGTTATGGCTGAGATGGCAAGGCTGCCCCTAGGCGGAGCGTGTACCCTGGGCCTGAACGGAGAGTGATGGGGAGAAGCTTCTAGATCTCCAGGGAGCATGGGCTCCGGAGTCTGACCAGGGTTCACCTCCCCTTGCCACCACCCCTCCAGCATGTGAACCCAGGTAACCTCTTCATTGCTGTCAGCCTTGATTTCTCCAGCTGAACCCGCAGCTCGTCGCTGTGGCCTGGTTTGGTGAGGGCAGCTGGGCAGGGTAAATCACCTACTACGTGGGGTCCACACGCACGGTGCCTAGCACATGGTAGGCATGTGAGAAGGGGCTGTTCTAATGAGGCCTGGCTTGCGCAGCGCCCCCGAGCGTGAAGGGGAGTAAGTGTTTGCAAACCTCAGTGCCCAGCTGAGGGGGTGCATTGTAGGTGTCCCCACGTAATGAGTCCTCAGGCTTGGAATTACAGAGCATCAGAGCCAGAAGGGAGCTGAGAAATTATGTGCACGATCTCCTTCCTCCCATTGGAAGTCGGGAAAAGTGAGGCCAGAGAGGAATGTCACTGCACACCCTGTGTGTGATGTGGGGGACTGGTCTTCTCCCTCCGAGTCCTGGGGGCCATCCCGGGGGCTCAGTCAGGTGGACCCACCACCCTCATAGCCTTCCGTGGGGAAGCATCAGGGTCCCCCGGACTCGGGTGGGGATCTCGGCGGCACTCCAGTGGGAGCGACCCCCCCCCCCCAGCCTCATAAATCATGGGAGCAGCTTGGGAGGCGCCAGGGAGAGAAGCAGCTGAACCACTGGGTTTCTTGTTCCCTTGCCAAGCTGTTCCCTTTGCCCTTTTGTTTCTCTTTCTGCAGAGGCACTCGTGCCCCTCCGATGGGGTTGTCTGTCACCAGTCGTTGGCGCCTCCTTTATGTCCCCAGCGCCATCTCCCGAACGCTGCCCCGGAGGAAGGCGTCCATCACAGGCTGCCCTGGCATCGTGCTGGGCTGGCAGGGAGGGGCCACGCGGGGGGCTCGGAAGCACCCGCAGGGTGAGGAAGGGCTGGCAAGGCCAGAGGGTGGACGGCGTCCTCACCTGGAGCTGGTGCTCGCTGCCCCGGGCACACAGGTTGTTGTCAAGAGAGCATTCGGGTGGCACAATAACCCAAGGCCGGGTGCCCGGTTAATACGCGCAGGTGACAAACTAACTGTTCATCGTCACCAGGCACCTAGTGTTGCAGGTGGGGGCACGGGGTGGGGGTTGGGGGGCAGAGGGAGCCAGGTGGGGGGCGGGGAGTGACAAAAGCAGCCACATCACAAAGACTTCTTTGTTCGCTGGGGCAGCAGAGAAGTGGGCTGGGGCCCAGCTCAGAGGAGAAGAGGCTTGGAAAGGCGAATCCCTGGGCCCCCGTTGCCCGACTGAGGGGCCTGGTCAGCGGAGAAAGGCAAGCCCCGGCAGGAAGGGTGCCTAATGGGGAAGAGTTAGTGGTTCCCAGGATGGTTTGAGTTGCAGAGAGGGCACGCTTTCATTGCAGGATGCAACGTAGTTCGTTCATTCATTCATTCATTCACTCACTCACTGACTCCGTCACTGGTGCAGCCAATGGTAATTGATCGCTTCCTTGGGGGGGGGGGGGGGAAGCCCTGTGCTGTTCTAGAAATCCAGAGCAGAATGAACAGGCAAGTTCTTGCCACCCCTCCCCCCCCCCCCCGGGGCTTACCGTCTAGGGCTGTACTATTCACTACTCGGCGGCCCGTGGCCGTGGCTGTGACTGAGGACTGACATTTACATTTACAACTAAACAGAGTGTCTCCGCTTTTATGTAACTGAATTAAACAGAATTCGGTTCTGCAGTCACGCTCCCGAGTCGGACAGGACGGATGGAAACGGGACGTCGTTACAGAAAGTTCTGCTGGACTGAGCGGACCTGGGGCCACTCTTCAGGTGGGGCCTGCGCATTGGCCACAAGTGACAAGGAATCGGGGAGGGAGGGTCTCTTCCCCTGTCTCTTTCTCATCCCGTCCTTCCAGTGGTGCCAAGGAGAAAGCCTCAGGCTGATGACACCATGTCTTTAATGCCCTCTATCGCGTGCTGATCTGCCTTTCCAACAAAAACAGGTCTGGGGCAACACACCTTCAGTGAGCCCAAGGGAGCCAGAGCTGTAGTAACAGCGTTTTGTTTTCATTGTAATTCTCTTTCAGTTACCCTCTGTTTAAGGCGAGGAAGTCTGGTTTGCCATTTGGGGCAGTGATTTAAATTCTCTCTCTCTCTCTTTTTAAAACGGCTTATTTAAGTAAAAAATGAGTCGAGTTAAAGAAAAATGTTGAATACACTGCAGAGCAGGTGGCACACGGATAAGGCCAATCTGTAAAGGTGGCGGGTGTGCACGTCAGCCGCGGAGCAGCCCCCGTTCAGATGGGACAACGCAGGCTTTGGAGGCAGGCAGAGGAGGGTTCAAGTTCCAGAGCCGCTGTGTGTGTGTGTGTGTGTGTGTGTGTGTGTGTGTGTGTGAGCTCTGTGACTTTGGGAGGAGTGACTTCCCTCCACATCAATCAGGTGCCAGTTGGGAAACACCAAGCTCAAGCGGGGAGTCTCGGAGGAGGCGGGCTTATTAAGGGGACAGTGTACATGGGGGTTGGGGCAGACAGCAGGGAATGGTGTCGCTCTGGGCTTGGTGCAGTGGGTGGCCGTTACCACCCGTAGACTGGAGAGGGCCACGCAGAGGGGAGCTCGAGGGAGAAGTACCCACCATTCCCCCCCACTCTTGTCTTTGAGTGTTTTCCTGGCTGCCCATTGGCCAAACCCAGTTGGAAGCCCAAACAGGCAGGTGTCTCTACAGAGCGAGCGGAGGAAGGAGGAATGTGAGCTCGAGTGCAAAGAGCAGAGATCTAGCACCATCCCGCTAAGCCTCAGTTTCCCCATCTACAAAATGGGGATTGTGCTTCCTGCCCAGTAGCGTTGCTGTGACCACGAAGGGGACCACATGCGGTGCTAATGATGGGTGGCTGTGTATACCAAGGACCGTGGCAGTAATAAAATGCCCATCCTTGTGCCCAATCCTGGGCTGGATGCCGGATTTTCCTGAGCTGAAAAGCAGCATATGAGCATGGGGGTCTTTGGGAAGGCGGAACTGGCTTTTCAGGAGCACGTGGGCTTGAAGCAGCAGGTAATTCGGGGACAATGTCGCAACTTGTAAAGAGAAACTGCCCGCATTCTCCACTGCGGGTGTTGACCTTTGCAATGCGTCATCTCTGCCCTAGACTATTCAGTGTCCCTACACCTCCCTGTCCCCTGGTCCAGCTCGCTGATTGATGACTCCACCCCAGGGCACACCGATTCGTCATTCTGCAGTCTATTTTCCACCCTATTTCCCACGGAGAGGTGCTTTCTCCTTACATCCATTTAGGTCATCTTTCCTGCCATCCGCACTGGCTCCTACCGTGGGCAGCCTGCTCGACATCCGTCATGAACGGGCTCAAAGCTCCCTGCTTCCGAGTGGAAAGGCAGGTGCCCTCCGACTGCCAGCCTCTCTCACCAGAGGCGGCTTCTACCCTTGCAGGTGGGGGAGCAGTGGGGCAGGGGGAGCATTAACAGTGAGTGAATTAGCCCTCTGGACCCCCAGCCGGATCTTCATCCTTCACCCGAAGGCTCAAAGTGCCATCACCACCTTTAGAGACATCTTCTCTGCGGGCCGTAGCTGGAGTTCAAGGAGCACCTGGCTTCAAATCCGATGACTATTTCCTGGGAAACCTTCCACCGACGGCCCCCTCAGCTCACAGCTTCCCGGTTGGCTGAGGTGGCTTTCTTTAGGCCCCTCGATTCTCCTTTGTCTGGCCTTCCCCCCCCCCCCCGCCCCCGTCTACCTTGACTGCTCAGAATGACTTTGATGGGGACTAATTCTGCCAGTTGAAATTCATGCGACGCTTACACATTCGGCTGCTTTGCTGAAATTGCTGTGACAAATACCAGTGGCAATTTCTTCCCTGGCTCATTCTCTAATGTGCTCCGGGCAAGACGGAGGGCCCCTGCCCCTCGCCAGCGTGCCATCTGTCAACACTGCCGTCGTCCGCCAGCCCCTCGGCGCCCCCTGCCCCTAGGCGCAGGTCGGTCTCAGCCCTGCCTACTGGCTCCGCGGCAGAGTCACCCTTCGGGAGGGGACAGGTCGCCCCCTGGGGTTAAGTATTCATCAAGAAGAGCTTCACCAACGGCCCCCTTAGGCCTCGGTTTCCACGTTGGCCAGAGTGACGTTCTTTCGTTCTGGCCCCTTCTCATCTACCTGACTGTCCACATGGGCTTTGGCGAGGACTGGCTTTCCAGCTGAGCTTGGGGCCGTGTCCCGCAGGCTGGGTCTTTCTCTGTGCGGGCCGTACGGCCCCCACCTTAGCCCCAGGATGTCTGTCACTCTGCCTTCTTGGGCTGGCTCCGGGGTCTCAGAGGTAGCTTCTGTCACCCATGGGTCCTCACTCCCTGGGTGCTGGTGCCTCCTGGCCGGCTGGCTCTGAACCTCTCTCAGCAGTGATTGCCCAGCCCGTCACCCCCTTAGCGATGTTCGTCGTCGCTGCATCCCATCCCCGCCATTGTTTACGTTGTCGTTCTCTTACAATCACATTTGAATTGATTTCCTCTCTCTTGACTTGTTTCATGTAAAGATACACTGTCTAGGTTTGTGATGGCGAGTCTATACTCTTTTCTTACTTCATAGTAAAATAAAATAACATGGAACTATTTGAATTTTTAAAAAGCTTCCCCATACGACCCAGCATCGTCACGAGCCGCAGTGGAAAAAGCCAGTTGGGTCGAAGGGGCACCAGCCTCAGCCTTAACGAGCCACGGGATCTGATTTCAACGCCTCCAGTAACTTACTGTGGACTGGCTTACCCCCTCCTCTGAGTCTTGGGTCCGTCAAACAAAGGGGTGGGTCTGGACGATTCCAGTTCTCAGATTCTGGGATGGGTAATAGGGTTGGGAAGGAGGGTTTCATCTATGTCCAAAATATTTCCTTTAAGACGTGTCGTTACCCTAAAATTCCCACCTTTGGGAATTTGGAAGCATCCAGTGGAGCTTACTAAGGACCAGCGACGTCAATGATGAGGGGCCCCCCACTGGTTACTCAGTGTGGGGTGCACACTCACAGCCTCATTGTAATTCCGTGCAGCTGCCATTTGCTAAGCGCCTACTCTGGGTTGGGCCCCATGCTGAGGCTGGCACTACATGGAAAAGTAAGACCCGGTGCTGGACTTCAAGGGGTTTGCAGCCTCCCGGGGCAGAGAGGCAGGCAAACAAATAAATTGTGGTTATAACAGTGGAGACTTTACCATTGAAATAGCTGTAAGTCCTTGCAGGAATGCAGATCAGGGGATAACTAATCTGTCTGAGGTTTGCGGGAAAGTTCTATATCACTAGAAGTGGTGACACCCAACTGGGTCTTGAAGGATGCGTAGGAGTTTGCCGGGCTAAGAAGGAGATGGAGAGATTTTAGGAGGAAGTAATAGTAGGGACAAAGATTCATAGGCTGGAAATGGCGTGGATCATCTGGGAGATTCTGGGAGACAGTGGTGAAGGGGTATGAGTTGCAGGAAAGAAGCGAGGCCGGAGGTGACTCAGGGGATCGATCGAGTGCATTTGCCGGAAGTGGGTTAGTCTTGCGACGAGACAGATTTTCCCAGTCCGGACCCCCAGGTCCATGGCACTCACAGTGGCCAGGAGGAGCCTGCTTTCCGGTTGAAAACCCCCATGGGGCCATTTGCCCCCTACAGCTAGGGGGCAAATGCTGTGGGGGGTAGGGGTGGGGACAGAGCCGTGTGTTAATCTGGCTTGATCTCTTTAAAAGATGCCCCCTCCTGTTAACCTGGGACAGCCTCTGGTTACAAAGTGGCCTCTCTCAGCTCTGTGGATCCAGGGAAAGACTCCTGGGCCTGGAGTCAACAGAGCTGTGTGGTCAGGTCCAGGCTGTCTGCCTGGGCCTCCTGGACGTCACCTGCCAAGTGGTATTAGTAGGAAACGTGTACTGAATGCTTGCTACGTGCGTGCGGGCACTATGGGAAGCTCCTGCTTGTGTCAACTGTTCACTGCGCCATCTGCATAACCCCTCGGAGGTGTGCGCCCTAGCACCCCCACCTTACAGCAGCAAAGACTGAAGCACAGAGAGGTTAAGCCACTTGCTCAGGGTCACACAGCTACTAAGTGGCTGTGCTGTGTTGAACCCAGGTTGTCTCGCCTTTTACCCGCTTTCTGTTCTCTCTGCTTTCTTGCTTCTCTGCCAGAGATCCCTTCCTTTTGTGCCTCCGGGACTCTCCAGACCCCCCATCTTGATCCCACACAGCTCTCAGGGGCTCGGGGCCTCCAGCTGCAGCCAGAGCTGGGCCTGGGCCCCACGCACGGCTGCACGACGACTGTGAAGGCCACAGGCCTGGCCCCTCCCTGCCCTGGCGGTCACGGGGTGGCAGCCAGGCTCTGCTCTGTTGTTTCTGGCCTCATTATTATTATTCTTTCTTTCCAGCGTGCCGTTAAAAGCTTCCCGCAGAGAGCACGCATCCCAGCTCTTTAAAATTTTAAGGGCTTTACTTAATGTTATTTCCCTCGGAAAGGAGACAGAAGAGGCATATGTGACGGTTATATTTAGTGCAGTGTGTGGGTCTGAGCACATGAGTGTTCAGTGGGCCTGGAGGTGACGAGGGAGATGTGTCTGTGGCGGTGGGTGGGTCTGCAGCTGGTCTCCCCTCCCTCCCGTCTCCCAGCAAGCGTGGCCTCGGCGAGAACCTATCGTGTGGTGTTCTGGAAAGTGGAAGATGGATGCCACCCGAGGGGAACCACCGAGGAGACAGAAAGCTGGACCGAGACCCCCATCCTCCTGCCGTCCCCCTCGGCACTGAAGACACGGTGGTCCTAGCTGCCCCAGGGCCTTTGCACATGCACATGCTGTTCCCACTGCTGGTACCCACCTCCTTCTTTGGACTAAGCCCTGTTCATTATCACTTGCACGGCACTTCATTTATTCATTCCACAAGCATTTTCTGCGTATCTACTGTGTCCACAGCACTGGGGGGGGGGAGGGGGGGCACGCCGGCCATCGGTGACCCATCTGGCACAGGTCCTGGTGCAGAGAAGGCACCAGCAAGTGTTCACGGAACTAACAAAAGCCGCACAGATGCCGTGGGATCTGCAGAGAGGATATGGTTGCCCTCCAGGAGCTTACAGCCTCTGTTGGAATTCCTACCAAAGACACTGTGAAACGCGAGCGAGCCCCTTAGGCCTGGCGGAGCGGTACCCGTTCGGGCCAGGAAGGGAGACCTCACTCCCTTTTGAGCATCCGTCCATCCGCCTGACAGCTTGGACTCTTGCTGTGCTCCAGGTACTGTGCGAGGCGCTGGAGACAGAGCGATGGGAGGAGAGACGGAGCCCGCCCTCCGGGACCCTCCCTTCTGCAGTGTGCGACTGGCACGCGTGAGGAGGAACGTTCGCGGAGAGGCAGGGCGTCAAGGAGCCATGGCTACCTTGCAGAGCTGCGGGGTCAGGGCGGGGCCCGAGTACATCTCCTCCGGCCCGGCCCTGCAAGCATGGGAGATGCCTCATCGCCGACGGCAGTAAATGCTAACATGGAGAGAGAGCCAACGTGCGTGTGGCGGTGACCGGGGGAGCCCCACGATCAGCGGGGCCCACACTGAGGTTCTGGGAGAGAAGCTGGGCAGGGGGGGGGTGGTTTTCAAACTGTGTTCCGTGGAACCCCAGCCTGCCACGGAGGTACCCCTGGCTTTGGGAGGCCGGAATGTGGGTCGGAGTGCGAGTCCGGGGGGCCCTGCTTTGCCCGTTCTGGGTGATGGAGGGAACCATCAGGGCTGGAGAAGGTTCTGGAGCTTTCCTGTTTAGGTTCAACCCTCCTTTCCCTCTACCTGTGGGGAAACGGAGGCCAACGGGCAAGTGACTGGTCCCCGGTCGCCAGCAGGAGGGGGCCAGGGCTGACGTGTGTCCACCCAAGCTGGAAGGAAGGCCTAGGGAAAGGCCACCCTGAGCCTGGCCAGGAGGCCTGGGGCTCCTGCCCCCGGCTTGTGCCTGCCCGTCCCCCAGCCCAGCCTCAGGTCACCCCCCGCCCCCATAAACCTGTCTCCTTTGCCAGCCCAACGGGTCTGCCCCACCCTCGTGAGGCTGGGAATTAGATGAAATAGTTTACGATCCCACGCTTCGTTATGTTTTATTAAAAGTGCCCGTGCTGGCTTCCGCTGGCACATCTGCTGGGCTCAGTCTTGGGGCTTCCTCTCCCTCCCCGCCCCCACCCCAGACAGCTGCCACCCTCCCCCCCCACCCCCTTCCCTCGCCGAGCAGGGCCCCAGCCCGGCTGTCAGGTGTCTACGAGATAAAGGGGAATCCCGCAGGCGAGGACAGATTGGGGGGATGTCGAGCCGTAATCCTGGGTGTTCACACATCCCCGACCCCATCTGGTCCCACAGGTGCCCCTGGGGGGGATTGGTGCGGAGAGGGGGAGGGGCAAGTCCGGAGCTCCTCGCGCGTTCGAGGCACCTGGGCCTCTGTTCTTGGTTCTCCCCGTGTGCCCTGTGCGAATCCAAGATCAGGCTGACGTCCCTCCCCAGGCTGGCCGCCGGTGACCACAGGGAATGGCTTGCTCTCAGCAGGCTGCCGGTTTCAATCCTGGTGCCAGAAGGAAAGCCCCGGCGTCCGGGTGTTGCCGGTAGAGAAGCAGCCCTCAGGGTCCGTCCTGGTGGGAGGTGCTGGGCCGTATCAGGGGGGCAGGTGGAGTGCTTCGAGTGTGGCCCACCTGGCTCTGAATGGCACCTGAGTGACCTGCTGGATGTGTCATCTGGGGCGAGGCATCTAAGTGCTGTGAGCCTCAGTTTCTCATCTGTAAAATGGGAGTGATGGTATCTGTGCTGCTGAGAGGGTCTTACACCTCGTAGACGTTTCGTACACGGTGGCAATTTTTTTTTTTTTGAGCTTATTTATCTATTTTGAGAGAGAGCGAGAGAGCAGGCACAAGTGGGGCATGGGCAGAGAGAGAGAATCCCAAGCAGGCTCTGTGCTGTCAGCGCAGAGCCCGACTCGGGGCTTGAACTCACAAACCATGAGATCACGATGGGATGCCCCCATTAAAGGTGAGAAGGCATTTAATCAGATCTTCATTCGAGGAAGAGGGACGTAGTAATCTTGCTTATGACGATGATGATGGTTAGCAAATGCTACTGGGGAACTTGTTATTCATTTATTAAATACTTACTGACCTCTTACCGTACATTTGAAAAAATGGCATCGAACAAGACAGGGCCTTGCCCTCCTGGGACTGACGTCACGGTGGGGGAGGCAGAAATGAACAAGCAGATAAGTCGCCTCACTCCGGATGGTGCCGTGCTGTGAGGAGAATCCCACAGGGTCCCGGCATAGTGCGGGGCTTGGGAGCAGAGTGCTTTCTCTAGGTTGGGTGGTCAAGGATGGCTTCTTGGAGGAGGTGGCCTTTGGTGCTGGAAAAGGAGAAGAGAAGCAGGGCGAGTTGTGTCTCCCAGCCAGTCCGTACATTTGTGTTTGACTCCTTCTCCTGACGGGGCCTTCTCTGGACCCTGCTCTCTGGAACCAGGAATTGGCCACCCGCACGCCCCGCCACCAGCACTTGCCGACTCAGCTGGTCCATGGCCGTACCCCCTTCCGCCCGGGCCAGAGAGCCAATGAGGCAGGAGGCACAGGCCTGCGTTCGGCACCGTCCTGACCTGCTCCTATTGAATCGTTGCCCATGCAGGAGGTGGGTCTGTGGCCCTCTCCATTCTGTGGGTGACGAGCCTGAGACTCGATGAAAACCTCATGGGTGGTTTGAGGAGGGGTGGCCTGGGTCTGTCCCTCCTGAGTCAGCCACCGCCTTGTGCCCGCTGGCCGTATGCGTCCGTGTCTCGTGGAGGTCGAGGATTGGGAAGCTCACGCCCCTTCTCCTGTTCCCCTGAGACCCCAGAGCACCCCTGGGCTGGGGCTGGGCTGGGCTGGAGCCTGAGCCAGTGGGGTCACGTGGGCTTGGGGGGCAGGGAGCCCAGAGTATTGATGGCCCTCAAAGCTGGCGGGTGTCAGGAGGCAAAAAGGTATTAATTAGCAGTTATTCCCCGGCAGTGAAGAGATGGATAGAGATTAAGGTGGCAGCCCGCGCATCCGTTTTGTAGCAGCTGAGAAGTAACAGTAAATCAGTGCTATGAATCGATACTGTAAGAGGGAGATACGTTTTAATCTTATTAGCGAGGAGGGAGAATGCCTCACTCTCCAGGCTGGGTGGGAAGTAGGGAGTGAAAAGACAGGGGCTTGGACCTGCTGGGGGGGCACCATTGGAAAAGGCAGGGGTTGGGAGGTGGGAAGGCAGTTCTGAGTCAGTAGAGGGGGGGACCCCTGCCTTCTTCCCAAGGCTCTCTGCCATAGGCGTGCTCCCCTCCCGCCCCTCCCTGTGAGCGAAGGGCTCTGGGTTGGACAGTGGTTCAGCTGCTGGGCACGGATGGGGCTGTGATGCCATCGCTCAGCCTAGCCACGCCCACACCGTGGGGAAGGTCCGGAAGCTGGGAGCCGGGATAGCACCTCTGGGCAGGTGTGAGCTGTGAAGAAGACAGAGCTGGGCGGCGATCAGGGGTGCCGTCTGGCGAGCACCCCCCATGGCTGGCACCGAGCGCATGGCTTTCGTTCCTCCAGGCGACGGCCATCAGGATGGGCGCTTTGTCCCTACGCACTGAGGGGGACAGGTGCAGGGGAAGGGGCCTGCTCACGAATGGCCATGCCGGGATTTGACCCCATCTCCGGGCGGCCAAAGCCTGTGTCCTTCCCACTGGAGCACCAGACCTCCCCCAGCCAAAACCGTGGGAAAGCCCATGAGGTCCAGCCTTTAGTTGTGACTAGAGGCTTAGATTCGGGACACCTTCTTTCTCCTTCTCTCCCCGGCTTAGTTCCACTCTCCACACCAGGACAAGAAGCGCCTGTAGGAAGGAGCCAGGGATGCCGAGGAAAAGGTGGAAAGAAACAAAGCAGTCAGGATAACTCCTAGCACCCACCTTTCTGTTCCACCCAGGGCAAACAACAACTACTCCCTTTGGGCCTCGTTTTCCCCATGAGATCCTTCAGGGCCCTGCGAGCTAGAACGTTCTCAAAGTCTGTGTTTCTCCCTCCTTGAATGATCAGTTGCCTACTATGTGATTTAATCCCCCCCAGAGTCCCTGTGATGCCAGCGTTATTAGCCCCATTTTACAGATAGCTAAACGGAGGGGCTCATCTCTGACGGCTTCGATCTGGCCAATGGGGATGTCTTGAAGGTCTGCCTGGGCTGCCAGAGACTGGACTAGGCCTTTGGAGGAACCTTATGCCTCCCAGGGGCGGTAACCTGGTATGTCTACGTCCTTGTTTCCTCTTGTCCTGGGAGGAAAGAAGGGGGCTCCTCGTATGGATTGAGAAAAGCCCCCCAGAAAGATAGCAACTGCCAGAGGAAGGAGGCTCTGCCTGGGGACCTTTTGTCCCTGCTTGGGGAGGGGAGACACCAGGGGCAGATTTTTTTTTACAATTTTTTAATGTTTATTTATTTTTGAGAGAGAGAGAGAGAGAGAGAGAGAGAGAGAGGGGGGCAGAGAGAGAGAGGGAGACACAGAATCTGAAGCAGGCTGCAGGCTCTGAGCTGTCAGCACAGAGCTGGACATGGGTCTCGAACCCCCGAGCCATGAGATCATGACCTGAGCTGAGGTCAGACGCTCAACTGACTGAGTCACCCAGGTGCCCCACCAGGGGCAGATTTTTTGTGGTGGTGGTGGTGGTGGTGGTGTGTGTGTGTGTGTGTGTGTGTGTGTGTTTCTCCATGTGTCTTGTAACAGAAACCATACTGATGGCTCAGGGATAAACACCCAGTCCCAGCTTCTTCACCCAGAGGCAGACAAGGACTCTGCCCCCTCCTGTCCCACCCTGTGGCTCTCTGTCTGTATTCCCAATGGGAAACATATCGCCTTGTAAAGTAAGTGGATGTCAGGGTTCAAATCCCAGCCCACCACCTACCAGCTGTGTGACTCTGGGCAAGATACTTCACCTCTCTGAACCTCGGTTTTCTCATCCATGAATGGGGGCAACAATTACCTACCACATGTGGTTGTAAAAATCAAATGACGTGATTCTATGCCTTCATTCACCTACAGAAAAGTGCTTTGTAAAATGTTATTGTATTTGGGCAGCACTTGATGATGTAACAAGCAAGCCCCCCGGATTTCACGACATGAGCTCAGTAGAAAGTTGGTTTTAGCAGACGCTGCAGGCATCTTTCTAGGCAGGAGGCTTTCCTCCATGTGGAGACTCAGGGAGCCAAGCTCCTTCCGTCTCCTGGGGCTTCGTAGTCCTTTCCAGCCAGTGGGAAAGGAAAGAAAGTAGAGAAGCATCTGGGAAATGTTGTCTATGGAGAGGTGGCATTTGCATCCTGCAGTCAGCTCCGTGTTGTGAGGCAGGGCCACTGTGTCTGTGTGTGTGTGTGTGTGTGTGTGTGTGTGTGTGTGCGCATGCGTGTGCGTGCATGGAATTTTGGTAGCCGGCTGCTGTCTCTGCTTTAATAACTGTCCCATTTACTTACCTTCCTCACTTACTCCATGAAATCAATAAGGATAGAGTTCCTGTTTATCTTATTTATCCTGTCCTATTAATTTCTGTAACAGAATTCTGTGAGCACAGAATGCATTTATTAAATATTTGGATTGATGGATGGATGAATGGAAGATGGATGCATGGAGAATAGATGCATAGATGATGGATGAAAGATGGGTGGATGGATGGATGAAGGGTAGGTGGATGAGTGGATGGGTGGATGGAAGATGAATGGATGGAGAATGGATGGATGGATGGATGGATGGGTGGAAATGGTGGGTGGATGGATAGATGGGTGGATGGATGGATGGATGCATGGATGGGTGGATGGGTGGGTGGATGTATGGATGGATGGATGGATGAAAGATGGGTGGATGGATGGATGGATGGGTGGGTGGGTGGGTGGGTGGATGGGTGGGTAGATGGATGGATGAGTGGATGAAACATGTAGATGGATGGATGGGTGGGTGGATGGATGGATGAAGAATGGGTCGGTGGATGGATGGAAGATGGGTGGATGGATGGATGAAGTGTAGGTGGATGGATGGATGGAAGGATGATGGACAGATGGAAGATGGATGTATGGAGAATGGATGGATAGATGATGGGTGGGTGAATGGATGGGTGAATGGATGAGTGCATGGATGAAAGATGGGTGGGTGGATGGGTGGGTGAGGGGATGGATGGCTGGATGGATGGATGGGTGGATGAAGGGTAGGTAGGTGGATGAGTGGCGGGGTGGATGGATGGATGGATCAAGGATGGGTGGGTGGATGGATAGATGGATGGATAAAGTGTCGGTGGATGTATGGATGGATGTATGGATGGATGAAAGATGGGTGGATGGTTGGGTGGATGGATGAAGGGTAGGTGGATGGGTGGATGGATGGATGGGTGGGTGAAAGATGAATGGATGGATGGATGGATGGGTGGATGGATGAAGGGTAGGTGGATGGGTGGATGGGTGGGTGGATGGATAGATGGATGGATGAAGGGTAGGTGGATGGATGAGAGATGGATGTATGGAGAATGGATGGATAGATGATGGGTGGGTGAGAAGATGGATGGATGGATGGATGGATGGATGGATGATGGGTGGGTGGATGGATAGATGGATGGATAAAGCATAGGTGGATGGATGGATGGATGAAGAGTAGGTGGATGGGTGAGTGGGCGGATGGATGGATAGATGAAAGATGGGTGGATGGATGGGTGGGTGAGGGGATGGATGGATGGATGGATGGATGAAGGATGGGTGGATGAGTGAGTGGGTGAGTAGATGAGTGGGTGGGTGGGTACATGGATGGATGAAATGATAATTAACAAGTCAAACCACACTGACCTATGACTAGGGAATCCAAAGATTGATGGTCAGTCCTGTGGGGCATTCCTGCCTTGTCAACTGTTAGATTCCCATCTCTCAGCATTATAAGTGGCAAATGGTTTTCAGTTGAATGGAATTCTTAGAAATCCTCTGGAAGGGTCACTATTTGAATCTGGGCAGAGCCTTGGAAGCCTCAGCAGGCAGGCAGAGGGATGGCCAAGTAGACCTGGGTATGCACTGACTCCCCAAGTTGGGAAATGACTGCAGAACTTTGCCCCAGCAGTGGATTTTGGGCCCCGACTGCTTACTGGAAGGGAGATTTTGCAGATCTCCCCAGGGATTCGTTAAAAAGCGCCCTGCCCTCACTTGAGTGGCCCCTGGTGTTTCCAGGCCTCATGGTGAGGCCCCCGGTGTTTCCCTGCTTTCTCCCCTGGCAGAGTCTGGGCCTGTGAAGCAGACAGGGAGACTCTGAGCAGACAGAGGAAGGGCAACGGGGAGTCCACTGAGACAGGGTTAAGTGCATTTCTCTCTTCTTGCCAGGCCAGTGAGAATTTGGCTTTAAATTTTTAACCTAAATAGAGTTATATTCATTCTCTCTTTCACTAGATGCAAAGCGCTCTTTTGGAGCAATTAAGGAAAAGCATAAATCAGTCCGTTTTTAAAAGCTCAGGCTGACTTTGTGGCTGGCTAAAATTAGTGTCTCCATAAAGGAGGAGGAGGAGGGGGAGGAGAAAGCTGGATTTGGCTTCAAGACGTCCATTCACTGAGGCTGGGGGTGAAGCCAGGCCTCTGCCCTGCGTCGGCCAGATCACGGGGAGCCCGGGCCTCCAGCCCCGTCTGGCTTCTGCCGACCAGCACACCCTTTCTGCTCCAAACCCTGTCTCGGGTCTTTCCCGCTTCCTGGATATGGTGGAAGGAGAGCGGGTTTGCAGAGCGGCTGGGCTTGAACTCCAGCCCCACCCCACACCCGCTGTGTGGCCCTGGGAAAGTCACCTCACCTCTCTGAGCCCCCAGTTTCTGTGGCTGACAAATGCCACCTTCTCATCTTCAGACCTTCCCTCTTCCACCTGACTTTGGATCCACACAGCCCAGAATATGAAGTAACGGCCCTCCTCCCATGACCCCCATCTCACTTTGTACTCACACACGGTCAGGTCAGGGTATTGGCTGTTTGACCACAGCCCACTCCTCTGCTGGGCTGGGAGCCCCTGAAGGGCCTGGTCTGCTTGCTCATCATTGTAGGTGCACAGCCAGGATTTATTTCTTGCTGAATGAATTCATAATGACCACACGGACCTGTCCCTTTACCTCTCAGAGCCTCACTTTCCTCACTGTAAAATGAGAATAAGAATTTCTTTTCTTTGCGGGTGAGTGTTAAGTGTGATAAATCCCATATCTGGGAGACCTTTGTTAAGCTCTTATTACAATCTAGGCTTCGGGGAGAGGGCAGCGAGCAGGACAGGTGTGGTCCATTACCTTCCAGCATCTACCAACTAGTGGGAGAGGTTTTAGCACCTAGGACAGCGTCCCGCCAGATGCTCTTTGTTGAATAATGAGCCAATGAGTGAACGAATGAATGAATGATGGAAGGAGATTCCTCTCCCACCTGTGGCTCTCTTAATTCCCACCTGTAGCATTTCCACTACACATCTTCTGGGGAGTTGCCTTTTATGCTGACAGCCTAGAGACTTGGTTCCACTCTGGGGTACCCGGCCCTCTCTGGGCCTCATTTTCCCATCTGCAAGGTGGGGGATGGGGCACTCATCTCAAACTCCCTTTGACTGGGGAGGGATGTTCTGGTTCCTGTAGACAGGACCTCAAAAGCTTCCAGACCTCCCTTCTGGTCCGGTTCTTCCATAGGTCTGACTCTGACGCCAGCTCGGTTCCCAAGGGGGAGGGTTAATTACTCACGGGCACTATCTGCACATCTCTCAGGCCTCTTATCTGGGACGTAAGCGTTTAGGCAAACACATTAGCCCAGGGCAGGCCAGGCACACGGGAACCGGAGCCTTTTGACAAACATCTCTGGGCTTCTCTCGGCCGTGGAGGACGGACGTGGGTGCTGGCCTCCGCTCCTCACTTGCCCCTGACCCCAAAGGCCTCTCCGGCACCCAGACCTTCAGGATGGACCCACAGCTCCTGAAACTTCCAGGCACCCGAGTTCGGTCCTCCCCCGGGACCGTGTTCAGCAAGACTGAGCTCTGCACCGGCCCTCTCCCCACCAGCCCATTCAGCTAGACAGCTCAGCTCCGACAGGGCCTCAGTCCATCACGGCGAGGCGGAGAAATCCTACACAGAGCTCCACGGCCATGCCTGGGAGATTAGGGGATTCTCGGTGATTTAGATTGATCAACTGATTTTCCTGGAGGAAAGCGGGGCTGTCACTGAACATATGCCGTCCCCCAGGCCTGGGCTCAAACTCTCACGTGCACCAGTCTCACCCCTGCTCCCACCAGCCTGTGAACTGGCGTCTCGGGCTGGAGGAGCTGAACCCCAGAGATGCCAAGTGACTTCCTTCGGGGATCTGGGGAAGGAAGGTCGCGCTGCCCGGGCCCCTTGGGGGCAGACCCTGGGGCAGGTGGCTCCCTTCCCTGTCTTCCCCATCATGTTCACCTGACCCTAAGAGATGGATGCCATTATTACCCCAGAGGCGGAAACTGAGGCTCTGAGGTGTGAGGCCACGTGCTCCAGGTCCCACGGCAGCTGAGGGGACAGCACCGTATCTCCTACCTGCCGCCGGGGGACTTCAAAGTCCCTTCTCTGTGTTCTGCACTACAAAGCCCACGGAGGGAAGCCCCTTTGGGGAAATGGAGATAGAAAGAGAATTCAAAACTATGAGATATTTGCGTGGATTTCTACCATGTACAAGGGATTTTCACATATTTATCATCTTGTGATTCCACCACAACTCTTTGGGGTAAACAGTATAGGTGTTTATTTAACAAATATTTACATAGTACGTACCGTGTGCCAGGCATTCTTGTAAACGCCTTATAAATATTAAGGTGTTTAACCTGCATTCAAAAGCCCCTGAGTTAGGCTCTATTATTTTCCCCATTTTGTAAATGAGGGAGCCCAGGCACAGAGGGGGTGAGTCACCGACTTGAAGCCACACAGCGAGTGAGTGACGAAGCTGGGATTCCTTCTCCAGCAGTCTAGCTCCTGGCTCCTCCCCCTTGTTCTGAGGCTCTCTTGTCCCCACGTTTTCAGGTTGGGGAGGTTTAGTGCAGGGCAGGGAGGGACCTGTTACAGGTAAGTGGCAGGGCTCAGCCTTGAATGAAGCCCCCGGGTCCCCAGCATGGAAGGGCCTCTTTGTCCCGCAGCGAGGTTGATGCGCTTAGATCTGTTTCGGGGAAGCGTTCCTCTGCCCCAGGGTTGAGGCTGAGGAGAATGGGGCCCTAAGTGACAGGCAGGGCCGAGCGGGGATTAATAGAAGTAGAGACTGTGCCTGAGCCCCACACGCCGGCTGCAGAATCAGTGAGCTTTAAGACCCTTATCTCACCGCGGAAATATAATAATCCCTCCCAGGACATGTGGCCTTGCTTTCTTCTATTCCTCATCTTTGTCCTGCTGTTTATCGCACTCAATCCCCCGATGGCCTGAGAAATAAGCGGGAGCAAGGGCGGTATTGCGTGTCGTGCACTTCTCAGGTATTTAGTGCTGGGGGCTGTATCATTTGCTTTGGGGGCTCCCATCAAGGCAGAGCCTGAGGCAAGGATTCGGGTGCAGGTAGTTTATTTGGGAGCGACCTCAGGAAACACCAGCGAGGGAGGAAAGGAGTGAGACAAGAAAAGGAAGGAAGATGGTACAAGATGCAGCCAGGCCGGCCGAGAAGCTGTGCAGCACGTACCTCAGGATCGACACCCCCCCCCCCACAAATGTGGAAGCTGGGGTATTTATCCACCAGTTCCCTTCCCTCATTGAATGAACATCTCTTTGGGGCGTTGTTGCTCTGGTCTACACATGTGGGCCCAGTACGGCCATGGTGGGGTCTCCTCTGCAGTGGGGATGCCCAGGATGCCAGCCCAGCATCCACTTCCTCACCCCATTAGTGTGTTCCTGCTCCTGCCACCGCTGTTAACTGAGCACTTATTATGAGCCAGCCTGCTGCTAAATTCTGAATTATGGCACCTAAATCCCCTTTCCCTGGACTGTAGGACTGACAGGTGAGGAAACTGAGGCACAGTGAGGGCCCCTCACAGAATCTGTGGGAGGGTAACATTCAGACCCAGACACTTCATCATCAAGCACTTGAGAAGCACCTATCGTGTGATCGGTCCTGGCTGGGACTACAAAACCCACGTCCATAACCGTTGACCTTGGCACCTCTCTGTGTGGTCCCAGTCTCGTCCCTCCAGGGTACAGAGACTGTATTTTCTAGATTCTCCGGGATGGCCCCAGTTGCAAGTCCTTTTTTTTTTTTAATTCTTTTCAATAAAGACAATTTGTGAAATATAGAATCAAATGCATGCTCACGTTTAAACCTTTGTAAGACTTTTTGCATGAATAAATACACTCTTCCTTCTCCACGGGGAAGCCATGTCTAACAAGAAATTCTAGTTTGGGCTGGGAAAACGTGGCCATTGAACCAAAGGAAAGAAAGCCTAACTCAGCCTCAGAACGTAGGGCTCCAGAGAGCCCCTGTCTGGGCCTCACTGACTGAGGTCATTGGGGTTCCCTAGCCCCTCCCTAGGGCCTGGAACATCTCAGGGCTCCCTAGGCAATGGACCTCGCCCCCTCTCCTTCCAGCAGTCTTGGCCTTCTGTGCCTCCTGTCAGGAGTAGACAGCTCTTGGGCATCGTGGCTCCATGCTTAGGATTGCAGGCCCTGGGTTTGAGCCCCACAGTGTGCTGGCTTGTCATCCGGCCCTGGTTACCTGCATGCTTCCGTGCTGCCGTCTTGTCTCGTCTCTGTGCCTTTGCTCCTGCTGTTCCCTCTGCCTGCTCTGCCTTTCCCTTCCTCCTGACCTGGCTCGTGCCAGGGTGTGCCTCCGGATTCCGTTCAGAGGTCCTTGACCTCCCTTTTATTTACACTTGCCCGGGGAGGGGATTCCCTACTCTGTGCTCCCACAGGCGTCCTCCCTTCCTGGTGTTTACACCCGGGATTATAATCCTCTGCGGACTGTCCCTTCTCGCCATCCGTTCTTCGAGGCCAGAGACCACACGTCCTTGCTCCTTGGTCCTTTGGGGAAGGAAGGTGGGCACGTGTGCATGTGTCTCACACACTGTCTGCTCCTCGCAGCCCTTGACACGTGTCTGCACAGACTAGGGACCCAGCAGACACGGAGGGACGGTGGCTTCCAGCCCACACGGGAAGGACTCCGGACCCTCAGCTCCTCTCCCCCCGCTTTCCCCCTCCCCACCACCTCCTGGGGTCACCATGAGGGACAGGATGCTGGGCCAGCGGGACCTCAGAGAAAAGATGAACATCCAGGATGATGAGAACCGGCTTTGGGGAGGAAGGATCAAGGACCTTAAGGTCAGGGCGTCCTCTGGTTAGGAAGCCGGAGAGAGACAGGCAGAGAGGGAGCCGAAAGCTTTGAGGCCTGCTTTGTTTCATTTCTATTTTGATGATAACAATGGCTATTTAATGAGGGGGATGCTGAGCCAAAGTTTCCCCCATCTGCCCAAGATAAAAAAAAAAAAGGATACAAGTTGGTTTTAAAGCAAGAGAAATTGCAGTCGGACACGAGAAGTAACTTCCCGCTCTCTGGTTGGGCGGGACTGGCCGTCGCCACGTCCTCCGCAGGCAGTCAGCAGAATGGCATACGCAGCGACAAGAGGGCCTGGAACAGGGAACGTGGGGCAGGATGACGGCCTGAGAGGTGCGAGAGAGGCGGCAGGGAGGACGGGGCACAGAGGGGCAGGGTGGGTGCCGTGGCTCCCCGCCAGCCGCCGTGGCCAGAAAGGGCAGAGAGGGAGGGGCCCGGAGACCGAATGCCCCTTCCTGCTGCCAAGCTGCCGGATGACTTCGGGCAAGTTGCTTCACCTCTCTGGGCCTCAGTGTCTTAATCTGTGAAATGGGGACACGCCCCCAGCCAGCTTCACGGGCAGTCTCCTAAGGCGTCGGGGTAGAACTATGCTTTACGCACAATTTAAAACACTGTCGAGATCAGAGACGAGCGAAACAAAACCCAGCGGAGTGAGGAGAGGAGAAGCTGGAGAGAACCAAGTATATGCTTCTTGTTCTGGTGACAAGGGGATGCCCTTTAATGAGCAACGATTCTATGCCTATAGCACTTCCCCTCCAAGGACTGGTGTTTTTTAATGTTTATTTATTTATTTATTTTGAGAGAGAGTGAGCATGAGCCGGGGAGGGGCAGAGAGAGAGAGAGGGAATCCCCAGCAGGCTCTCTGCAATGTCAGCGCAGAGCCCGATGTGGGGCTTGAACTCACAAACGGTGAGATCGTGACCCGAGCGGGGATCAAGAGTTGGGTGCTTAACCGACTGAGCCACCCAGGCACCCCTCTAAGGACGCTTTTACTCCTCTCAAGAGCCTGGCGGGAGGCATGGCCTCCCTTTTACAAATGAAACTGCTGAGGCCCAGAGAGGTCAGTTAACTTAGCCAGAGTTACACAGCAGCAAATGGTATAGAGTGAGGATTAGAACTCAAGCTTCTCCGAGTCAAAGCCTCAGCTTCTTCCCCTTTGCCGTATTTGCAGAGCTGGGATGGTTGCACGTCTCGTGTTCAGTCCCAAGATGGCCTTCTCCCTGTGCCCAAAATAAAAGATAGGAGGCCAGGAGCCTTGGGCCCTCCCTGCCCCTCTCCAGAAGGCCCTGCACAGGCTCATTTGCCCTCTGGAGGGGAGCATCAGGCCCAATCTGGGACTTGATCACCTATCCACCCAGCCAGGCCTCAGCTGAGAAGAAGCCAGGCTCCGAGCCCAACAGATAAGATCCCAGGCACTGCGGCCAACCCTGGTGGCCTGGCCAGGCAGTAGGCAATGCTAATTGCTCTGTTGACGGTGGAGCCTTGTTTGCATATATGCAAATGGGGGGGCTTATTAGCTGTTCTCCCAGATGGGTCAGTTCAGGCCTCGGCCTGACCCCTGCACGGCCCGGTCTGAAGCCTTTACTAACCAGTGGGACAAATGCCCAACCAGATGGAGGGCCCAGCAGGCAGGGGTGGCCCGTGGCCTTGGCAGCTGAAGGCTCCAATCAGGACCTGAGGATTTGGATGCGGGAACCAGAGGCTGTGGTCTGATGTTTCTCTGGCTCTCCCAATCTGGGGGACCCTGGGATATCCTTGTCCAGCTGTGAGGGCTCCCATAGGACCCTGGGCCCGTGTCCTTGAGTCCAGCCAGGCAGCTGTGCAGACGCAGTCATGGAACCTCATCACCCCTCTGTCAGGTGGGGCTCAGGGGGCAGAGCTTCAGGACTTCTGTCCAGCATCCCCCACCGCCAGGCCCTCGGGCCAGTCCCTGAGTCTCCTGCCTCTCTACTCCTCCCCATGCCCTCCTCCTCCTGGCAGCCCAGCTGATCTTTTCAAATCACAAATCTGATCACTCTCCCCCCTGCTTAAAACTTTCCATGGCTCCCCAGTGCCCAGGCGTCAGGTCCAAACTCCTAACCTGGCCTGTACCCATTACATGGGTGTCCAATCCCTGCTCTCCTCGTTAGTGTCCAGTACCCTCCTCCTCCACATGGTGAATTCCTTGGGGGACAGGGAGCCAGTCTTGTTAGCTGCCATCACCAGAGAGCCTGGCAGAGCTGGGTTGGACTTTCAGGGGCCGGAGAAATCACCTTCTCAGGGAGGCCTTCCTGGATGCTCTTTGTGCCTTTCCTTCTTTCTGGGTTTTGAGTCCCTCGGGAACTCAGTAAAACAGATACTCCAGTGGGCCCGTGCCTGCATTTCTGTGTCTACATTAAAGATCTCTTTTCTGGATAAGGGTCTTCTCTGTTAGATTGGAAGGTCTCAAATGGTAGAGGGACACGTCTCCCCCATCAGACTCGGGACCTCCCGGGGAAGGGTTGTATCTCTCCCATCAGACTCAGGACCTCTTCTGGAAGGGCTGTGTCTCCCCAGTCAGACACTGGACCTCCCCAGGGAAGGGTGGTGTCTCCCCCATCAGACTTGGGATCTCCCCAGGGAAGGGTGGTGTCTCTCCCATCAGACTTGGGACCTCTCCAGGGAGGGCTGTGTCTCCCCCATCAGACTCAGGACCTCCCCAGGGAAGGGTGGTGTCTCCCCCATCAGACTCGGGATCTCCCCAGGGAAGGGTGGTGTCTCCCCCATCAGACTCGGGACCTCCCCAGGGAAGGGTGGTGTCTCCCCCATCAGACACGGGACCTCCCCGGGGGGGCTGTGTCTCCCCCATCAGACTCGGGACCTCCCCAGGGAAGGGTGGTGTCTCCCCCATCAGACACGGGACCTCCCCAGGGGGGGGCTGTGTCTCCCCCATCAGACTCGGGACCTCTCCAGGAAAGGGTGGTGTCTCTCCTGTCAGACTCAGGACCTCCCCAGGGAGATCTGTGTCTCGCCCATCAGACTTGGGACCTCCCAGGGAAGGGTTGTATTGCTCCCATCAGACTCAGGACCTCTTCTGGAAGGGCTGTGTCTCCCCAATCAGACACGGGACCTCCCCAGGAAAGGGTGGTGTCTCTCCTGTCAGACTCGGGACCTCCCCAGGGAGATCTGTGTCTCCCCCATCAGACTCGGGACCTCCCAGGGAAGGGTTGTATCTCTCCCATCAGACTCAGGACCTCCCCAGGGAGGTCTGTGTCTCCCCAGGGAGGACTGTCTCTCCCCCATCAGACTAAGACTTATGATGTCAGGGGTTCTGTCTCCCCACATCAGAGTGGGAGCCCCCTGAAGGTAGAGTCAGCCCTCCAGCACCTTACCACATTTCAATCTAAAGAGAACGTGAATGTCCATTCTGTGTCCGGTCCGTGATGTTTTCACATGGCTGTCTCTGGGAGAACGCATGCAGAGGAAGGAGGGCTGGATATGAGGGGGTCTCTGTCCCCCAGCCCAGGGTCTACGTCACACCCCTTCCCTGGGACAGGGCAACATCCCAGAAAGCCTGAACTGACTGGGGAGGACCGGGACCCCCAGGAAGCCTGAATTGACCGGGGGTTCCAGTCTTCCCCGGTCAATTCACAGACCACACCTCCTCTGCACCCTCCTCCAACCAGGCCCTGCCCAGAGGTGGGGCCGCTCCCCATTTCCTCCCTGCCCAAGCTGCCTGCACTGAAGCAGCTGATTTTGTGCCACTCCCCATCCCTGAGGGCATCTGACCCCCTTTTCCTTCCACACCCAGCCTCTGCCTCTGCTCAAACGTGACCTGGCTTAGCCTGGGTCTGGAAACCTTCTGGAAGCATCTAGATCCCGTCCCCCATACCCCTGAAGACACCACCAGGTTCTAGGTGACCAGAGTCACGAGTCTGACCAGAGAAACCTCTGCTAAACAGCCTCTCGGACCACCCAGGGAGAATGCCAGGGGCCCTCCAAAGTGAAAGCCCCTCACCCCATCTGAGGATTGCCAGCTGCAACCTCCCGCCCCTGGGCCAGCAGGGAGCCTGGACAGAGAAGGGTGAAGGCTGTGCTGGGAGGGGAAGGGTGCTGGTTCCCGTTGGGCCCCTTTTTCTGTGTGACCTTGAGTAAGACGTTTCGATCTCCGTGCCTCGGTTTCCCCATCTTTCAAGCTGGAGAATCGTGTTGCGAACAAAATGAGGTGCCCGAATAGGAGCCCCAGGGATGGGTTATTACTGTGAGTGAATCGTGGGTGCCTGAGAAAACCTTCCTTCCTGCTGCATTGGATTATCTGACTTTTAAAGACCACTTTTTTCCTCCCATTACAAAAGTAATACCCGAAAGCTGGAAATAATTTGGAGCATTTAGAAAGTCACAGAAAAGAAAATACCAGCACTCAGAGATGACCACCATTAACTCTGGGGTGATTATCCTGCCGGCCATTTCTGTGCCCGGAGGCACGGAATTTGGGGGTGAAAACATAAAGGAATTTATGTGAATTTTTCTTTTAAGTTATCATTGGAATGGTTTTTGTGGCAAGATGCTGCCTCTTTGCCTTTGTTCCTTGACCCTCGTGTGAGTGTCTGAAAGCCTCCCATTACCCTGTTTTTGCCACCAATTTTGTCAATTCATACTCCCTATAAACCACCATGGGGAACTTTATAGACCCACAAAGGCATTCAAAGTTAATGGTAAAACCAACCATGTGAAAAGCCACCATAAACCCCGCCTCCCTCCCTCCCCCGTGCCCTGAGTGCCCCAGCACCGCCCCCCCCACAGTCCCCTTGAGCCTCTGGTTCCCTGCTGCCCCAGCAGGCCCTGGGCCCCAGGACAGGGACTGAGGCAGGGAGAGAGTCCTAGGGGTGACCTTCGCTCTTCCAGGACACGGAGTGCACACACGTTCTTGCCAGCACAACCCAGAAGCAATAAATATTGGGGCTATAATTTATGTAGATGTTTTGGAATCCAAACAGAGGGGTGGGGAGGGCCTAATGAAATGGCATCTCTCATGTCGGCTTCTCAGGGCAGAGAACATAGCACGTTCATAATCTGCAGGGGCACTCGCTAGCCTGAGGACGGAGGTTAGATAAATCCCCCCGCTGGCTGCCCTTGGGCTCCCCTGCCAAGGTCAAGGCTCTGTTGGGGGGGGGGGCGGGTGCAGAAGTGGGAAGGACTTCAGCCACTCCTTTGTTCGTCCCTTCAGTAAATATTTGCAGGTTGTGTTCTGTCTCTTGCCCAAGCCCACCCGGGCAGAAAGATACAGAAGCCCAGCTTGGACTTTTAGTGCAGATGTGTGTGGCTGCTGCTCGGGCAGTGGACAAAGCAAGGGCTTGGAGCGGAACCTGGCTTTGCTGTGTGACCTTGGGCCATTTCTCGCGTTCTCTGATCCCATTTAGACCCCCATCTAATGGACAGAAGAAGAGTGTTTAAGGATTGGGAGCCATACTGGGCAGAGGGGGCTTGTATGATAAATGATAGTTCCTCCTCACCCTCCATCATTTCCCAGTGGCCGGTAAACGGTGAGGGAAGACAGATCCCAGGTTTGGAGACTGCCCCTCCCTCTTTTTTGGCAAGTGACCTTGGCAGAGTCCCTCCAGAGAGCTTGGCTCCAAGGCAAGGAAGGGCTGTGGCAGCCGTGAAGGGCCAGGCTGCCCCCCCGCCCCCCGCCAGCCCAGCCACACTCCTGCCACCTCCCCGTACCTGCAGGGTAGAAGTCCTGCTTTGGGGCCAGGCTGGGGTGGGTCCTCTAAGCTAGAAGATCCTTCCGTTTCAGCCTCCTTTGCTGGGCGAGGGACCTAGAACTGGTTTCTGGCCAAAGTCAGAGCCACCGAGGGTCCCAGGTGAGACCGGAATCCGGCCCAACATCCCTGCCCGCCACCCCCAAGCCCCCTCGTCTGCTTCTCTGTTCAGAGCCTTTGCATCTCTGTGCCTTAATCTTGATTGATCCTCATAGCAAGCCCTGTAAGGGCCCAGATAACATCACCCCAAATTAACAAATGAGCAAAGCAAGGCTCAGAGAGGTTAGGTGACATGCTCGAGATCACAGAGCGAGTTCATGGCAGGGTCAGAAATAAAATGTGTGTCTCCTAAAAATGTCAAGACAACAACAACGAAGAAAATGGAGTCAGCTTTGATTCCTCTCTTTCTCTCATTCTCCCAGTCCGGCCAGAGACCAAGTCCTGGCCATGCTTCCCCCAGCGCATCCCGAGTCCGGCTGCCTCTGTGCACTGTGGCCGGTACCCCTGGTCCAGGCCACCATGGGTCTGCACCTGCCGCGGCTTCCCCAGCTGGTCTCCGTGGCTGCCCCCCCTCACCCTCCAGCGCTCAGCTCCTCTGGTGTCCAGAGAGACGTTATTAAAATGTAAATCAGATCAGATTGCTTCCAGGCTTAAAACCCTTCAAGGCTCCTCATTGTACTTGAAGCCAAATCCCACTCCTTACCCTGCCTCCTCCAGCTGTGGCCGCCCTCTCTGACCTCACCTTGTCTCCCCCTCCTGTATGTTGACGTTGTTCAGGCCACTCTGGCCTCCTGCTTTCTTCTCCACGGGCTAGGAGCTGTCCAGCCTGCAGGCCTTTGAACTTGCACTTCCCTCCGCTTGGATCACTTGTAGCAGGATCTTCCCACGGCTGCTTCCTTCCCTTTCCGCAGGGCTCAATTTCAGTAAAAAGACCTAGGAGATGTCCTCCCCGGCCACCCCACCAAAATGCCTTCTCTCTCTCTCTCTCTCTCCCCCTCTGTCCCTCTCTTTCTCTCCCACTTTCTTCCTCTATGAACACATCTGGGCCATCCTTTAGGGCGCTTTTTGCTATCATTAGTGTTTTGCTTGGTCATTTGTCTGTTGTTGATCATCTGATTCCCCAGAGAGTTTGTTATTATTATTGAAAATGTTCTCCCTCCTACGTACCAGGACTGTTCTAGGCATTTATACACCTGACTCGTTTTAAATTCACAACAGCTCTGTGAGAGAGGCACTATTAGTATATCCATTTTACAGATGAGGACACTGGAGCCCAGAGAGGTTAAGTAACTTGCCCAAGGCCACACAGCTCGTTAGTGCTCAAAGTGGGATTCGAAGGCAGTCTAGCTCTAGAATCCTGGCTGTGACCACACCTGAGTATAAGCCGCATCAGGGCAGGATTCCCAATCCCCGTTCCCCGCCCTGCGTCCCCGGTGCTTGGCACAAGTTCTGGCACGGAGAAGGTACACAGCGGTGGTTGGTCGGGTGAAGCTGTGCAGGCCACAGTGAGCAAGAAATCTCATATTCCAGCTTATTTCATTGCTTAGGAGGAATAGGGAAATACACGAAGAAGTAGAGAAAAACAAGCCTGTATCATTTGAAGAATGAACGTTTTATCCTTGAGTGAGTGAGGTGGTTTCTATTCAAGTACAGAGTGGCCCGTCTGCCCCTGTGCAAACGAGTTAATGTTTTATGCCCATTAAAAAAAGCCAGCGCGTAAACCCAATGCCTGAACTACGTGCCCATGAGCTCTTACTGCAATAAGACACACGCTCAGCATCCCGGGGACCCATGACGGGCCGTGCGCATGGAGAGGGTTCAGGGGTCTGTGCGCTCCCTGAAGCACCCCTGCACCCCGCTTCACCTGAGCCCGCAGCCCGGCCAGCTGTGTACCACCCACGGGCGCCCGCACCCGTGTGCCCGGCCTATGGCACAGCCCCTGTGCCAGTCGGTGCTGAGGACCGGTGAGCCTGTCGGGGAGGTGTGTGGACATAGTGGGGAGCACTTGGGGTTCAGGGGAGACCACGGGGCGTGGGACGGTCCCTAAGGCCTCAGGGCGAGGGACAGACTCGAGCAGGCCTTGCCGGGCAAGGCTGACACACACAGAGGGAGGGGGTGGGCATTCCGGCACAGTCCGGAGGCTCAGGCTCATCGCTGTGCTAATCATTAGCGTCAATACCGTGAGTGCCCGCGAATCAGGGAGCTAATGTTGCTAGTAATAAGGCGCGATATATCCTGCCTCCCCTGCCTTGGCTGGGTGCCCAGGGACGGACCTGCCTCCCCAGCGTCACTCAGCTAAATAGCTGAGTCCACGCACCGTGGGCTCTCGGTGGCAGGCTGGCCCCCGCAGCTTGCCCTAATGATGTGGGCGGGTCATGGAGATCTTGGGTGTCTTTGTGAGGGTTCTGCCGAGAACCTGGCCTCATTTTCCCATCTCCCCATCCTGGCTCCATCATTTTCTGGCTGCGTGACCTTGGGTAAGTCATGCTCCCCTTCCGTTCCTCATCTGTAAGATGGGAAATGCCCGTAGCGATACGCGTGTCTGTTACTCAGTGGCAAGAATGTAGGCTGTGGATCCGGGTTGATCTGGGGGTAGAGTCCCCCCGCTGCCACTCAGTGTGAACGTGGGCCTCTCTGAGCCTCAGTTTCTTCATCTGGAAAAGGAGGATAATGGCCACCGTATGGGAGATTGGGAAGATTAGAGGTAGTGCATCTATAACACCCGGCACCGGCACCGGGGCGTGGGGGGAAATCTCGAGATACTTAAGGTGGCTTAAAGCTGGGTGTCTGCTGGGCACCAGCCACTGTGCCCAGCGCTGGAGATAATTGTCCCAGGATTCCGTTTTAGCTCCGGGCGTTGGAGGCAGTGTGGGGACAGGAATGCCGGCCTCCTTGCAGACTTGTGTGGGAGGCTGGGTGGGGACAGGTGCACAAGTACCTAGTTCAGGACCAGGCGGTGCACAACCATTTGGGCCTTCCCTTCTCCCTGGATTCCAGAAGGGTCACAGTTGATGTCTCAGCACTTCCCAGGGGGCTGACATCCCTGAGTTCAGAGTCGGCCGGGTGATCTAGTTCATCCCATCGGGGCCAGCAACATCTTCCTGGGACAGGTGTCACCTCCACGTGGTCTGAACACGTGGAGTCACGATGCCAGTACATTCTGGGCCATTCAAAATGGAGAGCGTCTGGTCTGCTGGCTGAGGCAAGAGCGGCCTGCCCTCAAAGCCCCCTCGCAGCTGCTACCACATCAGCCCCTCCGCCTTGAACCTGCAGGGGACAAAGCAGGGGCGGTGCCTGTCCCGGTTCATGCCGGCGAAGACAAATTTGTGGGCAGGGTGTATAATCCAAGCAATGTGGCCAGACGGTGAAGGATGAGACTCAGCACTGTGCGTCACTGGGGCTTCTGAGTCCCCAGGGCCTTTGCGCGTGCTATGCAGTCCCTCACTTCCCTGAGATCTCTGTTCCCATGTTCTGTCCTCTGAGAGGCCTTCACTGACGGCTTATAATTGTCAGGGTAATTAATGCCAACTGCTGTAATAAAAAAATTCCAAACTCCAGTGACCTAACTCAGGAAGTGTATTTCTTGCTCAGGCAAAGTCAAGAGCATTTATACCTACTCAGAGGTTTACTCAGAGGCTCCCCTGAATGACTCACCTCTGAACAGTGGTTCAGGGATCCCAGGCTCTTCTGTTTTGTGTCTCTGTCTCCCCCCGCCCGCCCCGTCACCCCAGGCCTCCTGGGGCTTCCCACCAGATGCTTTGCATTCAGCCGGCTGCAGACTCAGGAGAAAGACCTGGAAGGTCTTTCCTACAGAAAGGACCTGGAAGTGACACACGATGCTCAGGACTTCTTTCCGTTGACCATAACCCAGTCACCTGCTCTCCTTAACTGCAGGGCGGCTGGGAAACACTTCTGTCTGGATCCTGGTGGACACGAGCCGTTTCTGCCCCATGACCTAATCAAAGATAGCCTGATAGTGTTTCCTATCACAAGGGTGGCCGTAGAAATTTGCCATCCAGACGGGACAGTGTTAAGGTGAAAGGGGTCACTAATGGTTATCCGCCGGACACAGGTCTTAAACCACAGTCGGCCCAGCTACCCCGGGATGTGTGGTCACCCTGCTCATCACTCCTGTCTCCTTGACCTGCTTTATTGTTCTTTCTCACCTTGTCTCTACGTGACGTTTCCCACCCACGTACCTGTTCGCTGTTATATTACCTGTCTTTCCCCCTAGGGTGTAGGGTCAGGGAGGGCAAGGATTTGTTTGTGTATGCTTCTATCCTCAGTGCCTGGGCCTGGGCCCGGCACATAATAGGTGCTCATCACGTGCTTGTCGAATGAGTGAATGAATGAATGGATTTACTCGATCATCCCACAGATTTGGTTTGAGGACCGGCTCTGCATTCACCCACAGTGTCCCTGGCCCTCCCAGAGCTGAACTCTACTGGAGCAAACAGACTTTGCATCGGCGGGGGGGGGGGGGCTGGGGGGGGAGTAAAATTCAGGGGCTCCGGGCGGGGTCGCAACAGCTCCGCTGGGGAGGTGATGTTTGAGCAGAGGGTGTCTAAAAAGCAGATGCCACGGATGCCATTCGAAACGGTCTGGAGCTCACAGTCCAGTTTGGCCTTTTAGATGCTGTGTGAGCCTGAGTGAGTTGCTTGGCCTCCCTGGACCTCAGTCTCCACCTTTGGAGAGTGAGGCCGAGCATCTGTAGCTTTGCAGGCTGGAGGTGATGTCTGAAGGCCATCTTGCTCAAATGAGCCCGGCAGGCTGGTTGGGACCCAGCAAAGTGTCGCGAGTCGTTGCCGGTGTTTCTCTGGCGTAGATTTCAGACTTGGCTTCCATCATCGTGTGTTTGGCTTTGGGCCACGCAGGGGACACGGAGGTGTTGTTCTGCTCGTTAAGCATCCCCTCAGAACCCACCAAGGACAGCTCCCACGACCCCCGTGCGGGAGCCTTTAATGGGGTCCGCTGCAGTGTCACTCGGCCAGTTAGCGGCTGTGTGCACCTGCACAGACCCAAACCGCAATGGGCTCAGCCACCCCAGAATGTGTGTCTTGCGGGGCTAAGGTGAGGATTAAAGAGATCAGTCAACGCAAGAACCCAGCACGGCTCCGTCCCATAGCTTCGAGGTAGCACGGGGCAGACGTGCCCCGATAGCTGCGATGTTATCTCCGGCAACGTGACAGCGCTGGGTCTGGGGTCCTGGGTGAGAGCCCCTGGGGGGCATAAGGACCCCCTCCTCCAGAAGTGGCAGTAGTAGGGCCGTGTGGCCCTGGAGGGAGAGGGGCATGGTGAAGTTTGCTCCCATCGTGCCGTGCTGGCTTGGAGAGGCGGCCAGTGGTGAGGAGGCCGGGAGAATGGTGGGGACCGTCCCCGGGTGCTGCTTTGGCTTTGAAACAGACCGCGTCACGGTTATCGATGGTTTCGTTCCCTCGAGCTGTCCGTCCATGACCGCCTGCCGACAGCACACCTTCCCGCCTTCCCTCGGCAGGAGAGGCCCAGCCGGAGGGATGGGGTGGACTCCAGGCTGCTCCGGCCTCCATGGCCCGGTCCCCGCAAATCAAAGTCCCCAGCCTGGGGCTGGACACACTGCCCTCGCTCCGCCAGGCCCTGGTGGCCGGGCTCGCTTCGGGGAGGAAGGAACGGGGCACGGCTACCAGGGAAATGGCCACCATCGTGCACAAGGTCCACGGGGAGGGATGGATGGGGCAGTGTTGCCTCTGAGTCAGGTACTGCGTGCACACTGCCTTCTCTAATCCTCAGTGCCTCGTGTCCCGTCCTCTTTTCGCAGATGAGGGTCAGGGAGGTGAAGCACGCTTCTAGGGTGGTGCAGCTAGGGGTGACCAGGGGATGGCGGCTGGCAGAGGGGGGGCTAGGGCGTGAGGTCCGGTTTCTGCCACCCCACGCAGTGTCTGTGTAACCCCCCATTTACCCAGGGAGCCAGTGTTTATCCCGTTTCATTGGCTACTGACAGGTTAGCAGCCCTCACATAGCATCAGGCCTGTGTGTTCATCTAACAGATGGGGATACTGAGGCCCAGAGAAGGGGAGGCCCTTCCACCGCCGTGTGGTGAACGAACTGTAGTGCCTGTCGGTTCCTAGGTCCGACGGCTTTCAGGTCACTGTTCCCACCCTCTGAGCACACATTCCCCGTTTTGCCCCAGTCCCCACCACTCCCTAATGCCTCTCCCCTGGCCTGATTCTCTCGGTCATATCTCCTGCCTGATAACCATCTGCTTTTGCCTCCCAGCCTGGGCTCTCCTTCCGGTGGACTTTGATGGCATCCGACCTTGTGCTTTTCTCCCTTACCCTGAGCACACCGTTGCCCTCAAGGCCTGCCAGCCCCAACTTTCACTTTATGTCTTTGCTCAAACCTCCCTCTCCCGCAAATACCTTCCCATTCAAAGCCCCCACACCCGCAGCTTCCTCAGATTCTGCTCAGGGATGGAGGAAAGCAGAAGAGAGAAGCTAGCGGCCACACAGGCTTCTCTTCTCGGACGTTAATACCTGGACGGGGGAGGCTAGGGTCAGCCCTGTCACCTCCCTGACTCTGTGCTGGGTCCTGCCCTGAGAGAACGTACATGCATTTCTGACCATGATGCACCTGGTGCTGAGAATGCCTCCCTTCTAGGGAGAGCTGAGAGAGGGACTTTGTCCCCAGGGAGGGCCAGCTGTGAGGGGCTGGTGGTGGGCAGGGGTCAGGCAGATGCCCCCTGCAGGTCCCAGCTGAGGCTGTTAGAGCCAAGAGATCAGGACTGCTAGATTTACTCTTCCTCCAGGCAGCCCTCCAGGACCTTTGCTGCTAGATTTACCCTTCCTCCAGGCAGCCCTCCAGGACCTTTGCAGATTCCAACCGGTCTCGGGGGTCTCCAGGAGTCCCTCCCCTAAGGAAGGGAGAGGACAGAAAAGAAGAGAGGAAAGGGGATGGGAGAAGAGGAAGAGAAGCATTTTCTTTGGGCCTAAGGGGCTGAGCTCAAGTGCTCCTGCCTGGAACGCACTCCACCTTAACCACATCCTTCAAGTTCTAGCCCAGAAGCCGTTGCTCTGACTCCCTCCTCCCTTCCCTCTGCTCCCTGGTCCCACGGCACGTTGCCTGTGCCTGGATTTCATCCCTTATCTTTGTCGTCTGCCTCCTCACGCCAGCGGGACCCCTGGAGGACGGAGCTGACCCCTTACCCCAGCACCCAGCACAGGGTTCGGCCCAGAGAGACCCTCACTCGCGCATGGGAGCCGCCCCAGGAGTGATCAGAGTTTCAGTCCCGGCTCTGCCACGTTGGGGTCCTGTGACCTCGGGTGGACCGTGAGCCCCTCGAGGCCTCTGCTCCCGCATCTCCAAAATGAGGATAACAGGACCTACCTGCTCTGTACGGTTGCCATGGCAACAAGAGTCTGGCGTCCGTGTGCCATGAGCTTGGCACTTCAGGATTCATGCGGCAGTAACTGTAGCAAAGAGGGAGAAAGCAGACCCGCCCCGGGCCAGCTCGCCCCCACCCCACCACTTCAAGGGCGATTCTGCTGGGCCCCCAAAGGGGGAAGGGCACAGGGCCTGTAGGATCCAGGCTCTTCGAAGAGCTGGGGTCCCTCACGGAGGGACTTAGCTCCACCCCAAAAAGCAAGGGATAGGGACACACGGGTCATCCTAGCAACCCTGAAATCAGGAAAGACTGACCAGCCTGGGGGCTGATGAGGAGCCCGGGGTGCAGCCTGGAGTGTGGCGGGGGGGGGGGGGGGAGGGGGGGCGGGCCGGAGCGGGGCAAGCCAGGGCTGGGCCGTAACCTTGGGTGAGCCCTGCTCCCAGCCCCCTCCGGGAGGAAAGAGAAGCTAATAACCACAGTCGGTCGGGGAGGCTGGAAGCTTAATTGATTAATGTTGGTTCATGTTTTGACGGGCCCAGATGCCGTGCTGGTGAAAGGTGAAGTATTAATACATATAATATATAATTACGATGTACCACTGGCCTGGCAGCCTGTGTAAATAGTTACCCAGCTGGGAACTAATCCGGGTAAGTGGGCAGGCCGGCTGCCACCCCGGCGGGAGGGGCCGGGCTCTGTGCACCACCAGGGACCATTCTGCCTGGGTGGGGAGAAAAGGTGGTTTCTTTCTCACCGACCTTTAAGAGGCGGCAGCCGGGTTGGCAAGAAGAGCGGGTGGGCTGAACGCTCACTGCTGGCTAAGCGCTGTTCACACCTGACCCCGCTTCCTGCTTTCTGCATCCCGTCCCCTCCTCTCTGCCCAGGAGGAAACACTTTCAGAGAGTGTGAGTAACTTGCTTAAGGATGCACAGCCCATGGTGGGGGGGGCGGAGCTGGGATTTAAATCCAGGCCCACCAGGCTCCAAGCCTGAGTGCTGTTTCTTGGGGGAAGACAAGAGCAAGGCCACCCCCGCCCCCGCCCCAGGACCCCCTGTAATGAAGATGCTGAGGGAGGTCTGCTGCATCCTGGGTCCTTCTCCCTAACGTAATGTGCAAGCTCAGAAACGAGGTGTCAAAAAGGGAGGTTGAAGGCAGACCTCAAGCAGCTCTGGCCTCCCCGACTAGCCAGCTGCAGGGTTCTCATCTCCAAGGGGAAGCACAGCATGGCCAGGAGGCCACAGTCATTGGTGTGAGGGACAGCGGGTGTGGGGCTAGGAGGGGCTGGGTGGGCGGGGCTGAGGCCTTGGAGGGGGTGTGCCCAGAACAACATTCAGATTCAAAAAGACCTTCCTGGCTTTCCGGCGCTGTGCCTTCCTAGCCCGGAACTCCCCAGCCCTCCAGCCTTCTCTGCCCCTCAAGGACTTTCTGGGGTGTGGAAGGTTCTAGCCTGGTCTCGGGAGCTCTGGCACTGCCTGGCTGGCTGTCTCCTGGCCTGGGCTGAGCAGGAACCTGGTCGCGGTGAGTCCTCTGCACAGTGAGCTCGGGCGGTGAGCTCTCGTTGTCCTTCCAGGGCGCCAGGGCCTTGCTGGGCAGCCCCCAAGCCGGGCACTCCGCGGGCAGGGGGACTCACCCCCCTCCGTGGTCTCCCGTCGTCTTCTGGGCGTGTGTGCGCCCCGGCTTCCTGCCTCTCTGCAGGCCTGGTACTCAACACTGAGGCTCACCTTCAGGGACGCTGCCTGCCAGTCGGGCCCTTCTTCCTCTTCCTCCCCCGGGGGGCGCAGCTGAGAATGGGATGCTAAGTGCCTATTTTGCAGATGAGTACACTGCGATTGAAAGAAGTTAAGTAACTTTCCCAGGGTCACGTGTTTGCTTTGTCGGCCTCCACACCCCGTGATTTTCCCACTTGCTCAGGTTGCCTCTTGGATGGATGGATCTTCCAGGGTACGGATGTTTCCCCCAGCCGACCTAGGCTCCCTGGGGAAAGAGCTGGGTCTCTTCCATAGAACAGGCATTTGCTCGCAGCGGGAACTCCGTCTCTGCCATTAGATTAGACGTTTCCTGAGGGCAGAGGCTGTGCCTCTCCAGTCAGCCTGGGACTCTCCAAAGGCAGGACCCTGTCTTCTCCGCCGGACGGGGCATATCCTAGGGTGGGGTCATTGCTTTCTCAGCAGACCGAGATCTTCCTAAGGGTAAGCTGGGTGCCTCCTGCATCCGACTGAGAGCTCCCTGAAGGCAGGGGTATGTCGGAAGTCCCTCAGTGTCTCCGCCTGTGCCCTGTCCCCCACCTCACCCCAGCCCGAGGAACCTCTGCCTGTGACTCGCCCTCGGCCCAAGCAGAAGCTGCCAATGGGCCGCTAAGCCACAGCTCACCCCGGGCATTAATTAGCGTTGCCGCTGGTAAGTGTTTCTTCCCATTTATGCAGATCGGCGAGGTAAGAGGCATATAATGAAGTGTTTGTGGTTTAATACTGTGCAGTAGGAAGGAAGATGAATTTTAATTACTGGCTCCTAATTGGATGGACGGCTTGTTAAAATCCTTCTGATGGGATGTCTGAGCCCCGGCTGCCCACCCACCCGGGCCCAGGTGTCTGCCAACCCATGCCAGGGCAGCGCCTCTGGGAGCCTTCCTGCCTTGTCCTTGTGCAGGGGTCATGCCGGCCATCCCTCTGTCTCTGCCTTTGGAATTCTACTGGAGGCTTGTCCTCTCTCCCCCACCCCCCTCCATGCCCCTTCTGCCTTTTGCAGGGCCCTGGGGCTCAAGCCTCGATCCCCACTGTTCACTTCTTCCCTCTCTGAGCCTTGGCCAAGTGCCGAAGAGTATGGATGAGGGGCAGTGGGAAGCCTGCAAGGTGGTGTGGTTAGAAGAGGTTTTTCGGAAGGGTGGAGATCCTGAACCATCAAGAGATGGAGAGGGGACAGCCCAGGTGGAACCTGAAGGAGAGGGAAGTGTGGGGTGTGGGGCGCGTTGGGACATGGGCGCTGCCCGAGTTCGGGGGGTGCTGGGACCTGGTTGAGGGTCCCTGCCCTGGGTTACTGGAGAACTCTTGGGTCTGATGGCCTCTCTGCCTGCCCCCTGCCACGTACATCGTAGTGTCTGTCACGTGGTGCTGTCACTGCCCGTTTTGCATCCACCATCCAGGTGTGAGCTCCGTGGAGTACAGGCTGCTCTGTTTGTTCCCCCTGTGGCCCGGTGTCCAGTGTGGCTCTGGGACCCTCTGCTGGTCCAAGGCAAATTTTGCCCGACGAAAGAATGAGCAGCAAATTGGGCCTGGTTCAGGCTGGATCTGTCTGCTGAGGGTGTCCCAAGGCAGGGTACCCTTGGGAATCTGGAGAGGGCAGGCAGTAGGGAACCATGCAGGACTCTAAATAGGGAGCGGATGAAATACTGTGCTGTGGCATCTCTGTGGGCTCCCTCTGCCTCGTCTCTAACCTCCCTCCGCTTTGAGCATCTGACTCCTGACATGGTCCCAAGTCTCCAGGTGACAAATTCGGAAGCACTTACGGATCCTCTCGGCTGGGCGGAGTATGAGTGAGAATTGAGAAGGGCAGGGCTCAGCGGGGAGAAGGAATCTCTTCTCACCGGGAATTTTGCTGAACTGGCTTCAGAAGTGTTGTCAACAAGGAGAACTGGAGACTAGGTCCCTTGTAAGACAAGGAATAGTCTCCTTGGAAGGAGACGCTGGCATTTGAAACCGGCTTTGAGACCTAGCCAGCTCTGTAGTCTTTCTGAGCCTCAACAGGCTAATCTGTAAAATGGGCTAAACCTACTTTGCAGGCTGTGTTGAAAGAATAAATGACGTGAAGCATTTCCAATCCTCAGGACATAGTAGGTGATCAATAAATGAAAGGTGCTGTGATTAGATCTCGCACAACACAGAGAGAGAGAGAGAGAGAGAGACAGACAGAGACAGAGACAGAGAATGCTTACTTAATTCCTGGGAGTCTGGGCTTGCTCTCCTGGGTGCAGCTTCCTGGGGAGAAGCTCAGGTGTTCAACTCAGGGCACACCTACCTGGCTGTGTCACGTGCTAGCCCGGTGACCTTGCCTGTTTCCCTCCCCACGTCATAATGTGTCTGTTGATGAGATGGGAGTCCCATGGCACATACTCACGGGGTCTGGGGACGCTTAAATAAGGAACTAACTGCCCAGGAAGTGCCTGATGTTCGGTGAGCTCCTGTGGCTTAGAGGGAACAAAGCGAGTCGCTTTCCCATTGCGAACTCCGGCTCCCTCGTTCTATCCAGGATCAGAGTCCCCTCCTAGACACTCGCACGGAACCCTCGTGAAGACCGCAAAAGCAGTCTCCTAAACTGCCAAGTGCCAGGTGTGAGGTTTACCGGGCTCAGGTGGCCGTTCCTGACAGCCGACTGTGCTGGCTGGCTGGGAGGTGGCCGTGCCCTCCTGCGCCCCCTCCACCCAGCTGGACACCAGGAAGTGATGGTGGGCGCAGAGCCTCGGGTTCTGGCTCTGCTCCCACCACCTCTGCCCTCCGTTTCCCACCCCCAGTCCCCGGGGCCCTCCGAAGCGTCAGGAGGGAGGGACAGCCAACATGCACTGAACGCCGTCCGTGGGCAGCAGGCGGTAATCGGCAGATAAGGAAACTGAGGCAGCGTGTCTGAGGTGGTGCAGTGATGAATCTGGAGCTGGGGTGCCGGCCCGGGCCCGCCGACCCCGGCGCAGTGCTCTCTCCTCTGCGCCTGCGGGCGCCTGCTCCGTGGTCCTACCCGAGTCCCCAAGAGCCGTATTCACCTTCCTCGCAGCCCGCCTTCCTGGGGCTTATCAGGCAGAAGCCAAGGCAGCTGCTCGCGTTGCAAACACTTGTTCCAGATGCCCTGCCGGTGACGGGAGAACAAACGAGGCTGAGCCCCTCAGGAGTCCCCTGGCTGAGAGGCCTGCCAGGGTTTTTAACGGGTAGAAAAGCCATGAAACGGGCGTTAAAAGAAAGCATTTGTTTGAAAGGAAAGCAGATGCCAGACAGATGTGCTCCCAACCCGCACTACAGCCATCTAATGCGGGGGTGGGAACGGGCTCTGTCCTTGTGCAAAGTGGCCAAAGATTCATTAAACACTCGCGGCCAGAGGCAAAGCGATGCGGCCAAAGGCACAGAGACTTCAGCGCCAAGCAGATGAAGCAGGCGT
This sequence comes from Acinonyx jubatus, assembly GCF_027475565.1. Classification (NCBI taxonomy): domain Eukaryota; kingdom Metazoa; phylum Chordata; class Mammalia; order Carnivora; family Felidae; genus Acinonyx; species Acinonyx jubatus. Next base: position 12,898,647 of record NC_069381.1, read on the forward strand.
GGGGTTCAATCCCAGCCTCCCGTCTGAGTGCTGTGTGGCCTTGGGTATGTCACTTAACCTCTCTGAACCTCGATTTTCTCAGCTGTAGAAGGAGAGTCATCAGACCCGTCTTATAGGATTTATTAATATATAATAAGGACCTAGCATAGTACTCGGTGACACACTCGGTACATGTGTGTTCCCTTCCCTGTATTACAGAGGCTTTAGCGATCTGAGGGTACGACCCTATAGACGAGGCTGATGGAAGGGGGGGCACGCCCCAGGAATGACGGCACAAAGTGGGATCCAGGAGGCGGGAGGGCTATGGAGCAGGCTTTGGGCTTGGGGTGGCCAAGGCAGTGAAGGTGAGGGCTCGAGAGGACCTCTGATGGTGTCCCGCTGGGGGAGGGGCCTGTCGGCGTGGTAACTGGAAAGTGGGCGTGCACGAAGTGGACGTGGGGAGGCTGTCACTCTGGGGTGACTTCTGAGCTGAAGAGGTCCGTCTCCAGGGGGCCGGACGGCATCGCAGCAGAGGCCGGGTGCCGCCTGAGCTCTGAGCTTGCTGGTGACTACCTGCTTACCTTGGACAAGACCGCTCTAGGTCTCCAAGCCTGCTTCCCAAACTGTGAAACAAGGATAGTACAACGAACCTTGTAGGGTTGTTGCAAAACAATAAATAAATAAAGGAAGAAAGGAAAGAAAAGTGCCAGGTGGGCGGTAAATGCTCCAAAAATCGTGGCTGTTAGCGTGTTGCTGGTGTTGATGGCCCCGGGGGGCAGGGAGGTCTGGCACCTGGGCCGGTGGATGATGGGGGATGAGTTACCAAGGGGATGCGTGAGGACGAGGATGCGGGGGGGGGGGGGCGGTGTAGCTGGGTGTGTGGGAGGGTAGATGGGTCTCTGTTAGAGCATCATCTCCTTGGCACTGGAGAGGAGATCCTTTTATGTGAACCCTCGCTCTGGACAAGCCTGCACAGGTCACGTACACTGGCCTCAGTTGCCCCAGCGGGAGGCAAGGCTCCTGAGACCAGCCCCCCTGACTTCCATCCACTTTGCGTCTGTGTTGAGGGCCGGCACGGTTTTAGTTCCCCTCCAAAACCGCCCGTGCAGCCAGCTTTGTTGTGGGGAACTGTGTCCTCACCATCCACTGCCCCTTTGGAGGGGGGGGGAGCGCAGAGAGGGGGAAGGAATCAAAGTGTTCACCAAGGTCTTAATTGACGTCATCACCCGAGGCGAGGGGGGGGGCACTTCCTGGGGTTAAGCGTGGAGATCATAACTTCCAGACCCCAAATCGGGGCTGAGGATCTCGCGAGAAAAGTTTTCTGATTCCTGAAAGTCCATTTATATGGAGAGGGAAGCACAGTGATAGGCGTTATTTTTATCAGTTCAGTGTAGTTACTGATTTGGGGAATCACTCTGCTGAAAAACAAGCCAAGAAGGTGAAAAGAAGTGAGGAGCCCCCTGGCACGAATACCCAGTGATGGCACACAGAAGGACCGTGACAGTGACAATGATGGAACCATACCAGCCCCATCTGTGTGGAACATACTGCCACCGTTCCTTTATAGATGGGGAACTGAAGCATAGACAGGGTCAGTAACCGCCCAAGGTTAAACCGCGGCAGGGCTGGGATTGAACCCAGATTTGACTGACTCCAGGACCCAAGTTTTTCCCTTCTTTTTCTTTCCTTCCTTCCTTCCCTCCCTTCCTTTCTTCCTTTTCTTTCCTTCATTCTTTCCGTTCAATACTGCCAAGTCGCCATCTACAGGCTTGCACGTTTTGACTCCTGCCAGCCACGTGGGACAGTCCCTCCTTATCCCCCCCCCCCCCCCGCCCACAGTCTTGCCAAAGGGGTGTTAGCAGATCTTTGGAAATCAGGTCCACCTGATAAGAGAGGGATGGCATCTCGCTGCAGTTTTAATTCATCGTGAATCAGGTTGAGCACCTTTTCATAGGTTTATGAGCCATTTGTATTTCTTTCTCTTGTGAATACCTGCTGTATTCTTTGAACATTTTTAACATTAGCTTGTTGGTCTTTTTCTTATTGATTTCTAGGAACTCTTTATATATTAAGGCTGTTATTCGTAATAGGAGACTGTATTAGTTTGCTTGGGTTGCCGTAACAAAATACTGCAGATGAGGCGGCCTCAACCACAGAAATCTATTTTCCCACAATTCTAGGGGCCAGAAGTCCAAGTTCAAGGTGCGGGCAGTTTTGATTTCTTCTGAGGCCTCTCCTTGGCTTGCAGATAGCCGCCTTCTCACTGTGCCTTCACAGGGTCTTTCCTCCGCGCACACGCATTCCTGGTATCCCTTGTGGTCCCGTTTTCCTTTTCTTCTAAGGACACCAGTCAGATTGAACTAGGGCCCACCCTAATGGCCCTGCATGAACTTAATCACTTCATCTCCAAATTAGTCCCATTCTAGAGCGCTTGGGGTGAGAGTTTCCCCAAATATGAATTCTGGGGGGAACAACATTCAGCCCGTAACAGTCCTCCTTTTTTTTTCTGTTTGTCTTTCTATCTGACCTTGTGTATTTTCCCTCACCGTGTTGTAAAGCCTCGTCAAACTCCTGCGTATGAGTGTCTGACATCAGGACTGATCCAGAAAAATGAGCATTCTCTTTGCCTGTTCCCTTGATCTGGTGGCCCAGGGAGAAGGGTGTGGCAGATTTGGGAGTCACTCTGACCTGGTCTGCCGTCCTGGCGCTTTGCAGGGACAGAGTGACCTTGGGCAAGTCACTTCTGCTGGGTCTCAGGGTCTCACTTGCATAAATGACGCTATTAATCGCCAGCTGGCAGGGCAGGTCTGAGGATAAAATGAGGTGATGTCTGTAAAACATGGAGCTCCGTGTCTGGCCCAATAACGGAGGTTCGATATGCTGTAGCTGTAGCGACTTCCTTTCTGAGGAACAATCCCTGCTGATGAAGCAGCCAGGACACGCAGGGCACGGGGAAGGGCGTGTCTGGGTGACCGGGGGCTCCTGGTCTGGGAGGGGGCGCGTGGGGAGGGCAGCTGGAATACCTGGGCAGGGCCCTGCTATTCTCCAAAGCTGAAATGGGGAAGGGAGGCATTCAGGGGTGTGAGGGGTCACATCTGAGCCTTGAAGGTGGGGGAGGGTTTCTGCAGGTGCAAGGGGAAGGGCCCAGGATGCCCACGAGCAGGAAGCAGGAAGGTGGGGATCACCCTTAAGGAGTCGCGTCTCCTTCCACTCTGGGAGGGGTCTGGGAAGAAGAATGGGAGTGGGGGCGTCTCTGGGGGAAACAGAACCCCCTCCTCCTGAAGCAAGCCGACCCCACGAGTGTTTGATGGAGTTTGCTTGCTGAGTAAGCAGCCACGTAAGCGAGCAAATGTCTAAGTTGCGCATCAGTGCTCAGCACGGGGGCTCGGCCTCCCGGCTGCGGCTGAGCTAACGCAAGGGAGGGCACAGCCTGGCACCGGCCGCTGAGGACCCGACAAGGGTGTGTCTGTCGCCCCCGGAAGAAGGGGTGGCCAAAGTCCTGGGCAGGAAGGTCGGAACTGGTCCCAGGGACCACAGGGGAGTAGAGGTGGCTCAGCGACACCGTGAGACGGGACCCCAGTGCCTGGCACTTTGTCTCCTCTGATTCTTGCTTCCAACCTGCAGAGTGGATGTCACAATGGTCCTGTTGGACCAAGGGGGAAATTGACACAAAGATCCAATCGTTGCCTACCGTCGAATTAGGGGACAGGTAGGGCAGCCCAGCTCAGAGCCCAGGGTGTTTGCATTCACTCCATGCACCCCCGTGCCGGTTGCATCAGGGGTCTCAGACAGGGGTGACTGTCAGGAAAGCAGTCCCCATGTCAAGGTCCAGTGCCCCAAACCATCATCTATCGTGCTGAATCCCCTCCTTCCCCATGGAGAGTGGATTTGGTTAAGCAAGCGCGGGGTTATGGTGTGCCCCATTCGGCTCCCTTCTTAGGCGAAAAGGACCCCTTCCTTTCCACCCGGAAGCTCACTTTGTACCTCTACCCTCGTGACCTGGTGCGGGGAGCACGTGCTGGGTCCCACCTTTGCCCCCCACCCCTGCTGATACCCAGGAGAGGAAGGGACCCGCTCCCTCCATTCCCCGTGGCGGGAGGAGCTGGGCGGGGGCATGGGGAACGCTCTCACCATCCGTGGGGGTCCCGGGTACCACTCAGAATTGTTTTGTTTGTCTGCGGATCCCAGGGCCAGGTCTTCTACGCGTCCCTTGCTCTCCCTGCTCCAAGCTGGCCGAACATCTTTATCCCTTGTATTGTAGGAACATCTGCTCTGCTTCTGAAGCTCCCATTCCTGGTGGGAGGCCCACCCGCTCGGCATCGTGGGCCAGAATGTCTCCCAGGGCTGGCGGAGAGCTTGAGAGTCCAGCGGGGTCACCATGCTGCCTTTGGGACGGGGGCGGGGCGGAGAGGCGATCCATGCTCTGAACCCCAGTGAGGGTCTCTGGTGCTCCTGCCGGAGCCCCTTCCGTGTCCCTCTGCCCGCCATGGAAGGGCATCTGGCCGTTAACTTATATATAATAACCCTTAAACACTGCCATTAAGTCACCTCTCATTCTCTTAAACTACCCAGGAAGGGAATTCAGGGTGATATATGGAGGCTTTTATGGCTGGTACTGGGCAGCTTAAGGACTTAGCAGCACGCTGAACACACACATTGTTGCATAAATACGAATCGCTGTGATATCAAAGCATCATTCAACTCTGTGTCAGGGCTTCTTAGCAGCACCGAACCCCTCCCTGTGCTCCGAGTCACTGCCACTTGGGAGGAGCCACCCTGAGGACATAGGGATTGGCCCAGAACTGGACCCCTGGGTCCCCATGATGTCGCCATAGCTGGATGCACCGGGAGACCCCATTCCTCTGTCTCCCCGCTCCTTGTTCTCAATTACCCTGCCTGTTGTGTGACCGGCAGGGGATGGAAGAGAAAAGGCATTGACTGTATCGGAATCAACCTAGTAGATGCCAGGCCCCGTACACGTGTCATCACAGCGGACCCTCACTTTTGCACAGGAGGAGAGCTGTCCAGTAACATGGCCAAGGTCACCCCGCTCGTGAGTGGCAGAGCTGGGATTTGAACCGTGCCTCCGTGCCTTGCCTGGAGGCGGTCTGTAAGAAACACGAGGCTCTTGGGCTTGGGCTGGGGTGGGGGCAGGCCCCGGTGGACAGCTCAGGGGCCCCGAGGAGCCCCGTGGGGGTTATAAAGGCAGGACGGGAGGGCGGGAAGGGAGAGTTCAGGGCTGGTCAATGGCTTTGTGGCCGAGAGAACGGCTTGCTCACCCGGCAGGTGCACTCACATACAAGCGAATGGACAGTGTTAATATTTAATGAGCAGCGCTGGCTGTGGGAAGATTGCTGTGTACTCAGCCATCCTCTCTGACCTCCCTCCGCGGAGGGCTCAGGGCCCCACGTGAAGGCGTGTCCGAAGGCAGGCTGAGCACTGGGGGCGCCTGGCCCGGAGTTAGTGCTGGGCTGGGGGCGGGGAGAGCAGAGAGCCGAAGTCCTGTCACCATGCTTGAGGACTTCCGTCTCCGCCCAGGAGCCGCTGAAGACAAAGCCCAGATAACGTTTCTTCCTTCTTGCTTTCCCGTAACCCCCCGCCAGCCCTCTCTCCGACACCGCCAGAGACCCCCCAGCCTTTGTGCGGGGGTCTCCCGCTCTTCCCCACTCACAAAGGCAGCACACGGGTTCAAGAGCTAATTGCATTTTGTCGTTAAGACCTCAGGGAAACCATCCACCTCCATTGCTATTCCCGCAGTCCTGAGGGCGGTGGCGCAGGTGGCCACGGTGGTGAGTGTCTTTGCTTATGGCCGGGAACACCTTTGCCCCGGCCACCGTGGCCCCCAGCCAAGGGGGGGGAAGGTCTCACAAAGACTTCTAGTTACTTCTGATTGACAATCAGGGAAGACAAGCGTATTGCCAGGGCGTATGTGCTGTGCCTATCTGGTGGGGGGACCCGGCTTTGCCGACCCCAGAGTACCGGGGGATGGGGAAGGGACTGTAAATGGGGTTCCTGGTGCCGCAGAGTTTTGGGGGGAGCAGTGCGGGTGCTTGCTGCTTGTCTCCGTAGGCCGTCTGCTGGGTGGCTGGGGGTGTGTGGGCTCTAAGCCAGGAGAGGGGCTGGGTCTTCTTGAGTGGGGCTGGGGAGCACCGTTCTCTGCCGACGGGACCGGAAGAGGTTCAACAGAACAGAGCAGACGTCACGGCCATGTAAGGCGTCACAGCCATGGCTCGGGGCTCGGGCCTTGGGGCCGCACAGCTCTGTGCTCACACCTAGGCTGTGTCACAAGCCTCGGCACTCAGCAAGTACCCGCTGAGCGGTGCTATATGATGCTGTCACAGGAAAGGCGCGGTTAGAGGGCCCAGCACGGGCAAAGGCGTAACCGAACCTACGTGCCGCGTTTGGGGAATCCTATTCCAGCACGAAAGGATGTGAGAAAAGGGCAGGGGGTGGGTGGGGGTGAGGTGGGAGAGAGAGGTTGGGGACCAGATGTCTAGCTGAGGAATGGGGCCTTATGGCCAAAAGGGAGCCAATGACCACTTCTGGGGAGGGGTTCTAGAACAAGACAGAGCAGTGGGTTTCTGACAGCCAACATTGAGTCCTCGCTGGCCGGCCCCAAACAACCCAGTTGGGACAAGACCTAAAAATACAGAGTTCAGGGTTCAGAGAGTCGGATTCAAACAGTAAAACACCTACTATGTATCAAATGTTTTCTAGTTGGGAGAAGCAGACCCTCTTCTTCCCAGGACAGGGTTGTGTCTGCCGGCGATGGCTGGAGTGGATGCAGCCATCTTGTAGCCATGAGGGGAATTAGGCTAACAGGCAGAGGAGGGCAAGAAAGAAAGGTAATGAGACCTGGAACCTCGCTGAGGGCCTGGGCCACTGAGTTAGTCAGCCCTAGGAGTCCCGTCACTCAGGATTTCTTATGTGAGGTCATCTGTTTGCAACATTGTTTCAGCCAGGTCAAGTTGAGGTTTCCTGTTCCCTGAGCCGGCAGTATCCACCTGACACCCTGTATTAAATAAGTACAGGGGTGTCCTGGCCAAAGGCACTTATGAACACATAGTTTCATGGTACCCTCACGGTGACACAGCAGGATTGGGTCCCTTAGCCGAAGTTAGCGTGGGCTGCCTTAATGGAACGCCGCAGACATTGGTTTCCTCAGGGTCTCCGGTGCGGCCAGTTTCCGGACAGCTGTCTTCCAGGCTCGCAGATGGCCACCTTCTCTCTGTGCGGCCGCCTGCCCCTGCCTCTGCATGCTCTCGGGGCAGAAGTCTCTCCATGTCCCTACGAGGTCACGAGTCCTGTTGGATTAGGACCCAACCCTACGGCCTCCTTTGCCCTCGATCATTTCATTGCCTGCGGAGGGCCTCTCGCCAGGGACGGTCGCGCGGCTGCTCAGGGCTTTGGCGTCAGTGTTGAGGGGACCCAGTTCAGTCCACAGCAGTACCGTGGGCACAAGAACATCTAGGCACAGGGACGTGACATGACGTGTCCCAAGTCACACAGCTTGCGGGGGGACGGAGCTGGGATTTGAACATAAATCTGTCTGAATCCCAAGGTTTGTGTGCCTTCTGTACTAGTCAAGGGCGTGTGTTGTGTGTGCCTTGATTCCCAAGTCATCCCACTCTGAGATACGCTGGGTTTATTTATTTTTCTTCTTTTTAAAACCAGCGCCAGTCGAGGACTCATTTACCTACAGAAACGTCACCAGCCTGAGCTGCTCAGTGGCAGGACTTTGGACAAGTGTGTGCATTCGCGTAAATGCCACCACAATCAAGACACAGAAAGAGTCCCTCACTGCCCCCCCCCAAGTCCCTTCATGCCCCTGTGTCCCCACCCCAGGCCCTGCCAGCCATTCCCTGCTCCCAGTCACTGTGCTGGAACCTCCTGGAAACAGCACCCAATAGTCTGCGTCCTCGGCCACTCGGCATACGGCCGAGAGGTCGCGGTACGCGGTGAGTATCCGCCGTCCTCCCTCTTTACTGCCGAGTCGTTTTCCACGATACGGACGCACCTGCTCTGCGTTTACCCGAACATAAAGAGGGTGCTCGCGCGCGTGGACGCTCCAGGAAGCTCAGCCCCGCTTGTCCCGTGGCTTCGTGTGGGGCTCGTTCCCGCAGGGGCCGCCCATCGCGGGCAGGCAGGCCGGGGGCGGTGGGGACTGTGCCGCGCCCCTTCCGCGCCCGTGCCCTGAGTCTCATCGGGGCTGGCTCCCCGGTGCCCCCAGGGAGCCCCTGAGGCGCTGGGGGGAAGGCATCCCACCCGTTCCTCAAATCCTCCCAGCCAGTGAGTGAGCATCTTCACCGATGGGCAGTTGTGCTTCTATCCGGTCCCGAACCTCCGTGCTTCGTTACCGTCCTCCCTGCCATGGGCAGAACGGGGGCTTTGAAGTGAGGGAAGCGTGTGGGTCTGGAGGCGCGAGGGAAGGTGCTGATAAGCCGAGCCAGGAGTCCCTCCTCCCGTCCCTGGTGAGGCAGAAACTGCTTAGCGGCCTGACAGGTCCCCCTCCGTCCCCCTCTCTGCTCCCTTCAGGACACGCCGCCCGCTTGGACCGCCAGCTGGGGCATTTCTCTGCCTGAGGGCTTTCTGTGCCTGGCAGGACCCGCTCTGCCCACGCGGTACCCCACCGCCTTTTCCCCTGGGGTGTGGTGACTCAGGCTCCCAGCGTTTGCCGGGGGACTGAGCCCTAGTCACCCACAGCGGCGAGCCGCCTGATAACATGCTCATCTGGCTTCCCCAGGGCTCCGATGGTGCTCCCGGGAATCGCCCCTCGAATACACAACATGAGCTTGAATCCTCGTCTCGCTCTGCTCCTGGGGGCCCATCTGGAGCCTAATGGTATCTTACGCTGAGCCCTTCTGGTCTGTGAGGCTCGGGGCTAGATGCTTGCGGCGTGCTCATCACCCAAGGAGAAGCCCCTCGAGGTGGGACCCCGTCCCACGACGGTCATTTTGCAGATGATGTCACCGAGGCCCAGAGAGGATGACGGACCTGTCCAAAGTCACACAGTCAGTGGCCAAGCCAGGTTTCAAGCCCCCAGCACTCACCCCACCCCTGAAACAGACACTCAGGATGGCTGTGTGCGCCCCCGCCTGGAGTCTGGGTAAGGCGCTCTGTCTTGGGAGTCCAAAAGTCAGAATTCTGTCCCCGGCTCTGCCACACATGTACTGTGTGGCCTTGGACAAGTAAGTCACCTGCCTTTCTGGGGCCGGTCTCCCCATTGCAGTCTGGAGGGATCGGATTGCTTGATGCAGACAGGCTCTTCTAGCTCTGGCGTTGGGTGAAATCTAAGGTTGGAGAAGGTGATTCCAGGACAGATAATAGGGCCCCCTGTTTCACCCAGTGGGAAGTTCTAAGTAGAGTTACTTAGCAGGTGGTAGGGAGGGAGAAGAGAAAGAGTCTTGAAGGATGAGGGGAAGTTGACCATGGAGTAAACCAGCAGCCCCCGGAGACACAGCAGGGGTGAGGGTGGGGTGTAGAAGGCCAAGGTGAACACAGGAGGGTCAGCCTAGAACCTTTCCACCATCCTTCCCTTGGGCTAGAAGTATCCTGGAGAGAACCCGGGGAAGAGGTCTCTGTTTTCCGTCCGTTCTGTGGGGTCCCTGGAGCAGAGGCTCCAAATCCAAATCCTCCCTCCCAGGGTGGCCCACTCTCTGGGGGGTCCTCTCCTCCCAGCACAAAGGAGTGGCGGATGAGGTGGATAGTGCCACGTTCCCTCCACCTCCGAAAGCAAAGAGCAAGGCGGAGGGAAGAGCTGGGTGAATTATGCATGTGCCTCTTAATCATGCCCTGATTAAAATGATTGTGCTAATATTAATTCTCCCAGCCCTCTCGCAGGAGAGGTGCCGGGGGCCCCGGTGGAGGCCATTGCCCACTCCCTGCTCCTGCTGCCAGATCCTGCCCACCAGACCAGTGAACCTGTAGGATGTTGGCTCTCTGTCAGTCCCTGAGCACCCCCTGGGTGTGGGCTCAGCCCCCAGGCATGTGTCCCCCATCTTGTGGAGAAGGAAGGATCTGGTGATTGACCTGGCCCAAGGAACCCACAGAATGAGACTCAGAAATATCAAAGGTCCCGGGCACCTGGGTGGCTCAGTCAGTTAAGTGTGGACTTCAGCTCAGGTCATGATCTCACGGTCTGTGGGTTCGAGCCCCGCGTCGGGCTCTGTGCTGACATCTCGGAGCCTGGAGCCTGCTTCGGATTCTGTGTCTCCCTCTCTCTCTGCCCCTCCCCTGCTCATGCTCTCTCTCTCTCTCTCTCTCTCTCTCTCTCTCTCTCTCTTTCTCTCTCAAAGATGAATAAGCATTAAATATATATATATATCTCAAAGACCTAAATGATGGGCACGCAGCAACGGGTTGGTTAGGAAGCAGGCTTCTGCTCCCCAGGCTACGTGCTATGTCTAGAGGAGGGGACAAGGAGGCTTTTGAAGGCAGTGTCTCCCGGGGAGCTGCTTTGGAAAAGAGAATTTTCTTCGTTTGGTCAGACAACTGCAGGAGGAACACGGGGGGACATCCTCAGCTTGCAAACACCTGAGTTGTGAAAATCCAGACGTGTGGGATCCATTTTCAAGAGCGTTAGCTGAGAGCACGGACTCTGGGAGCCAGACAGACCTGAATTCTAGCCTGGCCTCTACCAGCTCTAAGGGGTAGACGCTAACTGACCCTGCTTCCCTGGGCCTTAGTGGTCCCATCTGAAAAACGCGGTAATGATGCCCACCTCCCAGGTATGTCATCGAGATTGAAGCACCTCCTGGCGGATGGTCTGCTAGCATGAATCTCCCAAGGAGAAATTCTTCTCTTCATCCATACAGAGGGTTTACATGTAACTGATGTCTGGGAGTTTGTACCCCACCCCCCACCTTTCTCCCCTGCCCGCAAGGTTCTGGAGGACTATGCCTCCTTTTCCTGGCCAGGGGGGAGGAGTCCCAACAGAGAATTTAGAACACAGCACAATTCCCCCCCAGGACACTGTTTTCAGTCATTGGTGACCACAGGCACCAACAGAACTTTGTCAGCTGCCCTTGGCATTGTGAGGGCTTGCGGGGGGGGGGGCATCCTGGGACTCTAAGAGCCATCAACAATGACAGTGGTGCAGCGACAGTGATTCCAGTGGCCGCACCCATGGTTTATTGAGTACTTACTGGGTGCCGGGCACTTGACGTGCATTATGTCGTGTTTTTTTTCCAACCCATTTGAGGTTGGTGGATATTTTTGTTCTCCCCCCTTTTATAGAGGAGGAAGCAGAGTGGTTCAATTATTTGCTGAAGTGTGCCATTCTCAAAGTCTGTGCTTTTTCACCGTGACCTTGTTTATTGCGTCCGCTGACACTGTTTCTCTGGGAAGATGTATTGCTTAATCCAAGAAGCTGACTTGTAAGTGAACCTTGGGAACAGACCCTTCCATAAACTAAGGACTGCGTGGGCTCTGGTGGCCCCGAGGATCAAGAACCAGGAGCAGTCCCATCAGTGGGCACTTTCTGAAGGGCCCGGGCCCCAGGGCAGGAGGGTTCTAGGGCTTGAGGTTTTGCCTCTGCCCAGAAAAGTCCAACAGAGCTCTGAGCGTGTACCCAGAGATGGCTGGTAAGAACTGTGTGTGTGTGTGTGTGTGTGCGCGCATGTGTGTGCGTGTGCGTTCGTCCATGCACACGCACGTTGGTGCAGATGCATGAATCTGTCTGTACTTGCCTCACATGTGCATCAAACTTGCAAGTTTGCTGGGATGTAGTGTTTTTCCCAGCGGATTACCGCCTTGCCCTGTCCCCTCATCTCTCGTGGGTACATACACTCACGGATGGGGTCTGCGTTCGCTCAATTTGCAGAGGTTTGCATAGCGCCCGAGGGCTTATTGTGATGTCTTACTCCCCTCCCCTCATTCCCGCTGGCAGTTCCCTCCGCTTGGAGAGCAATGACCCTTTGCAAGGGAGGGTGCCTGCGTCTTGGAGATTGGACGGGGGGAGATGGCCCATGTGCTTTGGAAAGCAAGGTTCCATACGGCTGTTGTCTCCAGAATATGTCCTCCAGCAAATCAAGCTTCTTGGTGGGTGGAGAAGACAATGAAAGTCTGAATTTGAACCTGCTGGGTGGGGAGGGTATGTGTGGACGGAGGAGCCCCTGAGGTCGGTGAGTTTAGCTGCGAGGGAAGGGGTTATGGTTGAAAAGCCTCCCGGAGAGGCACAGGCCAGGAACTGCAGCTCGGTGACGGGCTCTGAACAGAGCCACGGCCGCTGGACAAGCCTCCTTTGTGTGGCAAGCTCTCATTGGCCAGTTTCGAAGAGATCACTTAGGTTTCAATCAGCGGTAACAGATGCAACCTTGAAGTGGCAAGTTTGTTGGGAAAAAGCAAAAGCAGCCGGAAAGGAGAGGGGGACGCCGGCTGGAAAGAGAGAGGGCGAGGCTGTCGCCTGAACCCCTGCTATGTGTCCAGCCATTTCCCGGCAGCCTGCTGAGGGCCAGGCCTTCTACCCTCCTCGTAACGCCCTGCACTTTTGCAGCGAGGCAAGTAGAAGCTTAGAAAGAGGCCTCTTGGCCACCCAGGGGGAGACTCACATTTCAACCTCACGTCTGTCTTCCTGGGTTCAAATGCCTGATCTGCCTCTTACTGGAGTGTGATATCAGATGAGTTATCTAACCGGTCCGTTAGCTATTAGTCTATTATTGTTATTCTATGTGCGTAGTTTGTTCAGCACGGCCCCGAAAGCCCTTTTTCTCTCTTTCTCTCCAACCCCCTTCCCACCAGCGCCCCCTCCCTTGTAGAGTCCAGCCCTGGTGTCACCTTCCCCAGCCCCCCAGTGATGTGGGCGCCCCCCAACTCCCACCCGGGGGCTCAGCCTCAAGGAGGACTGGTCTGTCCATGTTGCCCAGACCCCTCGTGGCAGGCGGAGCCGTGTGGGTGGGGGGTGTGTGGGGATGCGGGTCCCCCACCCCTCCTCTCTGAGAATCCCAGGGCATAAGTTAGATAACCGTGACACCTGTTTTAAATTAGCCTTCAGAAGCCTCCGACAGCTGAGAAATTATTTAACAGGGAAAGAATTGAGTACATGAATAAATATTAATATTAAATCACCGCTTCCCTAGATTTAAGGGGAAGGAAGGGGGACTCACTGAGAAATGGAGGCAGCGGCTTTCCCAGAGACACGGCTGCCCGTGGCTCGGAGAAGTGAAACATGAGAGCAGCATTGGGGGCATCAGGCCATCGGTCTCGGGTTCCTGTCGCCAGGCGGGGGCTCCATCTGTCAGGGGGGCCGGGCAGGTGGCAGAGACTCGTGGCATCTCAACAGGTAGCTCATTTGGGCTCCAGCCTTCCTGGTCCGAGGTCCCGGAGGGGAAGAGGGGCGGCCTGGGGGCGGCCAAGTGTGGAGCAGGTGTCCAACCCCCCCCCTCCCCGCCCTCAGAGAGGAGCCACATGGGGACTTTCGCAGGCCTGCCTGGAAGTCCTGTAGCCGTGGGCACCTTCTTCATAGAAGACATCTTAAAATGTGTATTTTGTGGCCACATTGGCATAAAGGCAAATATGACCCAGGCTGGGTTCGTGATTATATATTCATTATTATTCTGTTCTCTCCCCTCTCCCTCGTTGTAAAAGAAATCAAAGCCGGGACATTTTCGTGGGCTCTGGGCACTGCCTGCTGGTCCTGGCCGGGGTGGGGCTGCTGTTTGACCCCCAGGGGGGGCACTGGTGAGGAGGGCTCGGCCTGGGGGTGGGGGTCCTCCAGGAAGCCAGAACCACCTGAGGGTGATGAGGATTGGGGAGCTCAGACCCTATCTTTCAGGTCCAGATCACATTATATTAAGGGATAGTAATAACTTACTGTGAACAACGAAAGTCATCATAATGATGATTACGAGCAACTCATTCTGCATCGGCTGCCCCGACTTCCTTGGTACTCAGGTGCTGAGTGCGGGCTCAGAGCCTTGGCATTTGTCTCCGTTGGCCGGGAACCTTCTTTTTCTGGTATCTGTGTTATTCCCGCTTCCCTCACCTCCTGGGGGTCTCTCCTCTAACATTGCTGCCTCCGCGGGGTCCTTTCTGACCCACCCCTTTTCCTCTGTGTCCTCTTACCCTGCTAAATTTTCCCCGTAGCCCTTTTCATTCCTTATATCACATTATGTGACAGGTAGAAACCTAGAATACGAGAGATACCATATATAACACATGTTGTCTGTGTTCACGTGGCTGTGGTCTGCCAGACTGTGTATAAGCTCCTTGAGGGCAGAGGCTGTGTTTCATTCAGTCTGTGTCCTAGTATATAGAGCAATGCCTGTTTTCCAGTGTGTGCCCAACAGATGTCTATTGAGTGACTGAGTGAGCGAATGAATGAATGAATGAATGAGGCATTTCTGGCACATGTAGGTACCAGACAACAATCATGGTGCCTGGCAGGTTGGAGTGTTAGGTCCTCACGACTCCGTATGTTTCACATCCTACGGGGAGGCTCCCAGAAAGACCAACAGGCTTGCCCCCAAAGCAACCACGGTTAGATCTAGCATCCTTCAATAAAAAAAACAGTATGGAAAGTCCAAGGTGTGAGAGGTGCATTTAGGGAGGGGTGAGGCATGAGGAGCTGGCTTAGTTCTCCTGCCTCCTCCAGAATCAGCATTTCAGTCCCTGCCTGCTTCAGAGCCTTCCAGGCGCTCTTTTGAAAGTTGGGGATGCCGTGGTGATCAGGAGTCGGGAGCCTTGGTAGAGCGCCTGCCCCGTGGAACCTGCCGATCTCCGGTCTCTGGGCCTCACTCCCCACCTGTGACTCCTGCACTGGCCATGGGCTCAGTGCTCCCCTGTCACCAGGGAAGGGACTGTGCCTTCTTAATTTCTTCCCCTTCCTCCTGGTCTGTGCCATGCCAGGCACCCCCATTCACCATCCTTTCAAACCTTTTATTTTGGGGCGCCTGGGTGGCTTGGTCGGTTAAGCGTCCGACTTCGGCTCAGGTCATGATCTCACGGTTCATGAGTTCGAGCCCCACATCAGGCTCTGTGCTGACAGCTCAGAGCCCGGAGCCTGCTTCCGATTCTGTCTCCCTCTCTCTCTGCCCCTCCCCTGCTCACACTCAGTCACTCTGTCTTCCCCTCTCTCTCTCAAAAATAAACAACATGAGAAATGTTCTTAAACCGTTTATTTTGGGGGACAAAGCCCTGAGCGTCTGGCAGGTCATGCTTCCTTTCTACCAGAAAGTGTCTCTTGAGGGCGACTCATTCCTGCTTCCCCTGGGCTGGTGGCCTGGGTCCCGTCCACCTGCTGCAGGCTGTCACAGGACACCTGTATGTTCCCTCAGAGCAGCCGTCGGAGCTGTGATCAGGTAACTCGAGAGTCTCCCGAGAAAAGACTCCGTGTGCCTGTCTTCGTCGTGATTGTTGAATGAGTGTACGCACGCACGAGTGAATGAAACGTGGGGCTCATGCCTGAAATCCTTCCTCTCATCCCCCCACCAAGCTGCCCCCCTCAGTGACGGCCTGGGAGGGGGGTCACCAGTCCAGAGAGGAGGGACCGGGGCCAGTGTGCCGTATGGGGTCGGAGTCCTTTCCATCTGGCAGAATTGCCTGTGGACGCACCGCTGTGCCCGTCTGCGTGACCCGTGCTCCCGGCCCCCATGCCCTCATTTCTCGTCCTTCCCATGAACCACATTAGTGCTCGTGATCTTATCCAGCAGACGCACCATCACCCTTCTTCACCCGCTGCATCCTGGGCCCGTGGCATTGCGGGAAGCTGCCCTGCCCCCTCCTCACCTGACCTGCGGTCCCCCAGGTAATATCCCTTTTCTAATAGAGTGACCTGAACCCTGTGTGCTGTTTTAAAAGCAGCTCGGAAGCCCCTGAGAGAGGCAGCCAGGTGATTCCTAAGCTGAGGAGCGATCTTGATCTTCCGTGGCTCCCCGTCTGGGCCCCTGCTGGCTGGCTGAAGAGGCTTCCTCCCCTGGTGGTCTGACAGGAGCTGTGGGGGCAGGGCACCGACCTAGGAGCCAAGGAAGCTGGTGCGAGTCCTGGTCCCCGGAGGCCTGGAGCAGCATCCGACTCTCGGGAGATCCGTAAGAGCTGTCGCTGTGGGATAGCCGGCCCCAGACTTGGGAGGCTTCAAACCATCAACTGATCCCAATAACCATGGATCGATGGCCGGGGGTGGGGGTCGGCTCATCTGGACCGGCTCTTCGGGCAATTCTGTTTAAGCTGCGGGTCCAGCTGGGCTAGGCTCCAGGTTGCACTTGACCTGCCCCACGTGGGTTCATTCTGGGGTCCCCGCTGAGGGGGCAGTGGCTCCTGGGGAAAGCTCTTCCCGTGGGGAAGGCGGAAGTGCGAGAGGTTTTGGGGACACCTGCCACCCCCCTGGCCAAAGCAAGTCGCGTGACCATGCCCTGGCTTCACGGGTGGGGAGGTATGTTCTGCCCACAGAGCAAGGAACAAGGGATCTGCTGAATAATAGTCCAGGTGATTCCAAGGTAACTCGGAGGAATAGTTAAGAATAAGGCCAGCTCGGGTCCACGTTCTGATACTCATCAGCCGTGTGACTTCGGGCAAGTAACTGTCCGCTTGTCTGTGCCTCAGTTTCCCCCTCTGAAAAGCAGACGCCGGGCGTAGCCCATCAAATTACGTAACGGCCATCAAGCTTCCTAGCTCCGACTTCACGCACAAGGAGTACGTACGTCAGCCGTTGTTTTGGAGATGATGAGAGATAGTCCAATTCCATCGCTGTCATTGTTTCTGGTGCCCTTTGCCCCCACTTCCTTCCTCTGGGCCAGACCATCCTCTCCACTCCCCCTCCCCAGGGTCTCTACTCCGGTCTCTTCAAATATTTGGAAATGTTCCCAAAGTCCCCAATCTCGGTCATGGTTAAGCCAAGCTACACAGATTTAGTTCCTTTAATCTTTCCTTGTAAATTAATCCCTCTGAACCTTTAATCATTTTCCTCGAACGAGATTCAAATGAGACACATCTCGGGGCCCCCACCGTACACAGGCTGCAGCCCGGTGACAGGCTGTCAGCTTCCTTGCTCTGCAGGGAGGGCGCACCAGGCTGCCCCCGAGATAAGAGGATCGGGGCCTCGGGAGCCTTCCCCCGTCCCACGAACCAGCCCAAGGTTTTGCTGGGGTCCTGCCACAGGCCAAAGGGTCATCTGGACCTGTGTGTTCTCTGCGGGGGTGGGCGGGGGGACGCCGCCTGCTCCCTCACCTAGCCCCCTGTGGCAGTCGGCCCCCATTTATCCCTTGCAGGTAATGTGCGTCCTGTCTTGTATGCAACGTGTCTGATCTTCCAGTTTAGCTCTGAAATGGTGAGAAGCCATCTCCTTATCCAGCTCCAAAGCCTGGAGAGGTCCCACCCCCCAGTTACCCTTGGAGAAAGGGAGCAAGGCACCCCCACAGACTGGACAAATGGGTGGGACTGAGAGGCCCGTCTGGGCCCTGCACCCGGGATCAGGGGCCAGCGGCACGCCAGGTACGCGCCCAGTCCCCCGTCCTGTCTTTCCCTGAGCTGCGGCTTTGGAAGCTGGCTGCTTATTTCTACAACCTTCCAGGAAATATTCCCCTGACTGAGCTCCGACGCGGTTTCCAAAAATAAAAGCCAGTGATCGAGGAGAGACACCAACACATGGCTCGTGTCTGCCCCGGGGTTCTTCAGGCAGCAGCAAAACCCACACGGATCTGTGATTCCCAGTGGCCTTTCTCAGGCGTTTAACACATGGGCCGTGTAGCCCACGGGCAGCTGAAGTACTGTTACACGGACACTGGGCAGGTCAAGCTGAGTTCCTCGCTCCTGGTTGTGAGAATGCAGAATACAGATCTCGGGGTGAGACGTCCTGGGTCAGGATCCCAGCTCTTCCGCCTCTTGCTGGCTGTGTGACCTCAGGCGAATACCTTTGCCTCTGTGTGCCTCAGTTTCCCCTCTGAAAATGGGGATTCATGATAATACCTGTCTCACAGAGTTGCTGTCAGGGTGAATGAACGAAATGTCCAAAAGTGTCTTTACGGCACGAGGCACGGAGCAAGGGCTTGCCGCTGTTATCGTTGTGGCCATTTCGCTGGGTCTCCCCATAGCCTGGCGGGTCATTTCCCATGTCTGAGCCTCAGTGTTTCCATCTATAAAATAGGCGTGCCGCCACCTGTCTCCAGCGGGGGGTGGGGGGTGGGGTGGCTGTCGTGAGAATCAGGTGACATCAAATACGTGAACGCGCTTTGCAAAATGGCAAAGCGTTATGCACGTCGAAAGTTTATTGCAGAGCTGACGGCGTAAATGTGCTGGCAGTGAATTGGGTGATGAGCTGTGATATTTAAATGAGAACTTCTAGGCTCCCCGGAAGCCTTTATTCCCCCGTCCCCAAACACGTATTGTGTTGGAACATCTCGTAGCTTTCTGTTCTCTACCTGGGAGACTGGTTCTCTGGAAATTGGCAGAGAGGTTCGGGGCAGGGCAGGAGCGAGGGGTTTTGACTCTCTCAGAGCAGGGAGTTGCTGGGCGCTGAGGAGACGGGTTGTAGGATCTTAGGTCGCTCTCCGTACATTTCCCGTAGCCTGTAAAGAGCCTTCCAGAATGTCCCTCGGGGCCGCCCCCCTTATCCCCCTCCTCCGCCACAGAGCCCAGCATCTCTCCCCTGAATGTTCAGTCACATCCTAGCGGGGCCCCTTGCTTCCTTTCTGCCCTCCTGGAATCCATTCTCCAAGCAGCGGCTAGCAGGGCCTTTGAAAAATGCTAATCTGATCCTTCCCCAAATCGTCAGGAGGCTTCCCTTTGTTTATAGGAAAGAGTTCAAAATCCTCAGCAGTAGGTACTGTTATTATCCTGCTTGACCGGTGAGGAAACCGAAGCCCAGCCCAGCTGAGTATCGCTGGCCCCAGGCGCCTGAGCTGAGAAGTGTCAGGCCTGGGTCCTTATCCCAGCAGCATGGGTCCGTCTGCCTCTCAAGAAGCCAGTGGTCTTCTCCTGTCCCTCGGATCAAACAGGTTCCACCTGACCTCGGAGCCTGTGCGTATGCCTTTCTTACCACCTAGAATTCCCTCCTCTCCCGGTCTCCCTGACCCCACCTCGTGTCATCTGGTGGATCTGGGTGGTTCCTATGCCTCCCCCACCGGTCGCCATTCCCAGGGCGCGTGCCAAGGTTGGCCTCCCCAGCTGGGTCTGGGGTCCGCACGCTCACAGCCTCTCTGTCCGTATCTTCAGGGCACAGATCCTAATACAGCCATCATCCCACTTGGGACTGTGTGCTGCGCATCTGCCTCTCCCAGTACAGCAGTCTCTGGTGGCAAGGGAGGTGGCCCAGCCAGCTTGGGAGGCTGTGTGTTCTTGAGGCTCCAAGGCCACGGTGCGAGACGATTCAGCTCCTGGTGAGAACCTTCTTCCTGGCTTGCCTTCGGCCACCTTCTCACGGTGTTCTCTCGAGCGACAGAGACAGGGATGGGGGAGGGAGCTCTGGTCTCTCTTCGGGTACGAGGACTCTAATCCCATCATGGAAACCCACCTCAGGACCTCATCTAAACCTAATTATCTCGCACAGCCCACCCTCCCCCCCCACAAATACTATCGCCGTGGGGGTTAGCGTTGTAACATAGAGATTTGGGAGGGAGGGGTCACAAACATTGAGCCCAGGCAGGTGGTATATATATCTTGTTCCCTCTGGATCAGTGATTCCAAAGCACCCAGCAAGCACTCAGCATTTGTTGAAGGAATGAGTGAATGAATGAATGAAGGAAGGAATTGTAGTGCTGCCTGGACACTGAGGGGTGAGACGGATCCTTCCCAGATGCGAGAGGAACCTGCCAACCCACTAACGTCCCAAGAGGTTTTGGTGACACCAGAGAGGGCCGGACAAATCCCCACTTGGCAAAAAACAAACAACAAAACAACCTACCGTTTATTAGCAGTGACCTAACCGTTGGCAAAGTTGGGGCGTGCTAGGATACTTTCCCTTTCCCTGAAACATAAAAATATACGTATATTTTAATGTTGAAGGGTAAAAAGTCACGTTGAGCGTCTCTGATCTCCCAACCATAAAATATACGCCTGGGATTAGATCCCCGCTAGGAAATATTGCCCCGTGATTAGATCTCAAGCCATGAAATATACCCATGGGTTTAGATCTCCACCTTGGAAATACAGTTTGCTGATTAGATCGCCCCCATGAAATATGGCCTTTGGGTTAGTGCATGCCGGTAAAATATGGCCTTTGATTAGATCACTGCAGGGAAGGCTGGGTCGCTAGCTGGGAGTGGGGAGTTTTGCCACATCCTCACAAAGTAAAATATGAATATACGGAGAGGAAGAGAAAGCAGAGAAGGTAAGTTAATGACCGTGACATTTTGGAACTTGGGCTTTCTTGGAGGTCGTCAGTCAGAGGGGCGGGGATGGGGACCGACTTGGCGTGGAGACCCTCCCCCCCCCCTCACTGGCAGCATCCTCAGCCAGGTGACGATGGTGGTGGTCATGGCTGGTGCACGGTGGGGTTCCCACGTGCCAGGCACCGCGCTGAATGCGTCACGAAGGTTGGCTCTTCTGGTTCTCGAGAGGAAGGTGATGTATTTACGGTTCCCAGTTCCAGGTGGAAACTGAGGCACAGGGCAGGGAAGCCACTCGCTCAAGGATGCATGCTAGAATGTGTCAGAGCTGAGATTTGAACCTGGGTCATCTGCCCCTCGGGACTTTATCCAGAACCACTGCCCTTTGGTTGGCCAAGCTGATGCCATCCATCCTTGGCCTGTGGTGCTGGGGACATGTGGCCCCCGCAGCCTCCCTGTGCCGTAGGGGTGAGGGGTGGGAGTCCCCACGACAGTCAGAGATACGCTGGTGCTGCTGTTGGATCACCGCGGTGACAATCGGGACAGAGAACCCTAGGATCAGAGCCCAGAGAGGCATGGGGTCCAGCTGGGCTCATCCCCCACCCAATGGCTGCTTGATGGGACACAAGGGTGCTGTCCTCTTGCCTCAGTTCAGGGTCATCTCAGCTCCGGAGCCCCCAGGGGGCCAGCTGAGGACCACAGCCCGCTCCCCTCCGCCTACCTTCCTTCCCACACTTCCTGCGCTCCCCTACAAGGCCCCCCGCACGCAGCTCTCATGGTCTCATGGTCTGTATCCTGGAGCCCAACAAGGGCTCCCTAGGCTTTGTTGGAGGCAAGCAAGTGATGGCGTGTGGTTCCCGGCACCCAGTGAGTGAGCGGTGACATTTGCTCAAACCCCCAAAGGGCGATCTCAGGGAGGAGCAAACAGCTCCGCCCCTTTCCTCTGGGGGCGGGGCCGGTGCTGGGGGGCTGGGGAGGGGGTGCGTGGGGGCCACAGCAGGCTCTCCCCACATGTTAGCTCTGGCTGCATCTTTCCTCCCCGCGTGGGTGCTCAGCGGGCCAAGGGAGGGAGAGGTGGGCATCTCCTTATCTCGCTGGAGCCAGCCGACTGGCCAGCTCTTATCGCGGATTTGTGAGCTTGTAAAACATGGCCGGATATCACGCCATCTCCCCGAAGCAAGGGTGCTCTCAGCTGGCCCTTATCATGGGGGGATCTTGGCCTGTGATTGAGGGGAGAGCTGGGGTTGTCCTGGGCGGGCAGCGGTCAAATCTGCCGGGGTGGGGGGGAGGTGGCATTAGGCTGGCCCACTGGGGGTGATGCTGTAGCAGGTGGGTGTAGCATGTGTACCAAACCCCCTTCCTTATTCCCTTCCCCGCAACAGGGTTTCAGGCTGCGGGGTGACCCCGAGAAACTCTAGGAGCCCAGAAGGAGAAAATTCCGAGGGGAAAAGGGAGGGACTGCGTCAACCTCAGCGACCCCCTTCATTCTCCCCTTCCTGGCTGAGCACCTGCTGTGTGCCAAGCACTGCTCTCGGCTGGCCAGAGCACTGGGACTGCAAGGGCCTCTCACGGTTTCTAGCTGTGTGACCTCGGGCCGGTCACTTGCCCTCTCTGGGTCCCATGTGTCCAGTGGGAATAAGAACACATCTGGCCGGGTTATTGTCAGGGCCTCGGAGGCAGCGGGTGGGAAAGACCTGCCCTGAGAACTGATGTCCTGTGCCCATCGGAGCCGTGGGATCAAAGGATAAGCTTGCATGAGGATCACACACGGACGGGGATAACGGAAGTCCCGGGAACCAGAGCGGGATTCCATGAGCGGGAGCAGATTGTGCTAGGGTTTGCCAAAGACGCTGGGGTGGAAGAGGGAATAAACAGAGAGGGGCATTCCAGGCAAAGGGAATGCTCTCCACAAAGGCCAGCTGGGCAGGGGACACACGGGGCGGGCCCTTGCCAGTGGTGCCGGAACAGGCGGCCTGAGCCGTGCTGGCCTGTGACAGCCTTGCTGGCTGGGGAGGCCAGGCCCATCTGGCTCTGTTTTTCTCCTATCATTTGGATGCTTTTGTGCTGAGTTCCCCATTTGTCACTGCTTTCCTGTGATTCTCTTTTGAACACAGCATCTGCTGGGGGCTCCATCCGGTCCCCGCCTCCCGTGTCCTGATGCTCGGAGCCGTTTGCAACCTGGGCCTCTGGTCGCAGGACAGTAGGTGGCTCTGGCTCCCTCAGTGGGTCTTGGGGATGGAGGAGGGGATGGGTGGGGCCAGGGCAGAAGGCCTGTGTGGCAGGCGCTGGCCGCGTCCGACCCCGGGCATGCGGCACCTGCCTGTTCTGAGAGTCGGGTGCCACCGTCCCTTCCCCTGCTGCGTCCTGGGCCAACGGCCGTCCCTTTTGCTATCAGTTGTGCATCTGTCTGTCCCTTCCCAGGCTCCAGGCGGCAGAAGAGCCCCCACCATCCAAGTACTTGCTTTGGAGCCCAGCAAGCCTGGGTTTGCCCCTCGGCTCTGTCACTCACCAGCTCAGTGTCCTGGGGCCTGTTTCCCGCCTCTGTGAAAGGAGGATGGTGTCACCGGCCCGGGGCTCCTGCAGTGCTGTGGGGTGAGCACAGCCCTGGGCTGGGCCCCTGGAGCTGCATCCTGATTCTGCCGGGGCATGTCAGTTAACCTCTCTTTGTGCCTCAGTTTTCTCATCCACGAGATGGGAACGAGAACCGCCTCATAGAGTCGATGGGAGCAGGCGGTGAGGTGACGTATCTGTGAAGTCTCTAGAAGAGCCATGTCCTCTGCAGTCACAGTGACCACTCCTGGACCATTGTCCTGTGGCTGCCCTGGGGCCCAGAGAGGACAGAGGCCACAGCCCGGTCCACAGAGGGGACACTGAGGACCAACAACATTCAGCAACTGGACTAGGGTCATACTGCCCATTAAGATTTGAATGTGTGTGTGTGTGTGTGTGTGTGTGTGTGTGTGCGCACAGGCACACGCAGGGAGGGTATCTGTGAGCATACGGACACGGTGCCATCATTTAGAGGACGTTCAGGAACCGGGAGAGAACTCGAGGAGTCAGCCTCTGAGATACTTTTTGACCCGGAGGCTCTGACTCGATGAAGGAACGATCCTATGGCTTGTTTTCCGAGTCCCTGGACCGGGAGCGCATGTAAGATGATGGGAAGAATTTAGGAAGAAGCCGGGTGTGCACCGAGCTGCAGCAGACAGGTCGGCAGGGGAAGGCCAGGAGGCCTCTGCCCCTGGAGGAGGGAGGGAAGGGAGGCGCGTCTGTTGGATTAATAAAAAGCAACGAGCACTAACGTGTTGGGGCATCTACTCGGTGCAGGCTCCGTGCTAACTGCGCGAACTCCGTATTTTGGCTCTTACACCCACCCTGTCCGTTTTCCGGGGCCGTCCTAACAAATTACCACGACCCGGGTGGCTAAAAACAACAGAAATTTATTCTCTCACGGCCGTGAAGGTGAGACTTTGAACTCAAGGCGTTGGCAGGGCCGAGTTCCCTCCAGCGGCTCCAGAGAAGGATCCTTCCTTAGCCCTGCTGGTCCTCAGTGATTCTTGGCGTCCCGTGGCTTGTGGACACGCCCCTCTCTGTCTGCCGCTGCCACATGGCACTCTCCCTGTGGGTCTGTCTCTCCTCTTCTAGTAAGGACTCTCATTGTAACTGATCACCTCTGCAGAGACCTTACTTCCAGAGAAGACCACATTCTGATGTGCCGGGTGGACGCGAATGTTGGGGGGGCCTGATCAACCCAGGACGCCCCCTCTTGAAGGGGGATAATAACGTCACTCCAATCTCACGGAACCTCCTGAAGGTTAAACGTCCTACTCAAGGTCACATGGGGACAAAGTGGCAGGGCTGGACTCGAACCCAGGAGCATATCCGGCGAGGGCTCGCTCCTGCACACCACCAGACTGTCTCCCGTGGAGGGCCGGGCGCTCCCTGCCTCCAGCGGCACAGCACGAGGAGGCTGGAGGTGGGTGGGGCTCCAAGGATAGATGGGAGGCTCGCGGGGAGCCCTCCTTTCCCTTCTTTGTTCACCTTCCGGATCCCTCAGCACCTACCAAGGACCTTCCCTGGGAAGCACCCCCCAGACGCCCTCACTCCGTTAGGACGTGTCAGCCCCTGCGCCGAGCTGCCCCCGCCCTGTTGCCTGTGTCTGTCTGGAACGAATTCTGTTCTCTTTGCACCTTGACGTTCTCTGTTGGTAAGTCGCGTCCACCCTGGTGCTCAGTCTTGACCTCCCCCGGGCAAGGTGCTGGGCTTGGTTCTTCTGTGTTCCCAGTGCCTGACACGGGAAGCAGCACATAGTAGGTGCCCCGTGGATTCTCTCATTCCACACGTAGCTGCTGAGCACAATTGTGTGCCAGAAACCGAAAACACAGCCTGGGATGAGAGACCGTCTGGGGGGGTGACAGGCACGCAGACGGAGACCATCCATGGGGGAAGCGCAGGGCACCATGGGAGCCAGCGGGGAGCCCAGTCCCAAGGCAGAGAAGGCTTCCCACAGAAGGTGACAGGTGAGGCAGTGCGCTGATGCGGAAGGAGAGGGAAGGTCGTCGCGCAAGGAATAAGCAGCAGGTGCCAAGCCCTGCCAGCAGCCGTGAGAGCTCAGAGCCTTCCAGAACTGCAGGCACTTGCTGAGGCTGGCAGGTGCGTCCAGAGAGAAGGTGGGCAAGGGGAGCTCAGATGAGGAGGCTGGGGCTTTCTCCTGGGGTGGCCTTCCCCTTGACACAGACACTGGGGTGGGGGAGGCATTGAAGGGGCTTCGTGGGGACCGAAGCTGGCAAGAGCGATCTGCTCTGTGAGGCTGGAGGCAGGGAGGCAGGAAGGAGGTTGTCCTGTGATCCCAGGGAAAGGTGCCAGCGGGCTGAACAGATGCCGGGGTGGTGGGGGGAGCAGCGAGGGGAGAGATGTGGGTATTACTAAATGCTCACCGAACCGATTCTATATTGACCTTCGGGATTCGATTTGATCTGCACGCAGGGAGGAGGGGCCATATCTTGGACAGCTCCTGAGTCCCTGCTGAGTGTAGAGGGCATCGTTTCTGCTGTGGGGGTACGGGTGGTGGCACACAAGGGGAAGAGAGAGAACTGGTCTCTGTTTGCCATTTCCTGGCCGTGGAGCCCACCCACCGTACCTGGTGAGGTCCTATTCTCTCCCTTGCCTGCCAGGCCCAGAAGTGTGTTGAGATATACACTGCATGGCCCAGAGATCGACAGCCAATACACTTAGACGTCAGGAAGAGAGCCTGAGGCCTGTTTTCACAGCCACAGCTTAGCACGGGGCTCCACGGGTCCTAAAGTTGCCCCCCCCCCAAACGATCCAAATCAGAGCTGACATTTATCGATGGCTCACTATTCACCAGACTCTGATGCAGGTGCTCGCGATGCATTATCTTACCTGAGCCGCATAACAGCCCCGTTATTATGCCCATTTGTCAGAGGGAGAAACTGAGGCGTTGGGAGGGGAAGTGACTCGCCCAAGGTCACTCCCCTAGGAAGCGTCAGAGCTGGGACTTGAACTCTTGTCCTCGTGATTCCCAAGCCCAGGCCTGGGCCACCACCCCAGGAAGGCACTGTTTTCCCAGGACGCCGATCTGTCCGGAAGATAACCTTCTGCCCCCGCCGCAGCGCCGAGTGGGGAAGCCGTGCCACGTCCCATCCAAATGAGTGAAGGAAGACTGACGGGCTGGCTTCCTCTCTTTCCCCAGCTTCCCGGTACCGAGTATATATTTTTTCTAATCGGCCTGGCTGCTGATGGTTATCTGGCTTCGCGAGAGAGCGAAAGAGACTTTGTGTCAAATGCTGAAAAATGACTTTTCAGGCAGCCTCTCCGTCTCCTGAAAGGAGGTGACGTGCTCCAAGCATACAAATCACTCAGTGCTCGGGTGTCTTGATGCGAGGAAGGGGTGTGTTTAGATTGCTAAAACCACTCCTGTCCCTTCCCAAGGTCATGGGCAGGCAACCCAGCCTCGTCAGCACCTGGAGGGCAGCGAGGCCTAGAGAAAAGAGGTGGTGTGGCCCCGGATGGCAAGCCTGGGGGACCGTGGGCTCGGGAGGGATGCCTTGAATGCAGGAGGTGTGAGAGCCCAAGACCTGGGATTCCAGGTCTCCGTCAGCCCACAGTAAGCTGTGTGACCTTGGACAAGTTACTTAACCTTTCTGGACCTTGGGAATCCTCCTGCACCCATAGTCCCCCCACAAACGCTGCCTTCAGCAAGGCCATTCATCCAGCCAGATGTTCTAATGAATGAGCTTGCCTGATGTCAGCTGATGCTCAGAATCCCAGACTGGCTGCAGAATTTCCTGAGAGGCCACTGGGTGTCAGGCAAGAGGGTGGGCTTTGGACCACACCAGGATCTGGTGTGAACCCAGGATCTGGATTGGGCAGCCTGCCTGGGTTCCAGTCCTGGTTCTGCCACTCCAGCTGTGTGGCCTTGGGTTTGTGGCTTACCTACTCTGAGCCTGTTTCCTCATCTAGCAAGTGGGGAAATAACCAAGATTATCTCAAAGGGGGGCGCTGTGAGGAAAGCAGAGGGCTTAGAACAATGCCCAGCAGATGGATCTGCTCTTAGTAGGGGTGGGTACTGTTGGGGTGGCTGCTTCTTAGCTGTGCTTCCTGGGCAGACCTGCTCACCTCCCACAGCCTCAGCTTCTCCATCTGTAAAAGGGGATGAGAATTTAAAAAGTCAAAGTTAAAATACTTTGGAGGAGGCTTCTAATCCCTTCCAGACATTTGCGCAGAGATGGTTTTTAACAAAATTTCAGTTTTTCAGCGTAGATGATGTTTCACTGTCTTCTGACAATTGATGACGAGGTATCTCAAGACCAACATGGGATTGAGTAGAATGTCCCGTTTTGTGCGTGGGCCACGGTCGGGGTCGACTTCACGGGGTGGGGAGGGTGTCTGTTTACCAGAGTAAGAGCCCGTGGAGGTCAGGGCTGGGGGAGAGCGCCCAGAGCGGACTCCGGGGCGTCGCACGTGCCCCCGTCTTGGGTGCCAGCTCCAGTGCCCTGGCGCAGGTGTCTCACCTCCCGTTTTTTTCCTGGACTGCCAATGGGCGGGAGGGTGGCCCCGACCTGTGCAGGGAGGGAGGCGGCTGCCAAGACGTTCCCCATTTGTCTCTCCTTTTTTTATTTTCCTAGCTATAAAACACGGACTAACCACCCCGCCAGGGCTTGAAAAATACAGACGGTCTCCAGATGAGTTTGTGATGTTGGATAAGGCGCGTTCCTCATGCTGCAGCAAAACCAGTGGTCCTTCCGGGCCGGGAAAATTTCTAAAATTAGGGAGTGAGGCCAACCGTATAAAATGTAGGGGGTCAAGAGGGAGGGCAGAGTATGGAAGCAAAGGTACCAGGAGGAACACAGGCCTGGGCATCGCGTCATAGCTGGGTG
The DNA here is from genome assembly GCF_027475565.1 of Acinonyx jubatus. Taxonomy (NCBI): domain Eukaryota; kingdom Metazoa; phylum Chordata; class Mammalia; order Carnivora; family Felidae; genus Acinonyx; species Acinonyx jubatus. The sequence goes on from NC_069381.1 coordinate 12,926,281, forward strand.
ACCCGAGGCCCGTCACCCCCCCTCCCGGCCCCACTTAACTCTTGGGGTGTTGCAAGGATCTAAGGAGATCATGGAGGTAAAAGGCTTTGTGGTTTGCAAAAGACTGGCATAAAATGACAGTGGGAAGGCCTCTGTGGTCCCTCTGCCCTTGCCACGTACACACACAGGCTCCATGGGACAGGTGGGGGTGGCTGGATGGCTCTCCCTGTCAGTCCCTTCTCTCCCTCTCATCTGCCCAATCCCTCTTGTTGGTGGGTCTGGGACTGAGGCTGGGATGCCCCAGGCGTGGGGCCAGATGCAAGCTGGTGGCCGGTGGGGGGAGTAGGGGGGCAAGGAGGACCCTGAGAGAGGAGCATCTTGGAGAGATCAGGAATGCAATCCAGGTGCAGTACCCAAGGGCTGGACAGAGAGGGAGCAGCGGGCACCAGGAGGTGGCACACAGGGCAGAGGGGCAGACAGGGACAGTAGCCAACAGGGGACCGACGGTCCTGGCATCGAGGAGAGGGGCCCTGCAGCAACTTTCTCGGGGCGTGGGCTGCAGGGAGGGATGAGGCTCCAGGGCGGTGGCCCCAGGGCTCGAGGACTTTACTTGAGGCACATGAACCAGACCAATGTCCTCCCAGAGCACACAGCTTTATGCACAACTTTGTGTCAAACAGGTAAAAGGGGACCTGCTCCAGTTAGAGCGGTTTGGGGACTCTGTGTCCCATCGGCGAGGTGCCCCCGAGTTCAAGTGCTGCCCTCGATACTGACTGGCTGGCCAGGTGATGTGTTTACATAACTTGACCTCTCCAAGCCTCTGTTTCATCATCTGTAAAATGGGGATAACGTTAGAAGTCCTCTCACACAGTGAAGATTAGATAAGACAGGCAGGGTGTCCTACCCGAGTAAGACCTCCATGAGTGTCCCTGTCACAGCAGTGACTGCCACTGGACTCCCTCATGCCCCGGCCCCTCCCAGATCGCTCAGGTCTGCCGAGCACAGCGTGGGCACCACCCTTCCAAACATCTCCCAGCGGGACGGTCACATGCAGCGTCCTCTGACCGTAGAGCCCTCAGCATCCCGGACCCGGCGACTCTGTGGGTCTCTGATTTGGCGATGCTGCCCTTGCCTGACGGGGACTGTGCCTTCTGTTACGTTGCCTGTGGTGGTGGTGACGGAGCCTGAGGGAGCCAGCAGCCACCCCCCCCCCGCCCCCGGGCGCCCCCACCTCCTGCTCCACTGCTTCACTATCTGTCACCTCTGGCAATCACAGCCACTGAGCTCGCAAAAGCGCTGTTTAATCGCCTGCATTGTCTGCTCCGCGCCCGGTAATCTGGGCTTGGAACACATGTTAACAAATGGGCAAAGTTTTATCGGGAGCTGCACCCCCCTCCCTGCTTTGTCAGGTGAGGTGGTCCCGCCTCCTGGGCTCATGCTCCTGGGGAATCAGCCCCCCCCCCCCGGGGCCATCGCACAGCCTGCAGAGGGATGATGGCGGGGGGGTGGGGGGTACCCCTGGGGAACGCCCCCTCAGGGCTTGCGACCCCTGAGACTCTGTTGGCCATGGGACTGGGGGTTGAGGGGGACCCGTGCAGGGGACCTGGGTTCGAATTCTCCCTCTGCCTCTTCCGGCTTCTGGCGTGGCCAGCAGTCTGCGGCAGTCCTTGGCTTGTCGATGTGTCCCTCCAGTCTCTGCCTCCGTCGCCACATGGCATCCTCGTGGCTCTGTGTCCACATTTCCCAATCCTTATAAAGGCACCAGATATTGGGTCCGGGCCCTTCCTCATCTTGACGGCGTTTGCAAAGACCCTATTTCCAAGAAAGGCCGCGTTCACAGGTGCCAAGGGAAAGGCATTTACGTATCTTCTGGGGGACACGTTTCGCCCCACCTGCTACCCTTCGGCCAGACCTTCCTCACTCCAATAGTGGGGATCATTAGTGCCCTTGGAGGTGACCTCTGCCACTAAACTGGCCCTGCTCGGAGTGTCGTGGGCCTTATCTACCTTAGCACGGCCCCGTGAAGGGTGTTGCTGAGATGGGGCCCCCATCCCGTCCTCGGCTGCTTCATCCTGCTCTAAGCCAGGCATGGGTGGGTAAACAGATGATAGTCTTTACATGGGACAGGGACCCTGCCAGAGAGACGAACGTTTATGGAAGCAAAGATACAGTGTTCCCCTTACACGAAGGGGAAGTGAAATTAGGAAGGCCCTCAAGGGACCAATTAACGGAGCCCAGAAGGATACCGAAGGACGAGGAGGGCATTCTGGGCAAAGGGAACAGCAAAATGCTGGAGGAAGGGATGTCCTTGAGCGGCCCCGGGTGGCTGGGTCAGGGACTGAGCGTGTACTGGGAGGGGGACAGAGCTCCCTGGAGGAGAGGCTAAGGGGCAGCTGGACTGACATCTGGCAGGGCTGAGGAGTGCAGACTTCAGCCTCCAGGGCACTGGGGAGCCAGTGAGGGTTGTGGAGCAGGAGAAATGGTGGCGTCCGAACTGTGGCTCAGAGGACTGATCCAGCAGCAAGAACATTTGAAGGTTGTTGCTGAAGGGAAGGCTTTCCTACCTAGGGACACAATTATCCCTGGAATAGTAAAGAGCTAGAGAAATCTTTCGACCAGAAATTTCCCAGCAGGTCTTTAAGCCACACCAACAGCCTTCTGGTCCCAGCTCCTTCTGCACGTTGGTGACGGACATCAGACTTGATCCAGGATATCCAGGGGCTGGGACCCAGCTATTGTCCCTCCTCAGGGAAATAGTAAGGGGGGCACCTATCCCTGGGGCCTGGCCCCCTTTGCCCCTGACTAGACCATGAGGATCGGCCCTTCTTCACAGGCCTCCCTCCCCCATCCCACTCCCAAGATTTTAAGTTTTACATCCGAGCCTCAGCGTTCTGAGTAGAACCTCCTGGAAGCCAGCGGTAAGAGCTCCAAAGCACCTGGCGCCCGTTTCTGTGCCCTGTGCGTAAGTGGAATCATTTATTTCCGTCCTCCAATCTTGATTAAACCCACCTACAAATGAGCCAGATATTAAATCTGTGACCTCAGTCCTCTCTCCCCCTGACCTCCCCTCCCTCCCTCTTTCCACCTCAGGAGTGGCCAATTTAGTCCCGGGGAGCACCGAGCGACTGGAACATTCCGTGCCGGGCTTGCAGGGCTCCTTCCGCCCGGCCCCCCCCGCCCCTGCCTCCCGCCTGCCCGTTTCACTTTTAACTCCATTCACATCCTCCAAGCATGTCAGATTTCTATCGTGCACTTTCCCAACGTCAGTCTTCCCACGACGAGAACAAGGCTGTAAACACCCATATTTTCATAAGCCTATTATAGCTCTCCGTGTATTCAAAGTAGATTGAGCGATGCTATCTCACACTCCTTGGGCCGGCAGGGGCTGGCGCAGGAAGCTGGCCCACGGCGAACACCAGGAGCCTTTATCATGCCCTCGATGATTGGACGACCACTCTGATTACACTCTGGTGGCCCTTCCTCCCTGCCTGAATCGGCGTATCCGTTTCCGATCGACACCATCAGAACCTGCTGGACGGTGAAGTCAAGGGAAGGGAGGAATGTCAACAATGACACTCAATGAGGGCACAGAGCAGGCATCCGCTAAGCCCTGGCCGCCCCAGGGAGAGGCACCTTGGGCCTGGCCCACTGGCCCCACGCGGGGTCGGGTGGTACGAGAGGGACACCACTCCTGATGCTCTCTAGGATTCTAGGGCCCTGGGGAGGAACCGACTATGTCGGGCCAGCGTGCGATGGTGGGATTTGAAATCCCTGAGCTTCTCAGGGTGGGTGGGGAGGGTGGGGGGGGGGGCTTTCTCTGAAGGACATAACATATCAGCCACCAGAGGAGATTCCTGGTCAATGCAGTTTCAGTAGAGACCCCAGAATCCTTCAGTAGAGACCCCAGAGCTCGGGTATGGCAAGGCTCACCACAGGCGGCCCTAGGTGTCGAGCGATGTGAGGCCTGTGAGGACAGGCCCGTGGCTGGCTCTGCCTGTGGGCCTTGATAAACAGCCATTGAATGAGTAAATGAGTGAAAGGTGTTTGAATCTCCTTCACATGAGCTGAGGCGGGGATACGTCTGCTAGAACCAGGACAGCAGGGTCTGTCTGAAAAGGGACACGTTTGGGACTCGGAATGCCACCCCCGGCCTGTAGCCCTTTCTGAGCCTGGGGTTACGCTTTCTGAAAGAGCCAGAGAGGTTTCCAGGCCGAGAGGTAAGATCAAATATGTTACGTGGGTACTTATACAGCCATTTAAAATGCAAACCATTTACAAACCTAAAAATCATTCTGAGCTGGTGGGCCCTACCAAAACAGGCGACGGGCAGGAGTTGACCCTGGGAGGGCCGCAGTTTGGCGTGTGCCTCTCTAAGCCTTGTGTCCTTTATCTGCAAGCTGTGACCAGCTCTTGTCTTATCGGTGGTTGTGGAGAGTCCATACAGCAGGTATCAAGGTGTCTGACAGGGTTCATTCAGCCCATGATAACAACACCATCGTAAAAGCTCTGTGGTTTGGAGGGCTAGCCAGGTACCGAGCACTGCTCTGAGAATACAAATTCATGAACTCCTCTGACCCTATGAAGGACTGCTGTGGTCTCCATTTCACAGATGGGGAAACCGAGGCTCAGGGTGGCGCAGTCACTTGCCCAAGGCAGAGCAGGGATTCGAAGCCAGCTAGTCGAGCTCCAGGGTACGGGCCCTTAGCCGCCATGGTCTGCTTCCCGCTGCTGTCGCTTCTCATTCATAACCACCTGAGAGGCACCTAACGTGAGCCAGGACCCGGACGACCTCCAAGCAACGGGTGACACCCAGGTCCCCCTATCGGGACACTAACTAGGACACTGGTTAGTGTTATGTGGCTGCCAGCTTACCTTCTGAGTGCCAGCTGCTTGGTGTGACATCTGTGAGCCCGGGCTCAGGGACGGAGGGGAGTGAAAGGGAGGAGGTCCCGGGAAGGTCGGGTCTCGGAGAAGAGTCGCTCAGATTTGCAAACATGGAGACAAAGCGGTCCGCATCCGGTTGCCCTGGGAGCACGAGAATCGGTTTCCCTCAGTCCTGAAAACAAAGACGCAGGTGGGGCAAGAACGGAAAGAAGGGGGAAATCCTAGAGGAATGGGGCTCGCATCCAATTCGTGGCCTGGTTTCAGCCTGGAGGCAGGGGGACGGACAAGTTGACCTCTCAGGCCATATCCTGCCTCCCTGTTGAGCTGGGCAGCGGGGTGGGGCCTGCAGGAGAAACTCCTTCATAGTTGCAAGTGCTCTCCTTACAGTTTAGGTGTTCGAGACCCCCTTTGCGATGTTGTTTGAGACAGCCCGAGGTCGGAAACACAGGATCCGAGAGGACTTACGAGAGCCCCCCTTCTCTGGGCTGGTTGGGAAGAGTTTTAGATTATTACGGTGTTGCTGTGATGGACTGAATGTGTCCACCCCAAATTCGTATGTTGGGATCTGAACCCCCAAGGTGATGGCATGAGGAGGTGGGGCCTCTGGGAGGTGATAGGTCACGAGGGCGGAGCGCTCATGGATGGGATCGGCGTCCTTATGAAGGAGACCCCAGAGGGTTCCCTCACCCTGCGAGGACACGGAGACAAGAGCCCATCTACACGGCAAGAAGGGGCCCTCACCAGACCCTGAATGTGTCAGCGCCTTGATCTTAGAATTCCCAGCCTCCAGAACTGTGAGAAACACATTTCTGTTGTTTATAAGCCCCTCGGTCTGGGATATTCTGTGAGAGCAGCTCCAACTGCCGAAGACAGAAATAAATAGTCAGTAGCGTCTGCACATCTAATCAGAGTAGAGAGCCAGTTCCGGAAACCCCAGAACCAAGCCAGAAAACTCATCCCCAAGATTCTCTCCCTCTAGACCCCACTCTTGGGTCTAGGAATCTGTGTGAGTCAGGGCTCTCCAGAGAAACAGAGGCGGAGAAGTCCCACGATCTGCCGTCTGCGTGCTGGAGACCCAGGAAAGCCAGTGATGTGATTCGGTCCAAGTCCAGACGCCTGAGAGCCTGAGAGCCAATAAAGAAGCAAATTCCTCCTTCCTCTGTCTTCCGTTCTCTTCCTGGGCCTCCATGGAGTGGCGGCTGCCCACCCACGCCGGGAAGGATAATCTTCTTTGCGGAGTCCCCTGATTCAAACGCTAATCTCATCCAGAAACACCCTTCCAGACGTGCCCGGCAATAATGTTTAGCCTGGGCCCCCCATGACCCCTTCAAGTTGACACGTGAACTTAACCCTCACGGGGCTACCTGACCTTTGGTTTTGGCTCAGGTCATGATCTCCCGGTTCTTGGGATTGAGCCCCGAGTTGGGCTCTGCATGGACAGTGTAGAGCCTGCTTGGGATTTTCTCTTTCCCTCTCTCTCTGCCCCTCCCCTACTCGCTTGCATGCCCCTCCCCTACTCGCTTGCATTCTCTCTCTCCCTCTCTCTCTGCTCCTCCCCTACTCGCTTGCATTCTCTCCCTCTCTCTCTGCCCCTCCCCTACTCGCGTGCATTCTCTCTCTCCCTCTCTCTCTGCCCCTCCCCTACTCGCTTGCATTCTCTCCCTCTCTCTCTGCCCCTCCCCTACTCGCGTGTATTCTCTCTCTCCCTCTCTCTCTGCCCCTCCCCTACTCGCTTGCATTCTCTCTCTCTCCCTCTCTCTCTCTCCAAATAAATAAATAAACTTAAAAAAAAAACACCTTAACCCTCATTATTGGGCATGAGACAGTTTGGGTTTACATGTCCAATGACACCATGTCACGGAGTCCCATTAAAATGTTGACGGGGGGTGGGGGTGAGGATTCCAAACTATCAGCAATGCCTTTCTCTGTGAGGACAGGGTGTTTTTTTTTTCTTTACTGTTACTGGTATTATTTATTTTCTGCAATAAACAAATATTCTTGAAGTCACCGATGAGAGAAGTCATTAAAGATAAAAATATTGATAAGAGCAGGCTGGGTCTCTTCTTCCAGAACCCAGTGGGAAGTTGCCTTCTCCGTGGAAAAAAAAACCATCCCATGCGTCCAGGGGACATTTGTCATCCTTGGTCTTAACCCGACCCCTTCTTATCTTGCCGACAGGGAGAAGGATGGAGAAGGGGGCTGTGAGCAAGCGAAGCTTACAGGAGCATGACTCAAACAGCCCATTGTGAAGCTAACCCCGAGAATCGGCTTTGGAAATAAAACACGAGGCCGGTCTCGTTTCAGTTTGGGTGTTCAAAACCCCCTTTGCGATGTTGTTTGAGACAGACTGAGGTTGGAAATACAGGATCCGAGAGGACTTAGAAACGCCCCCCCTCTCTGGGCTCGTCGGGAAAAGTGTTAGATTATTACGGTGTCGCTGTTATGGACGGAATGTTTGTGTCCACCCCAAATTCATATGTTGGGATCTGAACCCCACCAGGGGGTGCCTCCCGAGCCTTTTGCCTCCAAATCTGCTGAAGCCTTAAGAGTCCCAGCTGTGCCCCCGGGACAGCTGACTCAAGGTGACCTATACACACAGGATTCTAATCAAAAGGGAGCCCAGAGTCAGAGCCAGGGAAAACCCTGGAAGCTGTCAAGGATTCATGAGCAAGCACAGAATCGTGCCTGTGGGATTTTTCTTTTGGAAGCTTGGTCTGTAGGATAATCTGTCGTAATGTCGAAGGATGGTCGTGTTGACTCGTCGTTTTCCTGAAAGTAGTTGAAAGGGCAGGCCTACGCCCGCGGACTCCATCTTGTTCTGTGTCCTTCACCTAGGCCACGCGCCTCCTCCCCTTGAGTAACCTCCCGCCCACTCATTCAAACTTCCTGATCAAAACACGCCCAGCGACCTGCGTAACAGGACTCTGACCCTTCCCCAGCCAATCGGCCGAGGCCACGCCCCTTCCCCAGCCAATCGGCTGCCCCTAGACCCCTATAAAACCTTTGTGCTTTTGAAACTCGCTCTCTCCCTGGTATCCCACCGCTGCGTCGGTGCAGGTAGGGGACTGAGCTCGAGCTAGCTCGAATAAAGGCTCTTTTGCTTTTGCATCGGACTCGGCTCCCTGGTGGTCTTTGGGGATCACGAATTCTGGGCATAACAGTAGTAAACGGCACCTAATACAGCGCCTCGCTCACTGTAAGTACTGTATGGTGGTGATGATTCCCAGATGACGTCCCCGGTGCTGGAGACACTGCAGTGAACAGATAGACAAAAGAACATCCCCTTGTGGGGCTGATGTTCTGGTCAGCGGGGATAGAAGGGTATCCGTAATTGTTACTAAATCCACATAAGTTAAAACACCGTGTCGGACAGAGACGTAGGGTTATGCGAAGTAAAGCAATTTCAGGGATAGGAGAGAAGTTAGGTGGGCGTTTTGGAGAATTTTAGATTGGGCGATCAAGGAAGGCCTCCAGAGCCGGGGGAGGGGGGATGGTGGGCATGACAATGAGCAGAGATCAAAATGAAATGAGTAAGCAAGCCATGCACATAGTCTGGGAAGATAGCGTTCCAGGAAGAAGAAACAGCAGGTGCAAAGGTCCTGAGGTATGAACGAGCTTGGGGTGTTTACGGCAAAACAAAGAGGCCAGTGTGGCTGGAACGGAGTGAGCCAGAGGGTGTGGTAAGACGCAAGGGAGCTGTGCTGGCCTTCCGGACCACAAGAAGGCCGTGGTTCTCACTGTCCAGCGAGCTGGGAGCTGCATGAATCTTTGGGGCAGGGGAGTGGTGCGGTCTGCTTGGCGCTTCAGAAGGCACCGGCTGCCGTGGTCCCAAACAAGCATGTCATATCGGCGGCTGAAAGCAACAACCGTCTCTTGGCTCACATTTCTGTAGGCGAGCAGTCTTCGTGGGCTAGCCTCATTCCCCTGCTCGGGGCCTCACAAGGTGGTGGCCTTCCAGGCTGTCGTCCGGAGATTCTGGGGGAGAATCCACTTCCAATCGCGTGCGGCTCACTGCAGAGTTCGGTTCCTTGTGGGTGTAGGACTGAGGTCTGTGTCTGCTCGCTGGCCGTGGGGACTGCTCTCTGCCCCTGTAGGCTGTCTGCATATCCCCTCATCAGCCAGCAAGGGCATGCCGGGTCCTTCTTGGACCTTGACGTGCTTTGCCCCCCACACACGCGACACCTACTTGCGGGAGGGCTCTTTGGGTGTGAGCAAGCCTCTCTTAACGTAGACTTGGAAATTCAGAATTACACCGTCAGGCCAACAATTCCACCCTCCATCGTGCGCTTCAGAGCATTTATTAGGCGCTTCTGTGTTCCTAAGGCTTGTTGTGGATTATGGAAGGATCGAGGGGGGGGAGAAAAGCAACCACAGAGAATTTCATCTCACCGGGAGCCGAGACTAATGGTGCAGAAAGCAGGCGGAGGATTTGGGAGAATACAAGGGCGCCCGGGGCTGAAGGATGCAGAAAGGGAGAGAATGTGCCAAGAGGTGTGCTTCTGCGTTTACGCATCTCCCACCGGCTTAATTCTGGGCTCTTTCCAGGTGCGTGGGCCCAGCAGCTAACAGGGGTTTCACAACTGTTTGTCCGGTAAGTGAGCAAGTAGATGAACCCATGGGCTTCAGTTTTCCTACCTGAAAAATGGGGATATTGGCCTCCCCACAGGCTTGTGCGAGGATGAGACACAGAAGGACTTGCCTGCGTGCGACGAGCAAAGCGGTTTCAAACGCAGTGCCGTCTATTTGGGGAGGGGTCGGAGATTGGCTTCGACGGGCCCCTGGGAGACGGTGGCGGGAGGAGGGGCGGGCATCAAAGGCAGTTAAGTGGCCAGCATTCTCACGGGCTATCCCGAAGGGCAAAGGTCCCAGAGGGCTGCGTGGGCACGTTGAAGGCAGCCTTTGTCTTCATTACCTACCGGTGGGTCTCCCCACCAGGACCTGGTTGAAGACAGAGATCAGTTTCCCTGGGAAGAAAGGGGTTGGCCGGTTGTCCCCTCGGGCTAAGATTCATATTTCAGTGACACGATCGGCTTTATTTATAATCTGCCCAAACTAGAAACCACCTGAAACATCCCTCAGTGGTAGAATGGATAAATGCATCGCGGTATCTCTTACAACAGAATGTTACCCAGGGATCGTATTTTTAAGGCACAAACTGCTGATAAACGCAACTCACAGATGAATGTCACACACACCTTGCTGAGACAAAGTGGCGGGGCACACAAGGGCGCGTCTTGCGTGATTCTATTTCTGTGAGGGCCAAGAAGCAAAGCTAATCGGGGATGGCGAAGCCAGAACAGAGGGCGCCCTTGGGGTGGGGGCAGGGGCCTGGCGAGGAGCGCGAGGGAACTTCCAAGGCTGCTGGGAACGTTCTGTGTTTTGATCCAGGGTGGGGGGGGTGGGTTGCGTGAGCGTGTGATATGAAGACATTCATCGAGTTGCTCACTTGAGATCTGTGCATTTTGCCATAAATCCTGCTTCTAAAAAGGAATAAAATCGTGCCGACCGTGCTAGGGTCGGCCGCGTATTGATACGTTAGCGCTGTGCATGTATTCTCTCCAACCCCGGGAGGCAGGCATCGGGATTCTTGCTCGATGGCTTACGAAGACTGGAGCCTCGAATTCCCAGAGCATGGAGTTAGGAACGGAGCAGGATGCCGGCCTGTTTTCACGGTCCGCCTCAAGCCCGTTCCTACCAGAAGGGCTGGCTGGCCTGCTCAATGCCTGCACACAGCAGGCTTGCTGTTCTTGGGTAAGTTGAGCTAGAACTGTCACGGGAGTCTCATTCCTGAATTGTATCCGGCCCTGGACGTGGTTCGTGCAACTCTTCCGTCGAGGTCCCATGCTTTTCTGTCCTCCCTGGGAAGCAGGAAGCCTGGAGCCTCGGAGGATGGGACTAAATATCTCCGGCTCACCCCGCACCGACCCACTTCCTCCCCATCTCACCCCACCCCCCACTTCAATCTGTCCCTTGGCCTGAAGCAGGAAGAAGTTAGATGGTGAGCGAATCAGGCCCGAATAGCCTTCGGGTGACAAGAAGGCGCTCTATAACTGAACAGCTGTAATAGGCTGATGTGTATCTTGCACGATGCGTGCGTTTAATAAAGTATTAATATGAGGACCAGATTGCTTCTGCCAAGCAGGCAGAGCAAGAGTGGTGAGGAGGGAGGCACTGAGTGCTCCCCTGGGAGGCAGGAGCCCTGAAGACTCTCCCCTTTGTGAGCTTGGGCTCCTTTGCTTTGCAGAATAAATGCATTTGGCCAAGGGTGACCGTGAGAGAACTTTCTCCTGGGATGCTTGTATCGCACGTTCCAAATAGGTTCTGGAGGGCAAGAGAGATGCTCTGATGGAATGAGTTGATCCGTTTCGGGGGTAAAGAAGCTCGGGTGAGAGGCGTCGGGCACAGCGGGTGCCGGGGTCGTGTCGAGGGGGAGGTTTTCAAGAATCCACCTTCCCAGCTTCAGACAGCTGGTTCTGATGTGTGCAGGCTCTCTCGGGCTCTCGTGCCTGCCAACTTCTGAGCGCACGTTCCTACCTTCCAGAAGTTTGCTCTCCTTCGCTGTTGGAGGCACGTTTGGGGCCGGATGGCTCTCGATTGTGGGGCTTCTCCTGTGCCTGAAAGGATGTTTGCACATCCCTGGCCACGACATGTAGATGCCAGCTGTGACAGCCAAAAAGATCACCAGACCCTGCCAGATGTCCCCTGGGGAATGCAAAACTTGCCCCTGGTTGAGACCACTCTGCTTTATGGGACCATTTCTTTTTTTTTTTTTTTTTAAGTTTTAGTTTATTTATTTTGAGACAGAGAGAGAGAGAGAGAAAGAAAGCGTGAAGAGGGGAGGGGCAGAGAGAGAGGGAGAGAGAATCCCAAGCAGGCTCTGCACTGCCAGCCCAGAGCCCGACGCGGGGCCCGAACCCACGAACCGCAAAATCATGACCCGAGCCGAAACCAAGAGTTGGACGCTTAACCAACTGAGCCACCCGGGCGCCCCCATGGGACCGTTTCTAGTAGTTTCTAGAGTGAAGGTTGGAGGTCGCATGGACCGGTAAGGCTACCGCCCTAACGACTTGAGTCGCCCTGCTTGAAGAGCCTTCACTCGGGGGCTTTGATTCTGCCAAGCGAGCCCGTCCCCTAAATCATCAGTGGGAAACTCTGTCACGTGAGTTTATTTAGCACCCGCGCAGATCCAGTGAGCAAAGCCACGCTTCATCGGGACGTTCCGAATCACAGATGGGAGGAGACGATGGCTACTGAACGGATTCCCTTTGCAAATTTCCAGATCCGTGGGTGCCAAAGTGAAGGAAGTCCAGTGTAATGCAAGATGCCTTTTTGGGAGAGAAAAATAAAAGATCCAAAAATTAAGGATTCCTTTATCATGCCTTTAGCTTCCGAGTCCAACAATTAATTCTTATAGGCTAAAGGACCTCTGTGTTTCTGAGGCATTATTATTTAATGTGGGCCTATTTTAAATTGTAATTTTTTTCATTAAGTTGCCTCGTTTTGCTGATTAAGCCCAGTTTATAACCTAGCTTAGACTATGTTCCTTGAGTCATAACTATTTCTCTTTTAAAATATTCCTTAATAACGTGTGATCCATATTTTAAATTTTATTCTAAGTCCGAGAGGCCTCCCAGTGGCTCACGAGTCTGTTCTCGTGCTCTCGAAGGAAGTTGGAGGACACAAGTCAGCCAGGCGCTCTGTGTGCTCCGTAGAGGGTACAAGGTGGGGGAGGGCGGTGCCTGTTCAGCCTCTGTGCTCCCAAGGCTTAGCCCCAACGGCCAACCCAAACTGGGCCGTCTGCCCCAAAGCTTTCTAGAAAAGTCCTTTGAGCAGTCTTGCTGGTGCCAGAGGGGAGCCCGTGGGGAAGCCGGGCGGCCGAGGCAGGGGAGCGATGGCCGGGCGGTCCCCACCTGCACCCGCCCCTCGTGAGGGGCACGGCAATCAGTTCCCTGTATCTGCCTTGTCCCCGGCCCTCCCAGCCCTCAGAAATGAGGATAAGTATCCCCATACAAAGAAGGCGTTTTGATGTCACCATTGCCCTGAGCAGTGAGCACCGTGAGCCCCTCTTTCAGAGGAGACCACTGAGGCCCTGGGAGGCATGGGGACTTGCCCTGTGTGTCCACGGCAGAACAAGCCAGGGCTTTGGCTTCAAGGTCGGAAGCTGTTTTCCTTTTCTTCCTGCCACGGCCTGTGGCTTCCGCGTTGTCGGCTGCACAGCCCAGGAGGGCCCTGGCCCTGGAGAAGGCCCTGCAAGGTGGCCAGGGCTCGTCGGGCATTTCGTGGGCATCCCGCATCACAGCCTTCCGCCTCCTGGAAGGCCCACCTGTTCTTGGATGCTGGCCTGACCCAGGGATAGAGAAACCGTGGTTCCCCTCACCCGCCCCCAAGGATGCAGAGAAAGCTCCAGAGGGCACGGCAGGCTGTCCGATGAAATACAGCTGGAAAGAAGCCGATGGGCTGGCAGAAGGGCCCCAGGACTCTGCTTCAGGAGACCTGGGTCCTGGTCTTAAGTTACTTGTCGATTGTTCCTGTGACCTTGGCCACGGCTCTTCCCTTCTCTGGGCTTCAGTTTATCCATTTGTAGAACAGAAGGGCCCCGGTTCAAGATCAAGAAGGCCACTTCCCCATGGTAATCTGTGGTTTGGGAGCCCAGCTCAACGATAAGGTAGCCAGAACCATCGACTGATCTTGTGGCTTATTTCTTTATCTGCCCGTTCACTTTGTTTTCACTGAGACCCTTCTGAGTACCTACTGTGTGCACGATATTAATGGAACGTATTAGTAGAATCACTGCTGTGACAAAAATCTCAGCAGCTGAACACAGTAACGTTTCATTCCTCATTCGTATCCTTGTCCATCGGGGACCGCGGGAGGACATCATTCCATGCTGTCATTCAAGTACCCAGGCTCTTTCCGCCTGACGGCTCTGCCCCTCTCCAGGTGCTCGGCGCCCCCTCCGTCCAGGCAGCTGGCACAGAGAGAGGGTGGGGAGGATGGCACAGGCCGTTCCTAGGGCCCAGGCCTGGAAGCCACACTCCACTGCCAGGATTCAGTCATATGGCCCCACCATCCCGCAAGGGAGGCTGGGAAATGAGCCCCCGGGGGAAGAGGGATAGGGTTTGGGGAGCACGCACACACGCAGAGCAGGTGCCGTGTACAAGATAGAGCAAAGACAGCTTCTGTACCCCGGAGGGACTCGGGTGAAGGAGCCTGGGACGAGCAGAGCACGAGGTTCCAGATGGAGACCAGCATCAGCCTCCTGCAGGAACCCAGACCCTTGGCCCTCTTGTCAACTCAGGACACGCCGCCTACTGAAGCTTTCCTCCCCCATCACCTTCCCTGGTATACAGCTCAGAGCCAAGGCGACTGACTGAACGAATCCTGCCCTTCTCTGTCCTCAGTGTCTCCCATCCACAAAATGGGAAGAAAGACGACCCCCTCCCCGTCTTGGCTCGCCAGGGAATTGGAGCAGCATCAGGCGTCAGCAAAGGGTCACAGCACAGCCTTCCCCAGCCTTCTTATTAATAGTATAACCACGTCATTATCAATAATGAAACACAAATTAATAATAAATAAACAAACTAATGATAAATAATGCATACGTCATGAATAATACATTAATACTACGAGGCTTTTGAGCGTCTATTGCGTCTGACAGAGGGGAATTTGATTAGCTGGCTGGAGATCACAGAGTGGGAATATTTCACAAGAGCCTGGAGATTGGGGCAGGGATGGATGCCGGAAAGTAGCAGAACGTCTCCCTGCAAAGGCTGGGGGGGCTCAGAGCTGAGCTGGGGGAGGTGAGAACCAGGAGACGGAGGGTAAGGACCCCCCGCCTAGGTGTTCTTTCATGGCCTAAATTTAGGGTAGAAACCCATAGCCCATTAAGGCAGAAAAACAAAACCTTTTCAGCCCCAACAGAATCAGATGTTATGGCCAAGGCTAAGCCAGCTGAAGTTGGCTGTAGAATTTATTTGTTCGGCCATGAATTCATTCATTCGTTCGTTCGTTCGTGCATCCATTCAGTAAGTATGCCTTTCATGCCAACAGTGTAGCCAGCAGCATGCTAAGCCCTCATGCTGCAGGTCATGAGACATGCTTTTGGCTCTCCAGGAGCTCACAGTCCGTGGTAGTGGGAGACAGATTAGCCAAACGTGTTAGGGCTATGGTAGATGGTAGGAGAGGGGTACTTAACTCCGGCTTGGGGTGCTGGGCGTGGGGTAGGTGAGGTTGGGGCTGGTGTCAGGAGAGGCCTCTGGCATAAGTGATGTCCAAGCTAAGCCCTGAAGGCTCTATCGAAGCCATGAGGGTAAAGTGATGGCAGGTGCATAGACCCAGGAGCCCCACGATGTCTAGTACATATGGGGAGCACTGAGTGATTCCGATGGCTGAGGCTCAGCCTATGGAAGGCAGAGGGACAAGCGATGAGCTGAGGAAGAGGCAGGCCAGGGGGGTGAGGGGAAAAGGTTTGGACCTCATCCCAGAGGCAGCGGGGAGACGACGAAGGATTTGGATCCAGTGTGTGACGTCAGGACACCGGGCTGCAGCATGATCCTCATGCGTCCAGGGCACCACGGCCACCAAGCACCGTCACATGCCATGTCCGTGCGATGGCTCGTTCACTACCTCTTCTGTGCAGCATGCTGGCTGAACACCCATCACGTGCCAAACATCATGCAAGAAACTGGACAAGCACATCAGGTCCCTGACCTTAAGAAGCTCCCAGTCTGACGGCAGAGACATACACAAAGAGCCGTGTGTGACATTATCGTCGGCGTGGATGGCTATGATGGAGATGTTTACAAGGGTCCGCGAGCTCAGAAGAGGGAACATCAGACTCGGATCAATCAAGGAAGGGGCGACTGTTGCGTTGAACCTGGAAGGGCATGGACAAATTTCCCTAAATGAACTCAGAGACGGGCATTCCAGGAAGAGGAAGCAACCCAGGCGAAAAGAACAACCTGAGGGGGTGTGGAAGGGGTGGTGGGTGGGTTCCACGGTGGCACAGACGCGGCGTGAGACTGATTGAGTTGGAGACACTGAGAGAGGCGAGATCATTAGGGACCCGGTTGGCCATGACAGAGTCTGAACTTGATCCTGAATTGGAAGGCAATGGGGTAGGGAAATCGCGTGGCATTAGCCAGGGAGGTGGCGTCGTCATATTTGCATTTTAGAGACATCACTGAGACCCCAGGTGGGGCTGCGTTGGAGGGCCATGGCTGGAGGCTGTGCAGGGTCCTGGGGAGGACTTCTAGGGGCCTAAACCAAGGCAGGACTGGTGCAGGGCAGAGACAGTTTGGAGAGCTATTCAGCAGGAAGAAATGATCCGTCTTTGAGACAGGTGAGCCATTAACCTCTCCTCTTCGCTCAGAGGCTTTTCTTTTCTCAAAAGGTCCCCTCCGCCCTCTGCGCCACCCCTCACCCCGGTCCCTGGCTGGGAGCACCTGTTAGCCCAGCACGGAAGGTGTATTTCATGGAACCCTCTGTACCTGCCTGAAAGATCTGGTCGCATTAATTGTTTTGCTGTAATAATATTTATTATGCTAGTAATTACGCGGCACAGGGAGCCCAGGGAGGCTGTCACCAGTGCCACGCTGCGGTATTTATCTTCATGAGGTGGGGTGACCTCTTTTCTTCATGAGTGGTGATGCACGGAGCTCCTGCTTTCACATGGAGGTAAATCCCAGCGCCACAGAAAGGGGAGGGCGTCATCAGGAACTTATGTGACCCCGACCCCCGTGGTCGACCGCCCAGCAGGGCCTTAAATCCAGCTGGTGGGGCTGTTGCCAGCATCCGACTGTCTGTCTGCTCCGAGTCACGTCTTGGTGAGCCCAGGCTGACTCTCCCCAGGGAGAGGGGTCCTGGAGTCCCTGCCCGCCCACAGGGAGCTCCTGGTCCGATGGGCACTGCTTTTGATTCCTCTCTAGCTACTTTGCCTCAAAAAGTGATGACTTCAGTGACACAAAACAGGCACTTCTGGGCCAAGGTGACTGTCCAGAGCTGGGATCGGGGGACTGTATGTCAGGGATGCGACAGAACAAATTCATCCATCTGGCCTCGGGTCTCTCGCCGTCCTGGAAAAGTTATCAGACACATTCCCCTGGCCTTCCTCGCATCCTCTGCTGGCTTTGAACTTGAACGTGGCCTCAGCTACCAGTCTTCCTGCTGCCCCTTGTGGAGGTGTTGTGTCCTGCTGACCCAGCCTGCTGTCTGATCCCGCCGGCCTGGAGCAAAGCTTCTTGTGTCCTTCTGGACACCTGCCCCTCCTCCTCACCCCTGCTTTCCCCTTGCTTACCATTGGAGGGCAATGGGCAGGGGGCTCTGCAGGAGGGATAGCGAAAGAATACTGGATTCAGAGTCAGAGGGCCGGCCTGCCACGCCAGCTTCTGGGTGATCACGAGGAAGTCGTTCTGTATCGCAGAGCCTCTGTCTCCTCACCTGTAAAATGGGGATGCTATCCCACAGGGTTGCTATGGTGACCAGTGAGATAATAATTACAGATATCCTTTGAAAACTGCCCAGCACCAATCACCTGTTTTTGCTCAGTTTGGGGCTCATTCAACACATATTTATTGAATTCCTATTAAAATGCCAGGAACGGTTCTAGTTTCTAGGGATAAAGTCGTGATCAAACACCACAGAGTCAAGGACTTTGGGCTGAGGCTCCTTTTACCACCTGCTAGCACAACTGTGAGACCTGGACAGAATGGATGGACACCTATTTGAAAAATCTAACACATAAATCCTTGCAGGCGGTTTGGGGAAGAAGCCTGGAATTTAAAGCACCCCTGAAAGAATGAGTATAAACACGTCCATAAACCAGACTCTCGTAAGGTAATCCTGAAAATGTCCAAGATACAAACTAAAGTCACAAAAGAACTGTGAAAGTCTCAGTTCACACGAGGCGACAATCAACAGGCCCCACTGATAAGATGGCAGCTGGCTTGGAAGGTATCTGACAAGGACTTTAAAGTAGCTATTGTAAAAATGCTGGGACAGGCAATCACAAATGGTCTTGAAACAAGTATTAAAATAGAAAGTCTCAGCAAAGAAATAGAAGATATAAAGGAGAACCAGGCAGAAACTTTAGAACTGAAAAATACAATAACTAAAGTTAAAAAAAAAAAAAAAAAGAAACCTCACAGGACAGACTCAGTAGCAGGAATGAGATGACGGAGGAAAGTCTGTGAACTTGAAATAGATCAATAGAAATCATCCGATCTGAACACCAGGAAGAAAAGATTGAAATATACACACACGTGCACACACAAAATCTCTGCTCTCATGAAGCTTCCAACCTGGTTGGGTAAGGGGGTGGGAGAGGGGAAGATCAGTAGACAAACAAATAAATGTGTATCAGGCAGGAATAAATGTTTAAAAAAGGATAAAGCAGGGTAAGGAGCAAGAGAATGGCAGGGATACGATTTTATATAAGATAGCTGGGAAGGGCCTCTCCAAAGAGCAGAATGGAGGGATTGAGCCACGTGGGTGCCTGGGGAAAGATTGTTTGGGGAGGCGGGACCAGCAAGTGCAAAGGCCCTGAGGTGGGGATATGCTTGGAGTATTGAGGGGCGGGCAGAGGTCATTGTGCGGGGGGTGGAGGAATGAGGAAGAGAGTGAGGGGAGATGAAATCAGAGAGGGCAGAGGTGGGAGCAAGGATCCCAGTTGGGAGGCATTGCAGTAGACCAGCAACAAATTATGGTGACTGGGCCCAGGGGGTGGCAGCGGAGGGGTGAGGGAGTTGGATTCTGGATGCATTTTGTAGAGAATGCAGGCCTTGCCTGAGCCAAGGAAAAGTAGGGGGAAGCATCACTTCCGTTTGGTTCATTTGAGGTGCCTGCAGACATCCAAGGGTGCGTTAGGCGGTAACACAGGACCCTAGGTTCGGAGTTCCTAACCCACCTGCTGCAAGGTGCCCGGTCACCTCTGCTGGCAGGAAGGGACACGGGACACCAGCTCAGCACAGTGCCCCCAGGAGGAGTGGGACACTGTTCAGAATGCACCAGTCACGCTGTCCGCTAACATTGAAGCTGCTACTTCTGGCCGTCCCCCCGCTCAAGTGGACGCACGCTATTTGCTGCTCTGGGGTCCTGCCGGATGGCGGTTCAGCAAGGGCCATTACGCATGGATCCTGCTGCCTCTCCACGGCTCGTGCTGCCTATGCTCTTTGCTGTACCCACTGTGCGGCCTGCTGACTCGGCTGGTCTGCTTTACATCCTCCCGTGACCGATGGGGTGGCCACTCACCGCCCAGGGCTCATTTCTTCTGTTGGACAGTCCTCCTGCCTGACCTCCATGAGAGGCCCCTGGGTACTCTAAGGCGGCACCAGTGCCTGTCCGGGCAAATGTGGCCAGAGAGGCAGGTGCAGAAGGCACCTGAAGCTAGGTGACACAACCTGGCCCAGGCTGTGTCACACAGGGCCACCGGGAAGAGGTGCTGGCACGAGAGCCCTCCTGGACACAGCACCCACTCTATGGAACAGTCCAGGGCATGGGCCAGAATTAATCTGTTCCTTCACCCAACAGAGACTCCTACGGAGGCACTGCTCCAGGCACATAGGTAACACGGCACCTGGTTACAGCCCGTGGCCTCACGTCGTGGTGACCATTCACCAACTACACCGTCACAAGTCCTGTTCCGTGATCTAAGCAGTAGGGGACAAGGGGTGTTTTGGGGACTGTGACAGCCTGGGGCGTCAGGAAAAGATTTCCCGAGGAGGTGACATTTCCATTAATCCTGGAAAGATGGATGGCAATTTCCCAAGCCAAGAGCGAGGGCTCAGGACAGAGGGGACCATCTGTGCTAGGACCCAGCAGTGAGGGACGGGGCTGCTCTTGAGGAAGAACAGAACGCAGAGGGGCCTGGACGGGGATTTTGAACTAGGCGTGTGCCAGATGTCCCCGAGAGGATCTGCAACATTTCCTATGCGCCAATTCGAAGCTCTGAGGTCCCTAAGAAGGCCAGAGGTGTGTTTTCTAGAGAAAGCAGCCTGGCTGCTGGTGGAGGATGCTAGAAGGGCATGAATGGATGCAGGAAGTCCAAGCCAGACCCCGACCTCACGCTACTCCGTTAACCACCAATGTCTGCTGAACCCCTATGGGGTGGAGCACCAGGGACGAGTTAGCCTTTACTCTGCCAGTCCTCGAGTTGGTCAAGGGAGGTATGGTCACCCTCGCTGTTGAACTAGGTAGGGAGAGGTTTAAGCGCTGCACCAGGCCAGCCATGGGCCATGGTGGAATTATAACTCACGTGACCACCTTGTTTTGGTTTCCCAGGGACTTTGTGATTTGGTGCTAAAAGCCCTCGTCCCAGGAAAGTTCTCGATCTGGGCAGACTGAAACATCCACATAGGTCACCCTGATATAACTTCTGTCTCTTTCCACTGCATCAAGGCAGGCCTGCACCCCTTCCAGGGGGCCAGACGCGAGCCGGCCTTCTGGAAGCGTCCCCTCTGAGCTGGGAAAGGGGAGAGGTGGGGCGCTGGGATATCACAAGGCGAGTTACCGGACGCAGGAGCTATTCGTCATCATCTCGTTGGGGAGGGCGCCTGGTGCCTACACACGGCCTGTGATTTTGCTAAACGTATCTTAACAGGAGCAGTATAAATGATGTCAGAGATAGAGGGGGAGAGTGATGGCCGCATTCGGGATAATGAACTGCTTGGTTAAGATGAATCCGGCTCCCCTCCTGATCCTGCTTCTTGATACTGTGCTTGGGGGCTCTCACGCAAAGGGCTGATGGGTGGCAAATTTAACGCCGAGAAAGACAGAGCTCCGTCTTTAGCCGGTGTCGGATTAATTGACAGATTCACTTCTCGGTGAAATGGTGTTGAGTTGTACCAGGAACCAAGGTGGCAAGATTTGGGCTCGGTTAACATCCGACTTGGGGTTGATTGGAGCTGGAAGGCCTCCAAGATCCAGTTCCTCCCTCAGTTTGCAGACGAGGAAACTGAGGTACAGACAGAGGGACAGCCTGCCTGAGGTCGCAGAGCTGGTGGGCAGCACAGTGGAGACCAGAACTCAGGTCTTTTAGGCTCTTTTGACTGTGCTCCCTGCCTCCTGGCTGGTGGATGAGCCCCTCTCCCCTGACCCTGCCTGCTCAGCCTTCCCTTCCCACCAGCCCGATTTGGGCCGTGGCGGCAGGGGCGAGGTGGGGAGGTGGGGAGGAGGGGTCCTGGCAGTAGGGGGCCTTCGCAGATCTCTTCTCTTTGCTTTTCTGTCCTCCGCCTCGGGAGAAGGGTGCCATGTGGGTCTCCTGGCTCCAGATCCCCAGTCATCTCTAAATCCTTTACTCCTTGACCAACTTCCAGATATCAGACCCCGCTCTTCCCACCTCTACCCGGGACCATCTTTCTTCAGCCAGACAGTGGGAAGTGAGAAGGAATGATGGTCCGGGAGGCCAAGAAGCATGGTGTCACCTCACCCTGTCGGGGGGCACCCGCCCTAGGTGGGCTGTGGGTGGTGAACAAAGCCCTAGAACCCTGTGATGATTCCTATCTCCACATTACACGTGGGGAGACTGAGTCCTGTGAGGGCCACATAACTTGCCCAGGTCACTACGGAGCAGTAGGGCAAGAAACTTGAACTGGATAACTGACTTCAACCTTGTTGGAGGCGTGTGGGCAGGAGAAGCAAGGAAAGTGAGGGAGGAACTTTCAGACAAAGAACCGATGTAAGGCATTCGGAAGGCGATGGAATCTTGTGGAACAGCGAGCGGAGAGATGTTAGCCGGATCTAAAGGAGATCTTCTGTGCTTTCCTTTTGCCAAAACCTCCTTGACCATGAACCCTCCTGTGTGTGCCTGTGTCTGGAACGGTGAGTTCTCACCTGTGGTGCAGGTGCTGATCGGCACTGACCCGGTCCTCTCCTGGTACAGGTGTCAGAAAATTGCCTTGTCACCTGGCTCTCCCTCCCTGCCTAGCTAGCGACCCTCCCTCCAGACCTGAGGCTTAGAGCCCACAGTCACCTGAGGGCTCGTCCTGGCCTTGGACAGGAACCATCTGGGAGCCTGCAGCTCGTTATGAGGCTCCGATGGCAAGCCTTGGAGGGAATGGGCCGTCCCCTCCGCCCAGCTTCCCTGATCCCAAACCCAGGCCTCCCCGTTCGCAGTTTCCGTCGCTCCACGTTGGGTTCCCCGTGTGCCCTTCTGGCCCCTGCATTGGCCGTCCCGCCCCATCTGAGAGCCAGGCCTCTGTGAAGACACAGTCAATGGAGTGGCGAATCGGGGCTACCCTCCCCGAAACCCCACGTGACCTCAGCAGGTCACGTGACTCTGCTCCGGGTAGCCCCAGGAGGCAGGGGTAAGAGACTGGCCTCCAAAGGGGGCAGATCTGGGTCCCAGCTTTTTCTGCTTAGGTGGTGGTGTCACTGGACAAGGCCCTACCCGCCCCCCACCCCCACCCCCGCCCCGCCCCCGCCCCACCAACCCGGAACCTCAGTTCCTTCTTTATGACAGAGAAATCCCCCCGGGGCCGTGGCGGGATCGTCCCCACCTGCTCGTAAGAAAGCTCCGAAAGCAGCACTTGTCAGATCTCATTTTAATACTCTACTGATATTAATGGAGCTCGCATTCCAGAAGGAGAGGCAGATGTGCAAACAGACAATTACACTCCAGCGTGACACACGCAGCCAGCGCGGCATCTTATGTTGCACAGGTTGTTGCTAGAGCTGAATGGGGGCCAGAAAGCGCCAGGGGCCCAGGGAGATTGTAGTCCCTGCGCGGTGGCCGGAGCCCCAGTGTGGCTAGGCTCGGTGCTGTCACCCCGCCCCCGCCCTCCGAGCAGGGGGACCTGGGGAATGGGAGCCACAGTCCTTTCCGCTTCCGGTTAGAGACCTGTTCCTGGCGTTTGTTGCAAAGGGCTCTAGCAAGGCCAAGGCCAGGAGGAGGGGAGGCAGGCGTGACTCGGGGGCTGCCGAGAAGGGGAGTGAGTGCCTCCCTAGCCATCTGTCTCACTTGTCTCCCCTCGGCGCCTACCCTGGTTCTAGTCTTGCAAGGTGCTGAATCAAAGATGGGCTCCCGGGGATACAATGTTATGAACAGATTTCCTACCCGGGCCCACCTTGAGTGAGCACCCTGAGCGCTCTCCAGCTTCAGGCCCTTTGCCCACGCGGCGTTCTCCATCCGGAACGCTTTCCCCCTAGAGACCTGCATGGCTCACACTTGCCTTTATTCTGGATCCCATCCGAGAGGCCTCCTGGGGCCACCCTGTCCAGAGGGGCCCCTGCCCTGCTCTCTGTTCCCCGGGGCCGCTTTACCCTGGTTTACCTTGATTCATGGCATTTATCAGCACCGCCCGTATTTCCTTCCCCCCGTTCGCTTCTTTGTAGCCTCCTTTGCTGTAGCCTCAGCTCCTGGAGGGCAGGGCTTGTCTCTTCTCAGCACTGTATCTCTAGGGCCCGGAGCGGTGCCTGGTACTGAACAGATTCCCAATTTCTTTTCTTTTTCACGAATGAAGGCAAGACGCAAGAGAAAGGTCCTGAAGGAGAGAAGGGTGCTCCATTTTGTTTTAACGCAGTGCCGGGAATAGAAATCCTGTTGCCTGAAACATTTATCAGAAGCTCCCTGTTGTCTACACGCCCTGCGAAATGCTGTCTTAAGGTGTCAGAACCCCCCCCCCCGACCCAGGTGCCCCCCTTCGAAATCTCCTCTTCGGGAGTCCCACCCCCCCCACCCCCTTCCCCCCGCTGCTGTGCAGAGGGCTCTTCCCTGCTCTCACCCTGCACGCCCCTGAGCCCTGTTGCCCCGGACACCAGCTATACCTCGCCGTGTGCCTGTCACACGACCCCTGGTTAGCCGAGCTTCACGTGTTCCCCTCCATCCCCACCGATTCACACCTGTAATTCTGCCGGGGCTTGGCACCAAATGGCGACCCTGCAAGCTGGCACCTGTATCCCGCCCTGGCCTGCCTCACACGCACGCACCGTCTGCACTCACCGCAGGCCGGCTGCGAGATTCACCCATCCGAGAACGTGTCCTTCCCACCTCCTTGCAGTGGGAGGGGGGCCCTTCATCTGGCTCGTCATTTCAAAGGTGAGACCCTCCCCCCCCAAGGAGGGCAGCCACGCTGGAAAGGTGAGCCCAGGGGTCGGCCCCGGCCAGGGAGCGATCAGCGGACAGGATCGGGTCCTAGACTCCTGTCTCGGCCCCCTAGCAGCATCTCCTACTCCTCCCCTGTGCTGGCTGGGAAGGGTCTGCCGACCCTTTCCTCTCCTTTCTCATCATCAGAGAGGCTGTGTGGATGGCATGGCGGTCAGAATGGAGCAGACGGTGGGGCTTGAGTCCCAGCTCTGTCGCTTAGAGCTGCGGGATCTCGGTAGGTTACTTTGCCTCTCTGTTTCCCTTCGGAAAGCGGGAGGAGTGCGGGCTCTTCTCTCCTGGGAATTCCACGACAGCCCGTTGAGTGAAGGCGTGTTGTGCACTTAGCCTGGAGCCTGTCTCAGAGTAGGTGCTGTGGAAATGTGACCCGTTATTATTTCCTGCTCGGGATCAGCTTGCCCAGAGTCCTCTCTGTCGTGGGCCTTCCGCCTCCTGAGGGCAGCCTCCTTGTTTGTCGTGGTTTGGGACCCAGCTGGGCTTGGGGACTTCCCCGATTGTCCAGGCCGGGAAGGCTTCCTTCCCCCTCCTTCCACAGCCCCCACTGTCACCCGCCCACTGAGTGCGACCATGTTGCGAAACTGTCCCCAAACTGTGCGCGCCTAGAGGACAGGGCACTGCTAGAACCACCCTGCTTCCTGGATCACGGTCCTGCTCAGAGCAAGTGGGAGCAAACTTTGGGGCTCAATGAATGAGGAAAGGAGGGAGGGGCATTGATCCTTCCAGTTGGTTCCAGTCACTGCTCACAAGGACCACGCAAGCTCCGTGGGGCTTCCTGGGAGCCTGACCTCCAGCCTGAGGTTGAGGCTACCTAGAGGTGAGCCCCCTGCCTTACTCCTCACCCTGGCCATTGGGACCTGACGCCTGGTGCCATGCAGGTCAGTTCTGACTCCAGCTTCCCCATCGATCCTGCGGAGGTCGATTCTTATTTCTTCCCGCCCCCCCACACCCCCCCCCCCGGCCCCCTGGGAGTGTTGTAACCATTAAGCTGCAGCAGGTCAGGTCCCTGGGCTCGATCCGCTCAGGTTGCCTGCACAATTGAAATCCCTGAACCCATCCTGGCTAGTTTTCTCATTAAGACAATTGGACTGGATTGATGCATTAGATCAATGGCCGGATATCAGCCGGCGGGAAGCCAATCAGAGGGGCCAGGGCGATCGGCCTGAGAATGAGGCCCCCTGGCGAGCTGGAATGGGGCTTGGCCCTTGGGGATGGGGCTCTGGGAGGCAGCGGAGAGGGCCAGAGGCCTCCCCAAGCCGGACTTTGGTGTGGAGACAGGAGTGTTCCCCAGGGTGTGGCTACCAGGTTAAGAGTCCTAGCTTCTGGGGCTCCAGGGGCAGCTGGTGGGCGAGACGCATCACCTGGTGCTTGCAGAGGATTGGACTCCTTCCCAAGGTGGTCAGCTCATAACCACCCCTCCCCACCATGGCCTCCAGGGGGTACTAACTCTCCCTTGGATGGCTAAGTGTGTGAGATGGGAGATTTGGCGGGGGGTGGGGGAGGTTTGGGGGTTCAGGAAGCAAACAGAAGTTCCTCAGGGAGCTCTTCCCCTTTCATCAGGAGTGATTTGGTTAGAAGGCTGGGAATGGAGAGATCTGGGCACCTCGGGCACCATGTCCCAATGTGGGTTCCACGGAACCCTGACTGCACAGGGGGCTGAGGACTTCAGGGATGGCTAAGAGACACGTAATCAAATAGGTTTGGAAATGCTGGGTTAGATGCTTCTCGGCGGGCTTGTTTCTTATGAGACTTAACTGGCTAATGCATATCAAGACCCTGCAAAAGGGGGGAAAGAGGTATAGTGGTTGACCGCAGGACCTTTTCTCCGGGCATCTTGTAGAAGTCCATTGAGGCATTACCTCCAGCTGCCGGCAGGTCTTACTTTCAAGGGAAAATTGATCCCAAGAAGTGTTTCAGGACTAGAGGGATCCACAGGCTCTCAGGACGGAGACATCAATGACAAAGAAGAAGAGAGCAATGACCTCCATTCAGGCCGGGCGGGTACCGATCACACAGGCTCCAGTGTGAACAGCACCCCTGCAGACGGGTCAGCTCCCTCCCCCCCTCCCCGGTCAGCCCAGCCCTTCCAATCCTCCCATGCCCTCACCTCCCCTTTCTTCTTTTTCCTGTAGGCTACCTGACTGTCAACATTGAACCTCTCCCACCCGTGGTGGCTGGTGATGCCGTGACCTTGAAGTGTAACTTCAAGACAGATGGTCGCATGCGTGAGATCGTGTGGTACCGGGTAAGTGATCACAGTTGTCCCCACTATACCACTGCCAGGACTGAAGGTAGAGTCCCCAGAGCCCCTCTGGAGACCCTTGCAGGCTTGGCCATGTCCTCAGTCCTAACGCAGCCCCGTGTCGTCCTGTGCCCTCTGCCAGGCTCCCATCCTCTGCCCGAACCCTCCTGCAAGACCACTTTGTTCAGCCTTCTCTTTTGTCCTCAGGAACTATCTCGTTCTGGTCTCCTTTGTGTCCCTAATTTGCCCCTTTGCTCAGGAGACCCCAGCAGTACCAAGTATGAGTTAGTAAGAACACTGCTGTGTAACAACCAAGAAACGTCGGAGGTTGGGATTTCAGGCTGGGGGCTTTGGGTAATCCTCTTGGCAGAGGAACGAGAACAGCAGCATGGCATCCTGCCCTCTTAAAACGAATTACAGAGATGGTCTGCCTTCTAATTCAATTACATATGGGACTATCCTGGTGACTGGCACCTGATCTGGGTCTGAGAAGGGGTGCCGTTAGAGACACAGAGAAGCCCACTGGTCCAGGGCCCAGCTGCTGGCAACAGAAGGACCCGCTCTGGGTGTTGGGCACAAGTGTTGGCCTTTCCAGCCACCGATAGGAACCTTCTCGTGTCTGGACGGGGCATTCCAGCCCGGTGTCCCTTGGGCACCGGGGAGTCAGGGCTGGCCGGGCTCCGGAGAAGGTCCACTGGGAATTGATGTTCCTGCAATGCCACACTCAGGATTGCACAGAGCAAGGTACCGCCATTTTGGGAGCAGGTTAGGCAGAGAACTCCCCTTCCGTGATCTAAAACAGGCTTTGGCAACACTTTTCGGTGAGGTCCAGATAGTAAATATTTTCCTCTCTGGGGACCGTATGGTCTCTGTCACAACTACTCGGCTCTGCTGTGCTAGTGTGAAAACAGCCACAGACAACGTGGCGATGGAAGGGCATGGCGGGGTTCCAATAAATCTTTATGCATGGACACTCAGACTTGAATTTCATGTAATTTTTATATGTCACAAAATACTCTTCTTTTTTATTTTTGTCACCCATTAAGAGAGGTAAAAAGAAAAAGAAAAAAAACATTCTCGGTTCATGGGCTGTACGGAAACAGGCTGTAGGCTGATTGGGTCCACCGGCCGTGGTCCACCAACTCCCGATCTAAAGCCACACTTCTTTAACCTCTGTCTGCAGCATTGCCCTTAGAGCTGATGGAGTGGGGGCTGGACAGAGCTGATGGGGGGGGAGGGGGCAGGTGGCACGGGCAGTTTGATAATCACGCATCTAGAACTGGTTCCTTTGCCCCTTTACACCCCTTTACACAGTGCGGTGCTTGGAAACCCTGTGTTCGAGGATCCCGCTGGGGCACACTCACCATTCAATGCCCTGACCCAGAACTCCGCTCCTCAATCTCCTTCTTGCTCTTGCGCCAGTCTTTGGCGGGACCCTCCTGTCCTTGCTCTTCCTTCTTGCAGTCTTGGTCTTTGATTCCTCACTTGCTGGTCGCTGCTGTCTTGTTGACTCTGCCTTGGGTTCCTTTTAACCAAGATCATTGTTCTCCAAGGTCGGGTTGTAGCCCCTCCCACTTAAAATTGCCCCTAGCCGCCCCCCCCCCCCACTAAGCTCTCCAGGCAGCCTGGGCCCCACAGGTGTGAACCTGATGCTCTCGACACCCCTGGGGGCCCCAGCTTTAGATAAGATTTCCATCCCGGATAGATCAACAGGCCTAGAGAAAGTCAAGGCATATGTTAAATAGTGCCATGAACTGAATCACTAAGAGGCGTATTTACATGATATGGGAGCTGCTTGGCTGACACACACAGCCAGCATCTCATTAGCACCTGGCAGAAGGACTGTGCTAAATTAACTGCAGCTCACTGCTAACGATGGGACTGTCTCTCCCCCAACCATCCGTAGATGGGATCGGAATGAGGGGACGTGAAAGACCCGCCCGGCTGGCAGAGAGAAACTCGGAGACCCAATGGGACCGCTTAGCGGAGGTGAAGGGGGGAGGGAGCTTGCAGACAGGGAAATACCAGTGGACGACACCTCATTGCCTCCCCAGCCCTCGAAGCAACCATCCTCACTCTTGTTTGAAATGGAATTTTTCTGCGTTGGTGGTGAAAGTCTACCTGCAGAGGTGGCAGCCGACGTGGGGACAGCACGAAGGCCAGGGCCAGGTGTAGGAAACCGGGCGCAGGCTTCCACGTGGCTCCGCGCTATGTTCTCTGAAGATGAGGGAGACGCGGGCTTTCCCTTCCGGTCTCTGCACACCCCCACCCCCGCCGACCGTGCTGGGACTCCCCCGTCGCCACCGCCCCCATCTCTCCCCACCCCCCCCCCGCCCCCCAGACTGCGAGCACGTTGATTGCCTTAAGAATCAGTTACATCTCTTACGGTGGTGGGCCCTGTGTGCTGGGCTATGGTAGGCTGCACTAATGAATTTATTTTCCTTCATTTCACATCCTTTGACTCGGTGCCTCTGGAGTGGGGAGGGTGTATGCAGATGTATGCAAATCACATGCAAATTGCCCACTGGAGCCAACTGTTTGGGCCCTTGTGATTCTGTAGCTGGATTGAGGTAACAGGCTCAGCTGACTTGGAACTCTCCTGGGGACCAGGGGAGCCCCGCATGCCCTGTCTGTGATGGTGAGGATGGGGGCAGAGGCCGGTGGCAGGGCAAGGGGGTGGGGTGGGGTGGGTGGGGACAGCTCCAGGGAACTGGCTCCATGCTTCCAGTTCTCTCTGCCTGTTGCCACTCTGGCCTTCCCTCACCGATCGCCTCTTTTCCCAGGGAGCCAGCTGAATGGAGAGAGATAAGAGCTTTACCAAGATGGGGGCTGCAGAAGCCAAGGCTCCTTATGCGGGGTGGGGCTTCTGGAGGACGTGAAAGAAACAGCAATGGGAGCCCCGCTCTCCTTCTCTGGTCAGAATCCATCCCCCTCCAGACAAATCCCTACATCTCTATTCTCCCACCTCCATTTCCCGGCAGCTCCTGCCCCCCACCCCCCACCAAGCAGGGAGCTGCCCAGCGTTGTTTGTTTTCTGTACGTCTGTTTGCTTCCCCAGCTTCCTTTGCCCATCCTCTGTGAATGAGCTTACAGAGCCCGGCTTGGAAGGAAATGAATAGATTACACAGGCCCAGCCAGGGCTGTGTCTCCAATCTCTTTAGAAGGGAAAAGCAGGGCATTGTGATGAGGCCACCACTGCCCGCTCAGCCCAGTGGGCACAAAATGGCCCAAGACTTGTGAAGCCCAGCAGCCTCCCCTCTGGTCCTAAAGACATTATCTTAGCAATGGAATCATCCTGAGCTTTCGGAAATGGAATGAATGGGTTGGATTCTTTGGGTAGATTGGCAGAGCTGATGACGTTGCCTGAAGCAAAAGGGATCACTCCCTTGGGGTTCACAAGACCTCTGGCTGGACATTGGGGAAGATCTTGCCATGTGGATGTCTTAGGCATGGGGTGGGGGCAGGGGATAGGAGGAGGGGGCCAGGGCCTGCAGCCTGGACACTATGCCCCATAATCTTCCCAGTTCATAGCTGGGGGGAAATGCCGAAACTATAGAACAGATTCAAAAAAATATATGTGATCAGATCCCCAGGCTATTCAATATGGCAGCCATGGCTAGTCACATGTGGCTATTCAATCTGAATTCAATTCAATTCAAATCAAATCAAATCAAATTAAAATTTCATTTCCTCATTCAGACTAGCCCTATTTCAAGAGCTCACTAGCCACATGCAGTTGGTGGCTACCATGCTGGACAGAGCAGGTATGGAACATTCCCATCATCACAGGAAGTTCTATTGGATATCCACTATGGCTATTTGCAGTTTTTTCTGAGGCTTCTGGAATTTACTGTGCTTCCCCGGCAAGGGAGAAGCCACTGCTCACGGGGCCAGTTTTCCAGGCAAACTTGCTCTAAAGTGAATTTCAGAAAAATGAATTTTATTTGTTCTGTAACCTGCCATCATTAGATTGTGGAGGGATGGTTGGAGGGTTGGAGGGATGGGAAGAGGGACCATCATTCTCAAAAGACCTCTTTGAAAACAAAGAGAAGGTGTCACGAAGGTCATCAGGCACCTGACTGGGTTTCCTAGCTGTCTATAAAAGCCCTGTCCAACGTTAGGATGCCTCACAGCCCTTCTCCCCATCCCCTCATGCTTTCCCCACTTTTTCATGGCTTCCTCTCCCAGATTTGAGTTTCCCAAGCTCCGTCTCTGCAGCTCATGCTTTTTTTCCCCTAGAAAGATTCAGTGGCTAATAGAGCAGGGGTGCGATTTCATAGTTGGACAGTAGGGGGCTGTCATCTAAAAAGCAAACTACCCTAGTACTAAAGTCAGGACTTGGTTCCAGAAAAAAATGATTGATGATTTCCTCTACTTAATCATTTCTATCCATTTACATCTATAACTGGGGACTCATTTAGTAATGCTGCTAATTCTAATCTGAGTGGCTTATTAGCCAATAATATTTATTGAGTCTTCACTACGTGCCAGGCACTGCATACGTGACCACATTTCATTTTCACGCTGGCATTGTGAGGTCGGGTCTATTGTTGTGCCTGTTCTTCAGACGAGGAATCTGAAGGCCGTCCATGGAGACCACGTCTCCGCTCATGTCACCTTCCCTGACTTCTGCAGAAAGTTCTAGATGCTCCCTCCTCCATGATTCCTCTTTTCGGGTCTACAGCCCAGCTCTTACCTCTCTGTGCCAAAGCACCCATCTGTCCACCGGACTGCGAGCATCTCAAGTGCCAAGGCCACGCCTTATCCCCCCACTGTATCCGTAAATGTTTGTTACGTGCACAAGTGATAGAGCTGTGAATACAAAGGCGTGTGCACGTTTTGATAGACCGTGCCACGTGGCCCACTTCTGTTTCAGGTGGGCGTATGTGTGCGGCCGACGGTATCTGTTGGCAGGGGAGTGTGCGTCATTGTATGCTCAGGGGGCTTTGTGGATGTGGGAAAAAAGGAACATTTCTTATTAAGGAATACTGTCTAAACTCATTTAGTTGGAGGTCAGCTGCCCAGCAGGCAAAGCCAAAGGTCTGTTTATATCATAGAAATCCATTAAACAGCCACAGAGAATCATGGGAGCTTAGCCTTTCACAGGTTTTTATCATCTCTCCTTTGTTTTGTCCCTTTCTGTCACAATCTGTTCCCAAGAGCTGCGCTGGGCCCAGGTTACAAGGCCACAGAAAAGAGAGCCACGGAGCAAGATAGAGAAGGAGATTGGTCAATAGTGATAACGCACTGCTTTCAGGAACCCCGTATCTCACTTCTGTCACCTTGTGGGGAGCGTGTGCCTGGGTGTTTGTTTTGTGGTATGAATGCCTCCTCCATGATGCTACCTGGCTGGGGCGAGCTCCCACCCCGGGGCCTTGCTCGATGCCTCCGGGGTAGGGGTGTGGCTGCTCTGGACCATGAGACTGGGAAGGGTAAGGTAGGAAGATAGAGGGCTGAGGCGTCAGGATACGCGCATATGAGTTCAGGGTATGTGTCTGGGCAGTGACCTAACCGTTCTGCATTCTAGAAACCTCATGTGGAATTGGGCATGCAAACCCCTACGTTGTAGGCTTCAAGGAGATGATGTCTGCAACCAAACAAGCCCAGGGCTTGGCTCTGTTGTGGCACCTGTTCAATCAGTGGTGGCCATTGTCCTCCCATGTCTCTTGGTAGCTTAAGGGATAAGGGATCGAGGAAGGAAAGTCATAAAATGAGGGTGGCAGGTCTTTTCAGAAGATCACCAAGGATCGTCGGATTCCTTGAATTCCATCCTACCACCTACATTCCCCAGGCAGACAGGCGGAGACAAGGTAAAAGGGTACACTCTTTGTTTCTGTGCAGTTATGCTGACAAACTCGCTGGATTTCAGTTCCTGGAAATTGTCATCACATAGCTAAGCCCTTTCAATGGATCTTAGCTCTTCTCTCCCTGAAGCAAAGAGTTATTTCAAAAGGGTATTACTGGCATTGGCTCTCTCCTAGTGTAAGTCCTTGACGACGTTTTGTTGTCCGAAACCAAACTAGAAAGTGACGATCATAAGGGGACGTAACAGTCCAATGATACCAGCAAGGGCAAGAAGGCAGGTGCACTCTTGGTGATGGGTAGAGGAGGACCTAAGTCCTGGAGGAGTGGGCTGGACCACCCCTCGGGCCCCTCTGGCCTGGAGCCAACCTGGCTCTTCCTTGTTCCCGCCCTGGACCCACAAGCTGATCTTACAGCTCCTGAATCTGGACGAGGAAGGGAGTAAGAAAAGCAAGACACGTTCTTCACAGAGCCGGAGCCAAGCTGGTCCGAACTGCCTTGTTTAGGCCCCCCTCCCTCGCCTCTGGCCTTCCAGAGGGACAGGCTGTCTCTGATGAAGAATGCCCCATGCCCTATCTCGTCACCCCTGTTGCATAAGTGGAAGGAGGGCCTGCCAAAGGACAGCTGATTACAGAACAACTCTAATCACCCATAAAGAGGAAGTCAGAACACATTTCCAAGTCTAGCCCCATTGCAATCCTTTTATTCCACCCTCAGGAACAGGTTGAATCTATCCCAGACCCTTTTCCCCCAAAGCTCAGGCTTCTGGGGGTGGAGTGATGGAGAAACCGTAAGCTCCCCCTAGAGGTAAGAGTGTGAATTGCAGTTATTGCGGCCCCTAATCCCAGGTCTTCAATGATGGCTTGGCTCTAAAAGGGGCAGGGGTTGCCCACTCTAGCATCTTGTAATGCCCTTGGCCCAGCCAGGGACCATGTCCTGGTGCATGGTAAACTCAAAGGAGCTAGCTGCCCCATTCAGTCATTCGACACTAATTCAGCATGTAGTCTTACATGTAGGCTTACATTAAGCAGGATGGTCTTAGGCACTGGGCGTGCATCAGGGAACAGGGCAGCAAGATCCCGAACGCCTGTGGTTTAGCTTAGAGGCAGGGGGAGGTAAAAAGATAAAGGAACAGGAAAAACGGCAGGTAATGATAAGGGCAGTGCATATAATGAAAATAATCTGGCGGGGTAGAATGGGATTGGGTGGTCAGGAAAAGGTTCATTTAAGCTGAGACCTCCAAGGCAACAAGGAACCCGCCTTGCTAAGGGATGGAGGTGGAACATTCCAGGCAGAGAGAAGAGAACATGCGTTGGTGACAAGCTTCGCGTGTTCAAGGGACAGAAAGCGAGTCCACCGAGGGGCTGGAATGCAGCCGGTTGTGGGGAGTTAAGAGATAAGGTGTGACAGATAGACGGGCAGGACCACTGACGCCAGGCCATGTGCCCCAGGGCGCTGGGGTCTGGAGTTAATTCCAAGGGCAGCTTTGGAGGGTTTGGAGCAGGAAAGTAACGGGACCTGATTCACTTTATTGAAAGGTCACTTCTGGGTGGAGGATGGGTTGTAGGGGAGCAAGACTGGAATCAGAGGGGCCACGCGGAGGTTGTTACAGAGGTGACAGCAGTGGAGACGGTGGGAAGGAATGGAGTTCTTCCATAAACTGCAGGTGGAATCTAGTGGGCTTGCTAACGTGTTGACGGGAGGGAGGCAAGGAGCATTTGGGGTGACTCCCGGCTTTCAGGCTCCAGCAGCTGGGGCGGGGGGAGTGGTGCTATTTCCTGAGGCCAGAAGGACGGGAGGGGAGGAGAAGGCTGGAAGGGATTCTCTGTCACTTGTGTTAAGTTACAAGTGCCCCTAACGTGGGGCTGGAGTTGTTCAAGCAGCCGCTGGGGCCACAAGTCTGGGGTTCTGGACTGAGGTCAGGACTGGAGATTTATACTTGGGGGGGTGGCGTCAGATACGAACGGTGGGCCTGGGTGAGATGACAGGCAGAAGGGGGGGGGGATGGGCAAGAGAAGAGCACACAGTGCTGGGTCCTGGGGAGCTCAAAATTTAGAGAAAAGGAGACTAGGGAAGAGGCTGGAAGGAGCAGCCGGCAAGATGTGAAGAAAGCCAGGCGAGTGGATGTCCCAGATCCCAAGGGAGAAGAGCCAGCTGTGTCCCATGCTGCAGCAAGATGACTTAGGACAAGAACAGAGAAATGACCATGGATTTGCAACATGGAGCCCACTGGGAGCCTGTAAAAGAGCAGTCTCCTTGGAGTTAGTGGGGCAGAAGCCTGCCGGGAGTGGGCTGAAGGAAGCACTGAGGCTAGCCGTGGCACGCCTCGAGGTTTCAACCATTCGGGGATTTGACCTTGACCTTCTGGACAAACCTTTGCAGTAACATAAAGACAATTGCTTCTATCTGGTCCCTCTCTGTCTGTATGTCTTTCATAAGTTACCAGCTACATTATCTATTCCAAACTTGCCGAGCCTTGCAATCCAGACTTGCTCTCCTCCCAGAATGTTTGGGGGATCCTGGAGGAACTCGGCGGTGCGTTTGGCGTTTGGGGGGAGAGATCCCGGCTCTACCAACTGATTAACTCAGTGGCCTTGGGGTGAAAGCCGTTCACAAAACCTCCCTGAGGCTCTGCTCCGTGCTGGGCACGATACTCAGGGCTGGAGAGAGAAAGGGTGAGGTGGACCCGCTTCCCCCGAGGGGAGAGCTTCGGGTCCAGCTTCATTAAGTTGTAAAGATCTGTTTCCTCCTCTGGCCAATAGGCTTGCTCGCCTCCCCCCCCCCCCCCCCAGCATCTCACAGGGATTTGTGTGAAACAAAGGAGATGTCTTGCAGACAAGCCAGTTTCCTTCACCCACGGAGCAGGGAAATAGGGCTGCACTTAGCTTACTAAATCCTCTCTTTCCGCCTGGCCAAGCCTTACTCATTCTTTCCTCTGTGAGGCCTCTGACCTCGCCTACCAGGATAGAATTAAGAGATCCTCCTGCAAAGTTCCATAGCATTTTGTACGCACTTCCATTAGAGAGGTATCACTTGGTATTTTAGTTATTCATCCGGCCATTGCGTCTGTTGCTGAGTTTTATTTATCTGCTTCTCCAGTAGGCGCTGTGGTGCTGGCCGATTCCGGGCCAGCGTCCTTATGTGGGATCTTTGGATCCCTATGGAGGAGGTAGATGAGCTTCTGGGGCTTCTACTTGAAACCCCAGAAAGTATGCCTAAAATGTGATGTGCGTTTTGGGGGGGGGGGGGAGGAAAGGGGTTGAATATTCTCAAAGGGGTCTGTGCCATCCCCCTGTGACCACAGTAGCAGGTGTCTAGGTGCTCGTGAGTGTAAATGAGCAGGGCGTCAGCATCTCCACCCTTGGGTCATCAGGGCCGCCACTCAGGGTGGATGTAGGAGACCAAGGGGCTCCAAGGGTGCGTCAAAGAGCCCGTGATCCACGAGCTTTCCGGGGACCTGGCGGGAAGAGGGAGCTGTCCGTAGTCAAGCTTACATGGGAAGGGCGTCGGGCGGGTGGGCTCAGCCCAGACGCCACAGGACAGTCAGCCTGGACGTGTGCACAGATGTCCTCGGGTGGGAGAAGGAGGTGAGGATGCAAGAAAGGAAAGGCTGGCCTTGGCAATAGATCGCTGTTCTCCCTGGCACAAGGGAAGGTGTTTTGACCAGAGAAATCCATCCTCTTTGGGGGATTAAGACCAGGTTTCTGATACTGGCAACGAGACCCAGTTCTCTGCCCGGAGACTTTCATACAAGACTGATAAGGGCGTTTGGCTCCCACAGTGTCGAGAGGGACCCCCAAATGACAAGACATTCTACTGGGCCACACTTGGACCCCTCCCCCCCACAGGAATAAACTCTCGCATTGGATGGACATGGAAGATACAGTAGACTGGCAGGTCCAAGGTGAACATTTTGATGACTTAGCTCGGTCTGGGGAGTTTGCCCCTGCTTACCAAGTGCACAGAAGAGAAAAGAGGGGGATTCCGGGACCAAACATCCTGCTGTGTGACCTTGAAAAAACCAGTTTCCCTCTCTGAGCCTCAGGATCTTCATCAGTAAAATAAAAGGGTCGAAGTGAGATGTGGAGAGAATGTGTTACCCCTTCCCCGCCTTGCAACCAGCCTCTCTCCTTCCCCCAGGGGACCCTAGGCTGGGGGAAGAGGCTGGCATTTCTTGCTTGGGGTGCTCTCAAGGTGAGGCTGGGACACTCTTCCTCAGAGGTGGAGAGGCCCCGACCTGCTGTCGGGCCTGTGAGCCTGTGGACGCTGGGTGCTATATTGGGCCCAGAGTGTGATTTCCAGCAGGCTTGGCGTGACTTAGCCCTGCTGGGTTTAAGTGACAAGGGGCTGACTTAACTTGTCACAGAAGGATTAAAGGTAAACTTGTGCTCCCGCCCGCCGTTGAAAGAAAGTAATGTGACTGAAATGAGGGATGTTTCTGAGAACACCAGCCCGGGGTCCTCCTCCCCTTCAAGTCCTTCCTTCTCCTCCTCGGCCCATCTCCTAGTTGGACGTGTCAGGCTCGTGTGAAGGGCCACTGTGCCCTCTTACCAGGGGACTCAGAGACACCCGTGGGCAATCAGACAGTCTCTCTGTTGCAGACAGGCACAGCCTGGCACTTTTCTAGAATACACAGCCCATCACCGATCATACGATCATACATGACTGCACTCCTACCTCTGACCCCGCCCTTTACGAGAGCATGCCATCATCACCTTAAGGATCACGTTCAAGGTCACTGGCCCAGCCTACTAGGTCCTTCGTGATTCAAGCTGTGTTAGCTGATTTCTACAGCATTGCTTCCTACCGAGTTCCCATCGCTCCCATCCTAAGGCCCAGCGCTCCCATCTTAAGGCCCATTTGCAGTTTCTGGAATGTGCGGACGCTCTCTCCCACCGCCGTGCCCATGCACGTGCTGCATTGCCCTCTGCCTGCGCCATCTGGCAAACTCCACTTGCCTTTGAAGGTCAGCTACAAGGTCATTCCCAGCAACCTCCCTCCCCCCAGTCCGTTTTCCCCTTCCAGCTGCTTCCCCATTCAGTCACCGTGACCCGGCTGAGTTAGAGTCTCGTGATGCTCTCTACATGCCGAGAAGCTTCCCTCGTGACTTAACGCGCTGGACTCATGTGTTCATTGATGGGGCAGATATTTCTTGGACACCTTATGCCAAGCACTGGGAATAGAGCGCCGAGTAAGAACAACATAGCCTTGTCTGTATGACGCTTGCAGCTAAGCAGGGCAATGGCTAGTACATGAAAGGTCATCAAATAAATGCTTGGACACTGTGGTAACTGCCCCCCAAAACGACTGGCATCTGCTAGCTGAGAGTTCTCAATGGGGTGATTAATTATAATAATGGAATGTCTTTCTCCCAGAATGGGACCCCTAGTTGGTAAGGATCCAGTGTCCTTTGTCTTTGTGTCTGAGCACATAACCTAGACAATGAATAAATGAGTGAGTGAGTGAATGAATGAATGAATGAATGAATGAAGGAAGGAAGGAAGGAACAGTTTATGTGGCTCTGAGGGACGAAAAGTAAACTCTTAGTGGATGAGCTAACAGATTTTCTCACAATTAAGAGCTTATCAATTTTGGATGGGGTGTCTTGGGGACTGGAGCGTCCCCCAGGCCTGGAAGCGTCTAAGCAAATGTTAGAATGGTCACCGGTCAGAAATGCAATACAAAGGATTTCTGGGCTTCCTGTGGCCCAGGTGAGCACAGAGCAGGGTGATGCCGTTCACTCCAGCTCTGGAATATTCTATGCTGTGTCAAGTCCAGCTGCCCAGCAGTGACATCATGAGGAGGTAGAGATGGAGCATCTGCATCAAGTGTGGGACGCCAGCTTTCCAGAAAGTTCTAGATTCCCCAGGAGAGCCGTGGATTGTGGGTGTTCTGAGAATCACACTGGTGTGGGTGCCCCACCCTTAAGTGAACCTTCAAAGGGGACGAAACGGCAGACCCCTAGGAGCCAAGAAGAGGCGAGAACCTGAAGGAAATTGGTAAGATCGGATCCAGAAGGCCACTGTGCAGCCAAAGGCCTTAGAAGACACGCCTGTGTCCGTGTTCCCCTGCTTGAAACACATCAAGGAAGCATCCCTGTTGTTCTCAGGATGGAAACCAGAATCCCTGCTGTCACCGTAAGCTGTGGCCCCTGCGTCCTCTGCAGGCTCACCTTCCTGTGCTCCCGTGAATGAAGCATCTTCGGGCATTCAGAGACTCAGGGAGCCTTGGGGGAGGGCAGGACGGACCCTGCAGCCCGGACACCATCATTCCCATTTCGGAGCTGGGGTCCTGACGCTAGGCTGCGTAGCAGTTGTGCGACCGAAGAACGGCCGGTCACGCTCCGAACCCGGCCATCTGACTCCAAGAGCAATGCCTTCTGGAAGGCTCCACAGAAGGCAGAAATGCCATACTGCTGTGTGGGAGGGACTTCCCCAGAGTGACAGGTGACCCGAGGGCTGGACCCTTGGAAGGGCTGAACCCCTGTGGCCTGGGGA
Source organism: Acinonyx jubatus (assembly GCF_027475565.1). Lineage (NCBI taxonomy): Eukaryota > Metazoa > Chordata > Mammalia > Carnivora > Felidae > Acinonyx > Acinonyx jubatus. Next base: position 12,964,778 of record NC_069381.1, read on the forward strand.
GCCTGTCTCTCCCCCTTAATCACCATTGACGCCATCCAGGGCAAGGCGTGTGAGGGCCGTTCAGAGTCACCTCACTGAATGCCCATAGAAACCACTGGATGCGGGTACTATTGTCCACTTTAGCGCTGAGGACACTGAGGCTCAGGGACGTTAAGTAACTGGCCCCCGGCCTCCCAGACGGTAAGGTGGAGCGGGTTCGTATACCAGCTTGTCTGACTTCCCCTACTGCCCGACCCTCTCAGCGCCAGGGCTGGTCCACAGGACTGACGGGGGCCATGTGGATCCCCTTTGGGGAAGCTCGGAACTTGCAGAATGGGCTCCAACCTCGTCGAAGAGCAGTGAGAGTTGCCGTGCACCCCAGTTTGCCTGGAACAGTCCAGGCTGTGCTTGCTATCTGAGGGCGATGGTTAAGAGCATCCCTCTTCCAGTCTCAAAAGTATCCTGGTTTGGGTGATGAGTCGCACAGTTGCCTATATGGCATGCGGGAAGTGCTTTTCCTATGTTAGCTTGATATGGGCATAGCTTTCCTATGTTCCTACGATGGCCCTCCGCCTTTCCGTGGACACAGGCTATGGGGCAGATTCAAGGACAGCGCTCCATGCACTGCCAAGGGTCCAAGAACGCCCTGGGCATTGGTGGGGAAAAGGGAGGGGGCCTGGCCCGCTGGATTAAGAGCACTGACTTGGGCTTTCCCTCCCTCTTGCTTTCCAGCAGGGACAACAGTGCCGTGTTCCCGCCCGGCTGTCGGGCTGAGACAGGACAGGGACGGCCTCACTGGCTTGAGGGGGTTGTTGCGGGGACCCCAGAGGAGGCCTCCTCTGCATCTAAGAGCATGTGCTGGAGGGGGACCAGCTGGAGGCTGGAGGGAAGTCGTTCAGCGGATCCCTCTGAGAAATCCAGCTGCGTCGCTGACCCAGTTTGGTCATTCCAGATGACGGCAGACTCTCTGTTGATTCAGCTTTCAGCAAATAGTTCTTGGGAACCCATGTCCCAGGCAGGGTGCTGGGCACTGCTCTAGACGTTCTTCCCCTGGTGGAATTCAGGAAACTGTGATGTGGACATATTTGCCTTTTATGCAGACGTCTTACTGACTTGTCAGGCTTTTGAAAAAAATTTCAATCTTCGGGATTTTTTTTTAAGCTCTGCAATTATATGATCTGCAAATAACAGCAACTTTTCTAACACCCAAGAGACAGTGTCTCGTGATGTATAACAGCACATGTCTGGGGCGCCCGGGTGGCTCAGTCAGTTAAGCATAAGACTGTTGATCATGGTCATGATTTCCCGGTTTGTGGGCTCAAGCCCCGTGTTGGACTCTGTGCTGACAGAGGGAAACCTGCTTGGGACTCAGTCTCTCTCTCTCTCTCTCTCTCTCTGCCCCTCCCCCACTCTCTCTTTCTCAAAATAAATAAACAACAACAAAAAAAGCACATATCCTAGGGGTAGCTAGTGGCTCAGTCGGGTAAGCGTTTGACTCTTGATTTCAGCTCAGGTCATGATCTCACAATTGTGAGATCGAGCCCTGTTGTGAGCTGAGACTGAAGCCTGCTTGGGATTCTGTCTCTCTTGCTCTCTGCTCCTCCCCCACTCATGGGCTCTCTCTCTCTCTCTCTCTCTCTCTCTCAATAAAACGAATACACATTAAAAAATTTGGGGGGCACCTGGGTGGCTCAGTCAGTTAAGCGTCCAACTTTGGCTCAGGTCATGATCTCACAGTGCGTGGGTTCGAGCCCCGCGTCGGTCTCTAGGCTGACAGCTCAGAGCCTGGAGCCCATTTCGGATTCTGTGTCTCCCTCTCTCTGCCTCTCCCCCACTTGCTCTGTGTGTGTGTGTCTCTCTCTCTCAAAAAAAAATCAATAAACATTAAAAAAAAAATTTTGTTTTAAAGCATATATCTGGGACCCGATCACTTGGGTTCAGACCCTAACGCTGCCACTTTGAAGTGGTGTGACCTTGGGCAAGTGACTAAATCTCTCTGTGCCCCAACGTTGGCACTTTACCTAGTAAATTAGGACAGTGCCTGGCATTACTTATAAAACTTACTATAATTTCTTGCCTTATTCTAGTGTCTAAAACCTCCAGAATGCTTGTAAAAATGTTTCCTTGTCTTATTGATGTTTTTCATAGGACTGCATTTATTTTCACAGTGCCAATGATATTTGCTGCTGGTTTCTGATAAATACTATTACTGTCATATAAAGGAAGTTCACTTCTATTCCAATTTTACCTAGAGTTTTTATAAAGAAAAATTAATTAAATGCTTCTTAAGGATCTATTGAAGTAATCATATGGTTTTTTCCCCTTTAATTTACGAATGTAATGAATTATGTTGATGGTTTTCCTAATAGTGAGTCTCTATTGGGTTTTTATAATTTCTTTACACAAATATCTTGTGTCCCCAATTAAAAGAACTCTTAGTATTTATTTTTTATTATTATAAATAGAATCTTTTTCATCGGATTTTCTGTGGGTTTCTGGGATGTAAGAATGCAGTGCAATTGATTTTTCTGCAGGCTTTATCTTGTATTCTACAAATTAGATGAATTCATTTATTCTCTTTAATAAGCATGTGGTGGCTTTCCTTGTATTGTCTGGGCGTTCAGTCTCCCCACCTGACATTTTTATTTCTTCCTTCTGCGTATTTTTCAGACATATTGCATTCATCAGTGAACAGGCACGTGTTAAGTGCCTACTGTGTGCAGGGCACCGAACTAGTCTCCGTCCCCTCGATGACTCCATGACTCTTGTCACTGTTTGGCAGGATGAGAGGGTCAGGGTACATTCTCCACTGACATGTTGAGAACAGAGACCCGAGGAAGGGAAGAAATCCCTCCAGGTCCCAAAGCCCCTTCGGTCGTGATCGGGATTCAAACCCCATTAACCCTCAGGCCAGGCTGCCTCCTGACTGATGACTCTCCCGTTTTGTGGGGGCAGGAGTAATTAACCTTGACCCCCAAGGGGCAGCCAGACCTGTGAAACGCACTGGTCATTTCTCGCAGATGAAGTGAAGACAGATGCCCTTACACTAACACCTGGCCTTGAACGGGCCAGCCTGCTGTCCCTCTTTTTACTGTTGGATCTGGGACTGGCCTGGAATAAAAAACTACAGGGTCTCAGTTCTAGTGTTTACTCCCGGCCAGGAGGGGCGTGAGTTGGAGCAGCAGCGTGCCTCGGTCCCAGGCTTTCCCCCTGCGCCTGCCGACCATGCTCTGTACCATCCCCCCTCCCCCGCTGCCCCCTGCTCCTGAATTCATGTCTCTAAGAGACTGTTGGCATCTCGGTCCCCAGCGGGCTGTACTGCCAGCCCGGCTGGCCTCTTGTGGCCCCAGGCCTCACACTTCCTGCCTGCTGTCTCCTCGCTCTTGTTTCTAAGCTAATTACCCCATCTCATCTTGCACAGATGGCCCCCTTCCCGCTTCCCCGCATCTCACATCCCCAGGAGCACATACCTCGAAATCTCCCCTCACCTCCACCGGACAACCCCTTCATCCATGCAGAGCCCTGGTCCTGCCCTCAGACTCACCCTCTGCAGTCTGACCCCCCCACCCCCACCCCAGACGTCGTGCTGTGGACGCCGTGGACTTGGCCCCACCCATTGCCCCACTGAGAATGCAAAAGGGCCGACTCAGCGTGGGCTCTAATCAGCGAGCCCCATGCTCTGGACATGTTCATTAATTCACACCAAACCTCTGTGTGGGTTTGTGACAGCCTGTCTCCCACGTGGCACTGAAGAGCTGTCCTGCCCACACAAGCCACAAGCTTGAGAGCCTCCTGGCATCCCAGGCAGCCCTTGGGCTCAGTCCCCAACCCCCACCCCGGGCTCTCAGAAGATTCTAGCAAATCCATCAGCTGCCGAGGCTGGCTTTGGAAACTCCTTGGGACTCAAGGAGGAGCCCCCCCTCCTTGAGTCCCCCCTCCTTGAGTCCCCCCTCAAGAAACTCCTTGGTTATTCACGCCGTGCCGGGCCCTAAGCTAAGAGCTGTCTGTGTGCCACCCGAAGCAGGAGCTGTGAGCGGCTCCATTGTACAGAGAGGGAAACTGAGGTTCAAATGTGTGATGTGAGTTCCCCAAAGTTGCAGGGCTGGGACTCGACCCCAAGTCCTTCTGACTCTGGAGCCAGCTCTGTCAGGCTTCCAGAGACGTGAGATTGGCGCTCCAGCCTGTGCCTCTTTCTCCTCATCGAAACCCCGCCCGGCCCCCACCGCCGCAGCCCACCCACTGCCTGTCTTTGTCATCCTGAGTGCGGTGGCAGCGAAAGAGGGCATCGCCTTTGAGAGCGAGCTTCCAGACCGCCTGGTGGAGGTGGGTCCCGGGAGATGACGGGAAGGAGGGAGGGAGTTCACGCGGCTGCTCCCGGGCTCCGGCCCGCGAACTGTCAGCCGGGAGCCAGCCTGCGTGGCTGGTGGCAGGTCACCAGCCCCTCCTGGAAAATGAGGGAAAGAATAGCCCCCCTGTGGGGTGTTACGGGGCAAAAAAATGACATTTTCCAGCAAGTGTTTGCTGAAGTGTGTGGCCAATAGAAAGAGAAAGAGAAGCTAGTATTTCCTCCAGGCCACTGACTCTAGGCCAGACGCTCCGCGCCTCACACATATTGGCTCATTCAGCACCGCCCTTGCCCGGCTTTCTAGAACGGGGACTGAGGCTCAGGAGCAAACACGTGCTCGAAACCACGCAGCTGGTAAGTGACAGAAGTGGGATCGGCCCCTGGCGTCTCGGCTTCAGCGTCCACACTCGTCTTTAATAAGTACTTCAAGTGCTGGGACCTCCCCACACGCTGCCCGCCCAGGCAGATAAGAGTCAGGAGCCGGGAGAAGTAAACACTCAGATGGAAACGCCCAAGAATAGGAGTGCCCGCACCGCATGGAGGCTCGCTCCCCAGCCCTGGAGAGAGACGCCCACATGACACCGCCCGAAGGGGAGGCAGCCAGCTTCCTGGGGTTACGGGGTTCTGCAAGCTGAGCTGGCGTTTCCTCCCTCGCTCAGTCCCTTGCATGCTCCCCACGCGGGGCCTTTCGCGCACTGGGGTCCCGCCGATGCCGGCTAACTTGACTTTGAAGGCGACGCTGCAGCTCATCTCAGGCTCTGGGATAAACCCTTCTGTACATCTCCAAACTTTGCAGGACGTGGACGTGGGGGAGGGTTTGGCAGACGGTCAGAGGCTGACTTCTGCGGGGCGGGTACCGTTCTGCAGCGTGATTTATAGATTGCCTTTAGAGAAAAGCGGTGCTGGGAATTTCCATTAGAACAGGGCGTCTTGCTGTTGTGGCTTTCTAGAAGGTCAGAGGGTAAGGGGGCTGAGCAAATGCTACCGAAGCAGACAGACAGCCTCCCCCGTGGGGCCTTGAGAATTCATTTAGGATGCTCACTTTTGCCTGCCATGGTCCCTGGGACAGGGGTGTTGGTAAGACAAGGTCCGATGATGCCACATGGTACGTTGTCCCGTGCAAGGTCCTCCGGACAAAAATCATTCACTATTCAACACCCCCAAGTTACTCACTTACTTAACAAATATTTCTGGGTGCCCACGAGGTGCCAGATGCTAAGAATAGGATCCCAAGCAAGGCAGACAGGTTCTCTCTGCTCCCAAGGAGCTGATATCCTGTTGGGAGATGGAGAAGGCATGGACCAGAATCTCTTGTCAAATGACAGGGACATAGCATGGACCCCTCCCCCCACCCCAGCCCAGACTCGAGTGGTCAGGCTGGCTTCCTGGAGGAGGGAAGCATAAGCTAAGGTATGAAGAATGAGGAGAACTTAGCCAAAAGTCTGAGGTGCAGAAGCGTGGCACTCCTGGAAAAAAGCGGGCCGTCTGGGGTGGAGCCAGCCAGGGAGAGGCGAAGAAGCAGAATGCAGCTGGAGGGATCAGTGGGGCCTGGGTCAGTTTGTATCTATTTAAGATGCTTGAACTTAACCCCAGGGGCAAAGGGACATCCCCGCCTCCCTATTTGAATGCCGTCTGCTCTGAGGTCAGTGAATGAGGATTGGGGGAGGCTGGGGCGCCCAGGGCAGGTGAGGGCCCCAGGTTGGAGGCTGGTGCAGTAATCCAGGTGAGGGACGATTCGCCAGACAGAGACGGTGAGGGGGATGGAAAGGTGGTCCGGGCAGGGGGAGCCGCATGTGGGTGTCCCGGGCAGCCTCTCTGAGCTCAGAGGGCTTGGCCGGCAGAGCTTGATCGCCACTCCAAAGTCCGGGCCCATCTCTCCCCTCCCTGTGCCCCTAAATCTCTCTGGCTGACACCGGGGAATGGGCCCAGAGCCACGAGGCAAGAGAAGAAGTTCCAGCCTTACAAAAGTAAAACCTGCCATCATGTGTCCTCATCGTAGATTTTGCCTCCCCTTCCCCACACTGGGCAACAGAGGAGGGGCTGGGGCAGCCGGTGCCGTGATGGAAACCCGCAGGCGCATGCGTTGGTGACGGTCAGAGCCTACCGCCGGACCCCGGCTCCTGACCACCTTCCCTTTGTGTCCGGAGACTCACTTCTGTTGCCAGGGCGGCCTCGGCAATGTGTGATCCTCTGCAGGCTCGCCCAGGGCACGGTCTGCTCTGCCCTCACGGCGGGGGGGGGGGGGGGGGGGGGGGGGGAGGGGACACCCCAGGGCTCATAGCGCTCTCTGTCTCTGTCTCTCTCTGTCACCGTTTCTCTGTCCCTCTGGCTGTTTCCCTCCATGTCTCCTTTTCCTGCTCTCTCTCAGTTCAGTCTGTACAGATGAGACTTTTTAGGTGCCCTGTAAATTCGCACGTGCTCTGTCCATCTGTCCATTTACTCTCACCGACATGTTGCTTTGTAAATGCTCTGATGATTCATTCAGGAGCTGGGATGCTGCCTTCAGCCTCAGACTGTGTGTTCTTTCAGGAGAAAAGGACCCCGTCTCCCCCATCAGACCGGGAACCCATGAGGGCAAGGACTTTAAATAAAGAGAAGTTATGAAAGACAGAGTAGACACCCTTCTTTGTGTTGGGTCATAAACTCCACGTAATTAAAATACCTTCGAAAGAAGCAACAATTATGGTGTAGAAAGAGGATGTCCGTGGAGTTAGAGCCAGGTTGAAATCTGAGCTCTGCCATTTCCTGCTGTTAACCTCTCTGGGCCTCAGTTTCCTCCTGGGCTATGCGGGTATAGTAACTCCCATCTCACAGAGCTATAAAAGTTAATGTTCCCAGTCCACAAACACTTACAAAGTGTCTACTGGGTGCCAGGAACTATGCCAGGGACTGGAATATAATGGTGAATAAGACAAATGATATCCCTGCTCTAGGAGGGGTGGGGTGGGGAGACAGACCATTAATTCATCAATTAGCAAGAAAATATCAGACGGTGATGAGTATGGTGTGGGTAATTTCGGATGATGTGACAGAAAGTAACCACGGCTTCTTAGATTGGATAGTCTGAAAAGGTGCCTTTTAGGAAGTGACATTGGAGCCATGCAAAGATCTAAGAGAGGCAGGGAGGACACGTACGGAGGGGATGAGCTCAGGTGCACTGTCCCGAGATCAGACATGTGCCTGGGACATGGAGGGCAGAGGGAAAAGAGAATACGAGTCAGAGAGGAGGCAGCAATATCTTACATAGGGCTTTGTAGATTAAAAAAAAATTTTTTTTAATTATTTTCTTAGAGTGTGAGCAGGGGAGGGGCAGAGAGAGAGGAGAGAGAGAGAGTCCCAAGCAGGCTCCACGCTGTCAGCAAGGAGCATGATGCGGGGCTCGAACCCTCGAATGGTGAAATCATGACCTGAGCTGAAATCAAGAGTCGGACACTTCACCGACTGAGCCACCCAGGCACCCCCTAAATTTTGTTTTAATTCAAGTATAGTTGATGTACAATATTATGTTAGTTTCAGGTATATAGCAGAGTGATTTGACACTTATATACGTTACAAGAGGCTCAGTAGTTACCCCCGTCACCTTATAAAGTTATTACAGTGTTACTGACTACATTCCCTGTGCTGTACTTTTCATCTCTGGAGATTTACTTATTTTATAACCGGAAGCTTGTACCTCTTATTCCTCTTCACCTGTTTCACCCGTCCCCCCACACCCCTCCCTTTTGACAAGCACCTGTTTGTACCTCTGTGTTTGAGTCTGTTTCTGTTTTGCTTTACTTGCCCATGTGTTTTGTTTCTTTAGATTCCCCATGTGAGCGAAATCATATGGTATTTGTCTTTCTCTGTCTGACTTCTCTCACTTAGCCTTATACCTTCTAAGTCCATCCATGTTGTTGCAGGCGGCAAGATCTCATTTTTTTCTGTGGCTGAGTAAATTTCCATTGTACACACACACACGCACACACACACACACACACACACACCACATTTTCTTTATTTGTTTATAAATGGACACTTAGGTTCCTTCCAGGACTTTGTGGATTTTCTTCATAGTATAATGTGGGACTTGGTGGAGACTTTCAAGTAGGGGAACATGTTTGGTTTTTTTTGTTGTTGTTGTTGTTTTTAATTTTTTTAACGTTTATTTATTTTTGAGACAGAGAGAGACAGAGCATGAACGGGGGAGGGGCAGAGAGAGAGGGAGACCCAGAATCGGAGGCAGGCTCCAGGCTCTGAGCGGTCAGCCCAGAGCCCGACGCGGGGCTCGAACTCATGGACTCACCGACCATGAGATCTTGACCTGAGCTGAAGTCGGACGCTTAACTGACTGAGCCACCCAGGTGCCCCATGTTTGTTTTTTTTTTAATGTTTATTTTATTTTTGAGAGAGAGTGCGCACACGCAAGCTGGGGAGGGGCAGACAGAGAGAGGGGGACCCGGAATCCGAAGCAGGCTCCAGGCTCCGAGCTGTCAGCACAGAGCCCGACGCGGGGCTCGCACCCATGAACCGTGAGATCGTGACCTGAGTGAAGTTTGATGCTCAACCGACTGAGCCACCCAGGCGCCCCGGGGAGCAACACGTTTTGAAAAGAATCCTCTGGCTGTTGCACAGAAACTGGGCTAGAGGAGAGTGTATGCGGCCGGACAGCCTTGGTTGTGGTGCATTAACAGAATAACCCCCAGGCTCCGTGGTTAGATGCAGCAAATGTGGATGTGGATGCGGGTTGTGCCTGCCCAGGGCGGCTCTTCTCCGTGAGATGACTCAGGGATCCAGGCTCATTTCTTATCATGGTCCTACCCTCGCGTCATGCATGTGACCACCAAAAGGGGGCACACGGGCAACGGAGTCATGCAGTTGCTCTTATGGGCCGGTCTGGGAGTGGCTTAGGTCTTGTCTGCTCTCATTCCACTGGCTGGCACCCAGCCACACGGCTGCAGCTGCAAGAGAGGCTAGAAAAGGTAGCTTTACTGGCTGTGCAGGAAGAGGAGAGCATTATGGGATTTGGCCATCATCCCGCACTGTCTCTGCTCAGGACACGTGCCAGTAGAGAGAAGGGTTGGGAGGGTCTCACAGCCTCCCAGGGGAGGAAAGGTGGTGGCCTGGACAGGGACGATGGTGACAGGGATGCAGAGAAGTGAACAAACTGTAACACTCTTACAATACCTGGCACTGTGCTCGACCCGTAGGCTCCCATTGAGCGATCGCTCTTAGTGTAATCCCTTACAGTGAAAACATGTAAATATTCCTTCTCGGGATGGAGTCCGATTCCCCCAAGTGGCCTTTTCTCTGATTCCAAAGGTCCATAGGTTGAGGCTCTCTCTGACCGACGCTTTTAAAAGACCTGGTCTTAAGACCCGGAGCCTTAGCCTTGGCAGGCTCTTAGAGTGGTCCAAGCCCACCCTCTGCGCTTGTCAGGTGGGAAGAGAGGCCCAGAGGGGTCTGTGGACTTGCCCCAGATGTGGAGGAGGTTACTAGCTAAGCGGAGGCCAGGGGTTGGAGCCAGAGCCCGGGTCTGCACACTCCACGTGCCTCTCTATGCAATCACGTGACATCTGCATTTTTCCTTCCTCGGCAAGTTTAAGAGTAGGGGGGGAGGGGGAGAGGACGGGGGGGGGGGGCTGCTGGGGCTTGCTCACCCAGGCTGGCTGCTTCTCTCCTCCCTGTCTCCATGCTCCTGAGAAACAGCGTGTGGGGTGTGAGAAAGGCCACAGGTTCAAATCCACCCTGTGCCACCTTCTCACCATTGTGTCTTCAGCTGGTTACTTAACCTTTGACAGGGAAGGGGGCTAATGAGATCGTGTAGGTTAAAAGGCCTAAGCTCAGAGCTTGGCACCTGGGAGGTAGGTGCTCAATCGATGGGAATAATCACTGAGAACTTCTGCCCCTACCCCTCATACCCACGACCCTGGGTGCCGACTCTGTAGCATCTTGTCAAAGCTCCTCTGGGATCAGGACAAGTTTAGGGGCCCGCTCTGCCATGGTGAACGCTTTCTCCTTCCCCGAGAAGTAGACAGACTTTTCTGGCATCTTTATCCACTGTACGGGGTCCACGGGGCCTTGCAGCTGAGTATCCTTGCCACCACGTCTGGAGATCAGAGGGACCACAGCGAACCCGAACCGTCCCGAGTCGTCTGAGGGGCTGCACTGTTTTCTGGCGGGCAATCATCCTTAAATAGACTTCTGTTGTTTGCATTGGATCAAATTTAGAAGGTATAGGAGGCTTGTGGCGGGTACAGGGACCCCTTCATCTCTCCTTGGCCCTGACCAGGGAACCTCCAGGCTGGATCCTGCCAGTCCCTGGGATCCAGCATGGGCTCTCAGAGGTAGTTCAATAAGGAGAACTTTAAAGCCTTTTAATGCTTAGCAGGAAATCCGTCCTTTGCCAAAGCACCAATTAAAGGTACAGGCCAGTTCAACATGACTTTATTACTAGCATTTTATGTTTGAAGAGAAGTCACGGGGGAGGTGTGGACACTGAAGGATCTGGGGCCGTCATCTCCGCTCCCCTGGACAGGACAGGTCTATCGTTACTGGGTGCTTGCCACTGAACACTCTACGGAGAGGCCGAAGGACCCCTTGACTGTTCCCCTACCCTCAGGAGCTCGCAGAGCAGTGGAGAGAAATGACACAGTGGAGTGAGGTTGGTCAAGGAGGGTGTCCTGAAAGATGCAGGCTTTAAACTGGGCTTTGAAGGGTAGGAACAGTTAGGGCAAAATGGAGAGAGGCCCTGCAGGGGGAAAGGCAGGGTTAAGGGGCTAATTGATGACATCGGGGGACACTTTCTATGTCCCAGGAGCTGTGCTGTGCACTTCATAAACAATCTCTAATCTCGGCAACAACTTGGTGACGTGAGTTCTGTTATTGTCACCATTTTGTCGATATAGAAACTGAGGCATAGGTACTTCAGCCCAGTTCATGCTTCTGGTAGGTACTGGAACCTGGACTAGATCCAGGCAGATGACCTGTGTTTCTGCTTTTAACGCCTCAGCTAAGAAGTGGGAGAGAAATGTGTTGGGCTCACGAGTATGGGATTCAGGAAGCTGGTAGAGTTTATGTTTATCTGAAGCTCACAGGTCTTCATGTCCCTCTTTCTGAGCCTCCCAAGGACCTCTATCCACCCATTTATTTCTCCATCCACCCATTCACCAGATCTGGATTTACCACCTAAACTGACCTGGCCTGGGCCCCAGCGCCTCTTACCAGCTGTCTTTTTCCCTGCTGTTCTAACAGGTGCCTTTGAAAACTGTGTTACTCCCAAAGGAGTGTGTGTCACATGGTTGTAGCTGATGGCCTTGGAATTTGTCATCAACCACCAAATAGACAGATGCCTACACTACTCCTGGACATAGGTGCCGAAGGCCAGTGGCTCTGTCACACTTCTGCAATCTTCCAAAGGGACTTTGTCCATGCCTAGAGCCCATAAGACTACGGTGATCATTCAGGTGTTTGACCGTCCATTCACCTCATCCATCTGTCTGTCCATCCATCCATCCATTGATCCATCCATCCATCCACCCACCCATCTACCCACCCATCCATCCATCCACTCACCCGTCTATCCAGCACATATTTAGAGCCAGGGACTTTGTCTTCCTTACACTGGGCCCTTGGCACTGTAGACCAGGACTTTCTAGAAAATGGAGAAGTTAGTTCAGAGCCCATCTGCCTTTAGGCTTTGTCAAGTGATAGATGTTCTGAATCCACAAAGTAAAATATACTGACTCCAGGACAAATGACAGGCTTGGATCTGTTCAGACTGGTCTTTCAGTCTCTAGCCCTTTCTGCTGTAAAGAATGGTTGAACTGTCCCAACACTCATGTTACAGAGTGAAAAACTAAGGCTTGGAGGAGGGGGCTGAGCAATCAAGAGCCAAACCCCACTCCTGGTCCCCTGGCCACCTGCTCCGTGCCCACCCAGAGTGGTGCCCCTGCTGGGCTTATGGGGGTTCCCTTGTGCATCCAAGCAGAGTAGCTTTTGTAGAGCCCAACATTGCCCGCATTTCTGTGCGGTCCTGCTGCGAGACTGTGATTATGGACAGACGCCGTGGCGGGGCACACGGGTGACGGAATAACGACTCGAATCCCTAATCCTGATGGTGCTGTCATGCCCCACACTCTCTCCTGACCCTCCCCTTTCCCTGTGGTCCTCACTCTCATTTCCCTGTCCATCACTATTCTAAGTCACTCCACCTCTCTTTCTCTGTACCTCCCTCTTGATTCCACCCTGTTTCCCTTTTCTGACTCTCTCTTCTTATTCACACTCACACACACTGACACTTATCCTTAAGCCCCCTCCTCCTCACTCTCCACACCGTCTAAGCCTTGCCAATTCCAATTCTTAAATCTTTCTCCAGTATGCCCGCTGCCCTCCATCCTGAGGCCCCACCCGCTAGCCCACTCCACCATCACCCTGGTCAGAATGCTTGTCACTTCCTGACATGCCCAGTGGTGTGGGCTTGCCTGGCCCCAATCCATGCAGCTAGAGGGAACTTTCAAGATGCAGATCCAAGCATGTCATTTCGTCGCCTAAAGCCCTGAAGCAGCCTACTGTTGGCCTCAGGATGGAGTCCAGCTCTGTTCCAGGCCACAGAGAGTCCTATGGAATCTGTCCCCCGCCCACCTCATCTTCCACGAGCCCCACCAGACCCTCCCACCTGACCTCCAGTCCTAGGGAGCTTCTTTCAATAAGCCATTGCCTCCCTTGCCTCTGGGCCTTTGCCCGTGCTGTTCCTCTCTCTGGAACATATTCACTCTTCTCTCTTACTAGGGTTATTCTGACTCATCCTTTAGTTTGGCAGTCTCTCCTCCCCTCCCAAATCTGGGTTAGATGTTCAGCTCTGCATTTTCATGATCCCCTCCGCTTCCTCTAAGTCATCGCACTTATCAAAGCGAATCTGAATTGCCTGTTTAGTTGTCTGCCTCCACCGCTGAAGCCACAAGGGGTTGGGGTACAATAGGCTTCCAGTTTCCCAAAGGAAAGCCTAAGGGCTGATCCCTAAGTCAGGGTCCCAGGTCACCAAGGGAGCCAGGCTCTTAAAGGCATTGCTGGGAGCTGTCCACGGTGCTGCCGGCTCCCATGTTTCATTGAGGAGCGCCTTCCTCAGACATCACCTTGGAGGTATCCTGTGCTCCCGGATATTTCCCACAGAGGAGGGAAAGGCCTTGGTCTGACCTTCTGAATTCTCAGTCTGCTCCACCAGGTGAATTTGGGTCACCTTTATGCAGTAAGCTCAGTGGGAAAGCTTCAGGCCTCCTGATACCACACCTAATTCTTGGCATTTGGCCAGACTTGGGAGAAGGGACCATCCCAGCAACAAATAATTTAATAAAGAGCATCTCCATCCACTAGCCTAAGCCCCATGGAGACCAGGTCCCCTTTCCTGCACCCCAAGCTCAGAGGCCAGCAAGGGCCCTCTCTCCTGTCAGCCTGTTGACTCCACACCCTGCCAGGAACCAGTTTGCTATCTCTGTAACTCACCCATCTCAGTTGCCTCCCCTTTTCCTCTCAACTCAGCCCTCTTTGTAATATTGGATTAGCCCACTTTCTTGAAAGCTGATTTCTATTTGCATAATCCTCCCCTCTTGGAGTTGCCAGGCCCTCAGTGATAAGCCGATGGGCCGGGGCAGTCAAGCAAATTATACACTTTACTCTGAACAGCTGCTAAAAGTAGAGGAAGTTATTATTTTTTTGAAAAAAAAAAAAAGAAGGCACACTTTATTTTAATCTCCACATTCCTTTTGACCAATAGTTGCCATCCCAGTTTTGGGTGCACTAGCCTACATTTCCTGGAATACATAGATCCTAACTAAACAGGATGGAAGTTAGACCTTAGGAAGGACTTCTTAACAGTGTTAGAGGAGAGAATGCACATGAAAGCTGCTGGGAATGGCCACACATTACACTTTATCTATATAAAGGACATCTAATTTTTCCCCCGGGAGACACTATTGGCACCCAGGACAAGCATCTTTCCCAAGTGACAGTCTAGACTCCTAGACTACGTTGAGAAACCTATGTTGAGCTGTGGATGGAGGAGAAATAGAGAACCCGATCTCAGTTTTCACGATGCCTAATTCATGGAGCTCAATTCCAATCAACAAACACTCACTTCCTGCTCTGCGGCAGAGGCACTGAGCCTATGGGCCAGTGAGCCTTTTATCGAGGGCCTACTGTGTGTCAGCCTGCAAACTAAAGCCCTGGGGGATTCAGACAGGCCAAGCGGAGGGGAGAAGAGCTGAGAGGAAAGCCCCTGTTATCTCTTTGCCCAGTCCCAGGACAGAGGGCACAGGAGCCCTCTGGACCCTCCCCGTGAACCCTTCACCTGCTCGTTGTGAGGCAGTCTCCCACTCACTCACAAGTGAATGACACTCTTCATTGAACTGGGGCTGTAAGGACTGCTGAGTTGTATTTGTACAACTTGTAAATCAGCATGTCTGGCTCTCCTGCAAAACCCAGGGACTTTTGTGTAGGGAGGCAGCAGCTCAGTTGGTGGTTTCCAGTCTCCCCAGAACAGCCACGCTCCTTGACTTGCCTTGAGCCTGCCAGCTTCCTAAGGTAACACATTCGCCAAAGATACAGAAGCAAAGACGGAAGGGATGGAGGGGAAGGGAGCTTCTTTCCTTGCATTGGGCTTTGCTCTCTGCAAAATCCTTTCTAGGGGATGTTTGGGTATTGAAAGGATTTCTCTCCACCACACTCATTGTTCCCTTTCTCTTTCAAGGCTGGCTGATTAAGGAGGAGAATGTGCCAGAGGCGGGAGAAGGGACTTAATGACCCTGAAGGGCCAGGTGGACCCTGTGGTCTTTGGGGTTCCAGATCTTGGCCTGTGGTGCCTTGGGCAGAGGCAGAAAGGATGGCAGAAAGAGTACAAGACTGGCAGCTAGGAAACCTAACCTTGATCTTTGTCACAGTTTGAGCTTGGGCGTGTCCGAGCCTCAGTTTCCCCACATGTGAAGTGAAGCCTCTGGTATGGAGCATGTTCTGCAGGAAGAGCTCAGACCTGCATTCGAGTCCTGGCCATCACATTTGCTGCCGTGTGAGCTCAGGCAGTTTGTTCCACCTCGCTGAGCCTCAGTTTCCCCATCTATAAAGTAGGGAGATACGTCTTTCCATGTGATTTTGTGAGGACTGGGGTATATACTGATGTCAGGTTTCTGGTGCAGAGTGCTTGGCACCTATTAAAGGCTCAGTCGTCCCCGTCTCTCCCCTTCTCATGAATCTGGAGAAGCTTTCTGCAACGAAATCCCACAGAGTACCCGAACCTAAGTGTTCGTCTGAGTTCCATGGTGTATGGAGCCAGGCATGGAGCCAGGCAGAGCCCCTTTCTCCCTCCTTCTCCCTGCAGCCTCTGGTGGGGTCCTTTTGAAAGCAGGTAAAACGGTAATAAGTGTTGAAAGAAAGGAAACGGGTCTGGCTGCTGAGTCTTAGGATGAATAAATAAAACATCAAAATGGAAAAGATCGCCCCGGAGTTGGGTATCTGCCAGATCCCCTGGGGGCCGGGATGCACTGCCGAGGCCAAGCTTATGAGAGAAAATGTGGCTTATTGCAAAGACCAGGCACTCTGGGGCCAGGCTAGCTTGAGTTTGCATTCTTGATTCTCCTTTTGGGCATCCCCGGGATGGTGAAGGGGACCGCTCTGAGCCTCGGTCTTTTCATCTGTGAAATGAGAAGATCCATACCTACCTTACAACGGCCAGGATTAGAGAGAAAGTATCTGGCAAAGTTCACGACATCCAGTAGGTGTTCGATACAAGCTAGTATTTCACCATCTCCCAGGAGCCCCCAAGACCACAGAACAAAAGAGAAGCTTTTCATTAATGAAATCATCTGTGTTAACTTTAGGGGACCAAGAGGTGGCCTGGGAAAGGCCAGTGGGCTCGGTGCCATGAAGCTCCTGGTGGAGACCCACCCATGAGCTGTCTTCACTGTGTCTTCATCTTCCCAGAACCTTCTAGCTTCCCCCGGGCTGCTGGATAGGGTCTTCTCTTTTGACATTTCATGTTAAAGAATAGGAAGAACAGAGAGTCAGGGTTCAAGGCGGTGTGTGTGTGTGTGTGTTCAGGACGGGGAAGCCATCCCCACGGGCTGGGGAGAAGGAGCCGTGGATGGGAGAGTTTGGTGGTGAAGGTGGGAAGGGATTAGGAGGCAAGGCCCCAGCACGTGTAGGAAAGGGCGGGCTCAAGCCCTCAAGCGGAGGGGTAGCGACGGGAAGGAATTTGCGTGCACACGTGGCAGGGAACAATGGCGCTCCGGGCAATGCGCACATTCTGGTGACAGACAAACCTGGGTCCAGGGTCTAGCTCTGTCACATGCCACACGTATGGCCTTGGTCAGATCTCTTCATCTTTGAGCCTCGGTCTCCTCCCTTCTCCGATAGATATAACAGCTGCCCCCTTATCGCTTTGGGGCGGGTTTAAAAGAAGCTTCTAGTATGGTGCTTGGCATTTGGAATGTTCGTAGCAAATGTTAGTTCCCTTTCCTCTCTGGGCTGGAGGAATACAGAGGGGGTGAGGGAAGAATCAGGGAAGGGGCGGGAAGGAGGGATGCTGAAGTGGTCCCAGGAAATAAAAGTCCAATGTGCTTTCCCAAGTGACTCCCTGTTCGTGTCAAGGGAAGGGCCAGTGGCTGGTCCTGGGACCTAAGGCCTGTCACGAACCAAGAGGCCCAGGGACGCTGGCGGGGGCTCTGCCTCATGCTTGGAACTCGCATACACAGGCTGGTCTCAGCTAGCGTGGGCTTTGACCACGCGATGCTCACTGAGGTCACCTGCGTGAGGGAATGTGTGGAAGGTGAGGGGTGAGTATATGGGGCCAAGGTGAAAAGATTGGGGCCATCCCTTTGCCTTCAGGCCAGAAGCAGCCAGAGGCAACTTCCTGTCGAATCATTGCTTTCTCGTGCCGATTCGAATACGAGGTCAGACTGTCTGGAGTTCCCGGCGGGGGGACCCTAGGCCAGCCAACCTCACTTTGCCTCAGTCCCTTCCTATCAGGTGGCTAATCCCAGCGCCTACTCCAGAGAATTGTTGTCGCAGTTAAATGAGATGACACGTGTCAGAATGGCCCAGAAGAAACGCCCCGTAAATGTCAGACGTGAAGGAGGAGGAGGGAGAGAAGAAAGGTCCATCGGGGGTCTTGGACCCGGGTATTTGGGGCCAAAATAGGAGGACCTGGCACTTCTCAGAACTCACCCTCCACCCCAGCACCCAGAAGGCCTCTCCTCACCTTTGCCTCTAAGATGCCATAGAAGGAGCTGGGGATCAGGTCTGTGCTCACGAGCCTGAACCGCTGTGCTCCTTCTTCAACACAAAGATTTGACTCTGACTCCTCTATTCCGGAGGTGATCCAGGAAGCGTTTTCGGAGAGTGGGGACGTGACACAGGGAAGGGAGGCCGGCCGGTAAGGACGGTGCTATCGAGCAGCTGGGGACCGAGGCTCAACACCCGCCTCCAACCCCAAGGGGCTTCCGGAGACGCTGTAAGGCAGGACCTGCTACAACTTAGGTGTGCGCCAGAATCCCCTGACAGGGTATTTAAAGGAAACGTCTGGAGCCCCCCCCCCACCCCCCCGCCCAGAGATGCCGGTTGTCTAGGTCCTGGCCGGGGCGCTGAGTTCATATTTCTAACCACCTCTCAGGTGATGCTGACGCTGCACAGAGTGTGGCCCTTCCCCAGCCAGGGTCGGGGGGAGGGGGGCTCTGGGCACCTGTCTGCCATTACTGAAGACAGCTTCTGGGGTGGGGACACTCTATTATTTGGGCAGCCGAAGACCCGGGCCGGCAGAGGGTGGTGAGGGGGGCGGCAGATTGGGCACGTGGCCATGGGTGTGGAGTGGGTGGGCACCTGCTACCAAGTCAGAGGGCTCGGGTCTGAAGCTTGGCTCTGTGAAGTCAGCAGGACTCAAGCCAGGTCTGTAATCCCTTTAGTGCCTCCTCCAGAAAGTGGGGCTGGTAATTCCAGTGTCAGTGTCACTATGGGGACTTCATGGGGTCAGTCTAGCATGCATGTCTGGCACATAGTAGGTGCAGTGTGTTTGCTGGGTCTGTAGCAGCATGGTTCCCGATTGGACGTGCGCGAGCTTTGGATCCTAGAGCGGGTTGGAAGCCAGAAACCAGTGCAAGTCCCATCAGAGCACTGACTTGCCTCACCGCCTTGAGGACCAAATCGTGTGTTGAGGGAGGGTCTTTTTTTTGGCTGAGAACCAAGTCCATTCCATCTCAGGAGAGCTCTGGCAGAAACCTGGCCTCGTGACCTGTTGTGCTCTCCGGGGCGGGGGGCTCCGGTGGCGGGTCTGTATCCGGAGCGACGGTTGGCAGCTGTAACCACACAGTGAGTGATGCGGCAAGGGGACTAATCAGCCCCCTCCCCTCCCATCCCAGGTCAGCCCACAGCCCTCCTTTCCCCCTCCCTGCCCTCTGCATCTTGAAGACATCAAAGGGAGGGCTCAGCACCCTCGAGACACCAGCAGAGGTGTGGACTGAGGAGGGGGGTAGACAGTACAGAGAACCCAATGCCGGCATCTGCGGGACGCTGCTGAAAGCCCACCTCGGGAATGGCCCTGATCTGATGCCCAGGATAGGCTGCGCTTTCCCAACTGGGTTCTTGTCCTCACTTGTGACTCTCCTGCTGAGATGAACCCGAGGAAAGAGAAGGAAGGCTTTGGGGTTCTTCCATTCCCCCTGCTTCCCGTCTAGGCGTCATGGTGTCGTGGAACCAGTGTGGCCCTGAGCATCCGAGTTCTGGCCCCGTTCAGCCTCTTACTTGCTATGGGACCGTGGAGCTCTGGTTTCTACCCGTGATGCGAATGTATCAGATTATCTCTGAGCCCCGTGTCCTGCTCTGGCAGCTTCCAAATCTTCATCTTCTAGGCATCTCTCAGAGCCGTACCCAGTCCCAGCCAGGCAGGCTTAAGTAGGGCCCAGAGCCACAGCCCCCAGAGCCCCAGTGAAAAAGTGCAGATTCCCAGGTCCCACCGGGGGCTGTGTTGTCTTTCCCTGCCTGCCCATCCCCCATCCCCGGGACTCTCACACACACTGCATTTTGGGGACTCCTGTCAAAAAGGAAAAGGCAGGAGACTGTCCTCACCCTCCCTCTCTTCTGTAGCCAGTTAAGCAAAGCCACCCAGCCGGGCCAGGTCACCCGACACCGGCGCATGTAATTTCTAAGTGGGAACAACAACTCATCAAACGGAACGGTTTGCAATTGCCTGGGATAAAACTATTTTCTTTTCAATCTTCTCTGGAAAGTGACAGATAATAACCAGCCTGGAGATTGTAATATTATTAGGGCCAAAAATAAAATAAAACCCCTTTAACTGCTTCTTCTTACAGAGTGAAACCAAATATTCCTCAATTCATTTAAATAAAGTGATTGTTTTCCTTGTTCATTTATCTTAACATTGCCAGGAGCCTGCACTACCCTCCCTCCCTCTGAATAGGGGGTGGTCCTCTCCCCTCTCCCCGCCCCACCCCGTTGTCTCCTGGGGTCTAATCTCTGATCTGGCTCCAGCTTCAAGAGCGTCCTGTTCACACCCACCAGCTAGAAGCCAAGCATTTATAAAGCGCCTTTAGCAAACCTGCTTCCAGTCCAGCCCCACAGCTTATATTAAATGAGATAATATGCATAAAGCACACAGAACCAGGCTTGGCATATAATAAGTGCTCAACTAATGCATAAGTGTCATTATTCATAATATCGTATGTGGCGCATTCGAATGCCACGATTTTTGTCACGCGAAGACAACACGGGCCCTCAGACAGGACACTGTGCACTGAGCCTCAGTTTCTCCAGCTGTGAAGTGGAGAGAGAAGGTATGGACAGAGCGAGCCCAGAGGAGGGATCAGCCTGCTGGCATCTCTTTCCAGGAGGACATCATGATAGGAAGCCCCCTGGGAAAAGGGTCAGGTGTCCTCAAGGCCTCGTCTTTCTCTTACTCTGTATACAAACAGAAACAGACCACAGGGTGCAAATTCAGCTGATGAGCCATTTAGTTCATACTGAATGAACTCTCTTCCTAAGTACGTCATTCCAGATGATTCTCTGAGTACATCTTGCTTCTTTTATGCCCCTGCCTCCTCTTACCAGGTGTGGTGACTTAGGCGCTCCCATGACCTTGGCAACCTTGCCTTTCCCCTTCTCCACCAAATGGAGGAGGCCACGCCCATGATTTAGGGCCATGATGAACATTCCAGCCAGCCTGTGAGCAGGGCTGACCTCCTGATGGACGACCTCACACATGGACTCAATGGAGGGGCCGCCGAAAACCATGCCTTCCTTCATTCTTACTTTGTTCTCACGAATCCACAACGCAACCTCTTACCGGCAACCCAGAAATCGGAAAAGATCTGACAATTGAGATTTTTCAAAACAAAAACAAAAAAACAATTTTTTTTTTTGGTGATCCATTTGGTGGCCAGACTGGACCCGACTCGAACTGATTTGGTGGCAAAACCCAGCCTGAGCCGATGGGAGGTTATTTATGGTGTTTATTTATCTCACTTAGTGTTTCCGTCCAGACGTTTCGCTGCAGAAATATCGATGTGGGTGATTACGGAGTGATCCCTCAGCCCCGCTGGCGGGTGATGTAACACACTGGGCAAGCACCGTATAACCCTCCCGGAGAGAGTGAGGCCTGGCTTCCAGGTTCCGGATGGGGACTGTGGGGCCGGTGTCACGGCCAGGCCCAGATTCTCTCCCCTGTGTGTCCCTGTGTGCCTCCTGCGAGCCTCCACTCCTGGCAAGCTGTCTTCTCCTCTCAGACTCGTGCACGGAAATCCAGCTCAGGCCACGGACCTGAACACAGCTCCTCGCCACCCCACACGCACACGCACACGCGCGCGCACACGCACACGCACGCGCGCGCACACACACGCTCAGCGGCCGCTTCCTCGGGATGCTGAGTCTCCCTTTTACCACGCTGCCTCATCACTATTTCTAGGCCGATGTCCGCGCCCACCAGGCAGCTGGAAGGCGAGTCCTCCGCCCTGCCTGACGTCCACATGCTTGCCTTCCCCCACGCTGCGCTGCTGGCCGAATTCTCTGCTCTTCACGCAGATTTTTTGGCACTGGGTCCACGCGGCCGGGGATCTCACAACCGAAGTGTGCGTTTCCGAGGCAAAGCCTGCTCCTTCCTTAAGCTCCCAGGCGGAGGAGCCAGTGGACGGAAGCCCAACCAATCGGCTCTGTCCAAGGTGCTGGAGCGTCTTCGGCTGGCGTCTCCTCCAGGAGGCTTTTCTCCTGAGCCGCAGAGATTAAGAGCTCGAGGCAGCCACTGAGGAAAGAATCTTTAGTAACTCACTGTAACTCTGGCCGAGCCAGGAGCGGCAGGGGGTGGGAGTCCCTTTCTATCAGACTGTGCAGAAGTGGGAATGGCCCGGAAATGTATCCCTGCAGGTTCTGGTCCAGCTCTGGAACGGCAGTATCGAGTTGGCATTTCTTGACCATCTGCCACGTGTCAGGCTCTATTCTAAGCACTTGACACGACCTATCTCATTTAATTCTCTCAACACTTTATGAGGTGAGTTGTATTATTACCTTTCCCTTATAGATGAAAAGACTGAGGGCCAGAGAGGCTAGGTGACTTGCTCCAAGCCACACGGCTAGTATTTGGTGAAGCCAAGAACTGATCCCAGGGAATTGGACTCCAGCGTCCAAATTTGTAACCATAAATGTATCAGCTACCTATTGTGGTGACAGTGCTGTATATAACAAATGGCCAGGAAGTCTCAGTGGTTATAACAGTAAGCACTTTTTGTTCACATATCTGGAGTGATGAGCTAGGCAGATGTCTGTCCCCTTGGCTGTATTTGCTCACATGCTCTGTGTGTTGGCTGATTGTTGGTGGTACAGACACTGCCCTCACCCTCATGGGAACAAGGGCCGAGGTGGGGCACTCATGTAATCAGGAAACAAATGTCACTGTGTGTGGAGGGCCGGCTGATTCAGAGAGATACAAGAAAGACCTGATCCATGAGAGTCAACCTGGGTGGGCATCCTGTAGGAGGTGAGACTTGGCCACAGAGAGGCAGAGGAAGCTCCAGGCTGAGCAAGGGTGAGAAGGTGGAGTCAGGGAATACAGGGGAAGAGGCTGGAGGAGGTAATTTCCCAGCACCTTGGCCTGTTGTGAACTTCCTACGTACCTTGGCCTGGCCTCCCACTCGGGACCCACTCTCTGAGGGTCTTCTGTATTCCCTCTACCTCCCTCTCTCCACGGCAGCCACTGTGGGAAAGGACATCCCTGGGCTCAAAGGGAGAGTGTATAGGGGGGTTGGATAAGGAGGTCCCAAGCCCCTTTGTGAAGCTTGGAGAAGGTCTCATAGCTGGGAGGTCTCATAGCTGGAAGCTGGTGGTTTTTCAAGGCACGAGCTCTCGCAGGGCTGAGGCTCTGTTCTTTGGGCCGTGTCTGGCTCCATCACCAGAGACAGAAGAGCTAATGTTCCAGGGTGGGTCCCCTGGAACAGGCCTCAGGAATAGATGGAACATAGGCCAAATATGGCCCACGACCCGCCTTTGTAAAGAATATTTTATTTCAACACAGCCATGGTCACACACTTTGTACTGTCTACACTGATCAACAGCAGAAGTGAGTAGTTGTGACAGAGACCATGTGGCCTGTTAAGCTTCCAATAGCTTCAATGTGACCCTGCTCTAGAACGTGAGGTCCGCAAACCAGGGGCCGGCGGGGGGGGGGGGGGGAGGGGGGGCGGTGTCTTTATCTGTTTTGTTCACTGCTCTGTCCCCGGCCCCCAGAAATGCACCTGGCAGGGAGTGGGTGCTTGATCAATGTGTGCTGAACACAGAAATGGCCTCTTGTCTGTCCGCCTTCCCCCACCTGCTGATGATCCCAAACACGCACTGCCCATGATGGAAGAAGGAATCCCCTTCCCCTCCCACGAAGCAATTTTGTTCTGGTCCTTGGTTTAATTCTGCCCGGGCTGATCATTTCACAGTTGAGGAAGTAGAACTTGGTGAGGACAAGGTGAACAGCCTTAGTCTTCCAGCCCACCAGCAGCGAGCCGGCACTGAGACCCAAGTCTCCAGGCTCACATCTCAGGCCTCTTTCCGGAATATATCCTCAAATCTTCTGAAGCTTCCTTCCCTGCTGCCTGAATGATCTGCTTTGAGGTTTCCTTCTTTGGTGTTTTGTAGAGGGTGCCCAGTGGGTGCACGTACTGTGGTGTTGTGGTGGGGTGGGTGGGACTGGGGACTCCAGGTCCCTAGGGAGTGAAGCAAAAGCAGAGATGGGCTCCCAGCTTGCCTGTGGCTCGTCCAGAACACTGTGTGCACTCAGGTGGGAGGTCCTGAGGCCCGGGCTGTGATTTGTCTCTCCTCCAGCCCTGCTTAGGGCGGCCACCCGTATGGCTTGGGAGGAGAGGAAATTACTTGTCACCAACTTGCAAAACAAACAACGAATTAGTTCTTCCCGGAGCTATAAGCAGATGAAAGTCCAGGAGACATCAAGCCTGGAGCTAGCCTCAGTCCTGGGGGACTCGTGCAGAAGGGGCCAGGGAAGCAGCTGGACAGCTGTCCCGCAGGTCGCTCTGGGTGGAGGAAAGTCATTCGTCACACCTGGGCCACACGAGGCAGGAATCCCCACCCCACCCCCTTAGCCCTGTCGATGGCAGATTCTACAGGTTGAAATGCACGCAGGTTTGCCTCACGTTGCAATTGCTCTAGGACCTTGTGTACCCTGAATCCTTCACCTGTGTCAGTTCAGGGCGGTCTCTTTCCTGAGCTGGTCGGTTGTTCTTGATGTCCCCAGCCCCCGCCCCCCGCCCCGAACCTCCTAGTCCAGGAGCAAATGGGCTGTAAATAAACATGTCAGAGTGTGAGAGGAGCAGCTATTTCTGGCACAGTGAGGCCTGGGCACCCTGCAGAGGGAGGGTCTGGTGGCAGGAGGGTGACTTCAGCTTCTGATGGGCTCTGACATCATTCGCAGGTGGGGGAGGGGGCCTCATGCTCATGGGACTTGGGGTGATGGGCCAGGGGAACGCCTAGGGCAGGTAGGGCACCCCGAGGGACTGCCGGGGCATTGGCCCAGGCTTTGGGGTGACTGTCAGTCCATTCCTAGTGGACAAAGGAGGATCCAGGCCGCCTACATCATGTGTCGAGGGTGGGATGCAAGTCTTGAGGAGGACTTCCTGGGAGAGGAGGAGGAAGAGGGGGAGGAGGAGGACGATCACCAAGCTCTCAGGTCGTGTTCACTGCAGGCCTCCCTCAGCCGAGGGGCAGCCTTGGACAGAAAGTCCCCTCTCAGCCTGGAAGCTTCCCCAAGTCCAGAGTCTGCACCTTTTCACACAGAGCTCTGTCTCCCACATCAGACTGGGAGCTCCATTAGAGTCAGAGCTGTGTTTCCCCCATCAGTCTGGCAATTCCCCAGGACTGGGGAGGACATGTGTGCCATCAGACCAGCGGCCCCCAGAGGGCAGGTGCTGAATCTCCCCAGTCAAGGATGTGTCTCCCGCATCACCCAGCAGCAAGGAGACTCCCTCCTTGCTCTCTGTGGACGGTCCCGGGCCTTCACCTCCCCGCAGGGCCCCAGGACCGTTGGGAAAGAGCAGAGGGCTTCCAAGAAGCCAAGGACAGCCACCGAGTTAGCAGCTGTTTGCCGTGTGACCTTAGGCTCGTCCCCTCCCCTCCCTGGAGCTCGGTTTCCCCCCTACGTAAACCAAGAGGCTTCCCAGCGTTTCAGAAGCATATTGCTGGCTCTGTGCGCCTCCTGCCATTCACCTTCCAGAGGGATCCTGCTTCGGCGCTCGCCCGCCATCCTCCCCCTTCGGGCATCTCCCCCCTCCCTCCTCAAGGACTCTGGCTCCGAGGCTGAGGCTGGCTGCACGTCTTGTGCTGGCTGGCGGCAGCTTCATTGCCCATCTCTCTGTGTGCCAGGCATGCCTGGGGGCTGAATTACCAGCCCTGTAGGGAACCAAAATCAAGAGACTCCGGACCCCTGCCCGGCCACCTCACCTCCTCCCTCCCGCAAAGCTCGGGGAAGTGGCTCCTTTGAAGACCTCAGTTCAATCCAGAGAGAAGACAATTCTGAGAAAGTCCACTCACTCGACTAGGTCCCCCCGATTTGTTTCTTCCCCGGCTCCAGATATTCTAGGAAGAACGGGAAGAGGACTGGAGGCGGGTCCTCAGATGATTCATGTCCCCCGAGAGTCTCCCAAGAGTCGGCACGTGCTTCATTCGTCTCCAGGGAAGCCGGGAGCAAGAGGGGCCACATCAGCATGGAGCTGGCACCTAGTAGGTGCTTTGCAGAGGCAGGCCCCCTCCCCCACGGAGAGGGCCTGAACCAGGTCCCCCTTGAGGCTGCTCCGCGCCCGCCACTAACCAGTGACCAGATTTATGATCATGACCGTGGCGATTACAGCGCGAGCCGCCCTGGAAGCGGGCCAGGCTAGGTGGAAACTGGGCTTCCTGCCCTCGGGGCAGACTCCACCGCCAGAGGGGGTGCGCTGCCGTCTCCTTCGTGAATCAGAGTCTATCAGCCATTTTAAAAGGGAAGAGAAAGAAACCACCCAACTACCCAAACGGGCGCTATTGAAACTGCCAATCACTGCTCCCCACTCTTGGGCTGCGTGTGTAATTTGATGCACTAGTAACATTTCTGCAAATTACACATCATTCTCCCCACCAAAGCTGCACCTTTGACTGCTGTAATATTTACCTGACCGTGCAAGTAATTTTCAGGCCTCACTTAGTGGGCCGGTGAGGCGTGGAGAGAGGCAGGGATGGGGTCGGGCTTCAGACAGCGGGCCCAAGAGAAGCTCAAATGGCGGGGGGGGGGGGAGGGGGGGGGTTCCTAACAGTGCCTCCCGGCACAGAGACACGACTTCTCTGCCCGCTTCACAGACATAGGGACAGAGGATGGACTTTCGGGGGCTCTCTACCAAGCATCCTCTAGCTGTTGTTTACATGCCCCCAACGACGGGGAGCTCACCACCCGCTGCACATACTCCATTCCATCTCTGAGTGCCTCCGTCAGTTAGAAAGGGTGGTCTTGACATTAAGGGTATCTGTCACCTGATGACGTCAGCACATTAACTCTCTTTCTGCTTCATGAGTGACGGAGACTCAGGCGGGCCCTTGCTCGGCGAGCCACTGTGACGGAAGAGGAGGGCCTCCCGAGACACTGGCAGGTGAGGCTGTGAACGCACTCCCAGGGTCTGAGTGACAGGTCGGGCAGTGCGGCTGCCCCTCCAGCCTGAGCTCCAAGCCCAGTTCTGCCAGAGCCTTGCTGCATGACCTTGGGCCAGTCACTTCACCTCTTGAGGCCTCAGTTTCCCCATCTGCAAGGTGGGAAGAGTAAGAGCCCTACTTAATAGGTCCTGGAGGACCTGCTGAGCAAGTGACTTAGGCACTGAGCACCGTGCCTGGCGCCGAGTAAGCTCGTGGGCCGCAGCGCGTCTCAGCCCTTGTCACTATCCCTGTCATGTCACCGTGACACTGAGGCTGCTTGGTCCATTGCCCGTGTGACCAGGCCAGTGGCTTCTTGCATTTTCTGGTGTTGGAATGTGTGATTCGGAAGAAATTGGATCTCTTGCCGGTGGGGGGGAGGGGTCTGGCTGCCTGGAGTCGGGGAGGGGCCTTCCCGAGCTTCTGAGTCTTGCCAATGGACAAAATAGGCACTTTAATCCCAAGGTACCCGAGGTCCGAAGATCCTCAGGACACTCTCCGTTTGGCCCTCAGGTGTACATTGAAACTTCTCAGACGGCAGGAATATGCAGGAAAAAACGACACCACCAAAGGAATGGATCAAGGGCCTCTGTCCCATCCATCGTCAGATGGCACCTGCTATCTGCGTCATCACTGAGGAGGCTCTGGCCAGATCTCCCAGTTCCCCAGGCCCCACGGTCCCTTCTCCACCAGCAACCAGGGGGATCTTTTAAATTTGTAGATCAGGTCGGATTACTCCCCTGCTTAAGGCCCTCCTGTGTCTTCCCATTACAGCAGGAAAACCATTCAACCTCCTCACACCAGCTTGTTAGGTCTTATGTGATCTGGCCTCAGGTAGCTCCCTGAACAGAAGAGGGTCCACCGCTCTCCACCTTACTCACCCCATTTCCACCCTCCAGTTGCCTTTCTCTTCCCTCGTAGAGCAAGCTTGATCCATCTCAGGGCCTTTACATTTGCTCTGACCCCCGCGTGGCGTTCTCTTCTCCCTGGCGTCTTCAAGGCTGGCTCCCTCTTATCATTCAGCTTTTAGAGAAGCCGCCTCTGGCCTTTACGGGATCCGCAGGTCACCTTCTGGCCCCTCGCTGTGGCTTCTTTGCTTCGTAGCCACGAGCATCACTCAAAATCGTCTCGCTCTGTTGACTTTCTGTTTTTTAAGTGTATTTATTTTGAGAGAGAGAGAGAGCACGGGAGGGGCGCAAAGACAAGGGGAGCAAGAGAGGATCCCAAGCAGGCTCCCCACCGTCAGTGCAGAGCCCGATACAGGGCTCAAAATCAAGAACCGGGAGATCGTGACCTGAGCTGAAATCAAGACTCGGACGCTTAACTGACTGAGCCACCCGGTCGCCCCTTCCTCTTTTGATTTTCTGATGTCTGTGGGCATGATTGGTGTCTCAGTACAATGTACTCTCCCTGAGATCAGGGGCCCCGTCTCCTGTATAGGTGCTTGGCACAGCGTGGCAACTATCGATTACATCACCCTTTCTTCCTTGCCTCAATCCTGGGAAAAAGGGAGCAATATCCCCATTTCATAGACAGGAAGACTGAGGCTCACAGAAGTTAATGAACGATCTAAGTTTCTCAGTGACTCTATGGTCAAGCTGGGATTTGGACCCAAGATGGTCTGACTCCAAAGCCCACTTCCTTTTTTTTTTTTCTCTTCCTCTTTTTAATCACCTGGCCGGTGAAATCCTTGCTCTCTGGGGACCAGAAAACAAAACACAACCAGACCTATAATGAAAAGCAAATGGGATTTTGGGGGGATGTAATAACACCAAGTGTTCATTCAACACCAGGTAAAGATTTTTCTTTTTAATATACTGGGTGATTTTTATTGGACAGTTTCCTTGTAATAAAGACCCAGCACCAGACTTCAATTTTCTTTCCCTCAGAGGAAATAATCCAGCCCTCCTGCTGACCCAGTGGGGAGAGGAATGTCCTTCCTTGAGACCGGAGATAATAGCTGCCCGTGTGGCCCTCCTGGCTCTGTTAGGAAACCAGTGCCTAAGTCCAGCCCCTGACGATGGTTGAAATGGTCCTGACCTAAGATCTGAATCCCACCTCTGTCGCTAGCCTGCTGCTGTGTATCGTGGGGCAAGCTGCTCAACCTCTCTGGTAAAGACATCAACTAGGTCCATCTCAGAGATGATCCAGGGGCTCAAGTGGTCCAACTCAAAGGAAAGAATTGTGAGCATTTGGCTATGCATTTGGGTATCGGTTCACTCATGTTGCCAACACATTATTATGCTAAGATTGGAGATACACGGTATTGAACAAATTGGTCCCAGCCCCGCCCTTCAGCAGGACTCCCCAGGCGTGTACCACAAAGCTCCGTGAAGGCTGAGGCTATGCTTCCTTGCTCACTACGATGGCCCCTGTGCTGCGCACAGAGCTTGTTTCTTAGCTCAGGCTCAGTAAATAGATATGTACAGGTGCTGGTGGTGGTAGGGGTGGGAGGGATTGCTGAATAATCCCCGAAGACCTCAGGCAAAGCTGTTGAGTGGAGTCATAAAGAATGAGCCAGAATCAGACAGGCAGACAAGGAGAGGAGAGGCTCGCAATCTAGACCAGGGCTTGGCTACCGATGACCTACGGGCCAAATCCAGCCCGTCATCTCTCTGTTTTTACATATAAGGTTTCGTTGGAACGTAGCCACGGCCGTTCATCTGTTTATAGATGGCCTGTGGCTGCTTTCCTGCTGTAACTGCAGAGTTGATTGGTTGTGACGGAGACTGTATAGCCTGAAAATTCTAGAATATCTACAAGTATGGAAGATTTGCGGAGTCCTGGTCTAGTGTAAGGAATCGGGCCAAGGGAAGGCCCAGAAGACTCTTGCTCGCTTGGACATGGGCTTGACTACCTCATTGGCATGGCCCGGTACGAAAGGAAGATGTGGGGTCCTTCCCTCAAAAATGGTTACAAATTTCAAATTTCCAGGAGGCAACAGCAGAGCATTAAACCGAGCACGAGGCCGTCTAAGACAGGGCCCTGTGTGAGCACACGGACGGCACACGGTGGGGCTGACCCCACGGTGGGCAGCCTCTCCCATGGAAAACCGGAAGACTATCCTGGGAGCGGTTATGGGGAGAAATGTCCACCCAGGGCTCTGCTTTGGGGCTCAGAGTCTCCAAGCCCCAAGCCAAGGGAGTGGAGAGCCAGCCTTCCTTCCTCAGCTCCCCTGCCTCCCCACCTCACAGGGCCCAGCTCTGATGCAAAAGCGGGGAAGGGCCCAGCCCCGTCTTTCCGCTGGGTGCAGCTCGGTGATCAGACATGAGGCAGCCCTGAGAAGAAACGTGACAGTCTATGGGAATCTCTCTGACAGTGCTGTTATCCGTGTGCTCATCAGCAGCCGTCCAATGAGGGGAGCGGAGGGGACAGGGACCCTGCTCTACCCGGCTGGGAGACAGCCAGATAAGGTGCAGCATCTCATGGAAACCCCCAAGCGAGGCAGCCACTCAGGCTCAGCCTGCTGGATCCCTAGACTGACATCCATGCCATCTGTCCCTCTGTGGACATCTTCCCGGACTCATCTCATCTTTTTCCATCCTTCTTTGTGCCCAGAGGCACAAAGGACCAGTGGCATCACTAGGCTTCCTTGCCCGCCGGCTTCCGGTTGCGTTTTGGGCCAAGAGGAAGCACCTTCCAGGGTCTTTGTTGCACTGGGTCCCGTTCATCCTGACGTTCTGTGCCTGCTTAGAGCTTTCAGAGCCCAAGACCCCTGCCCAGGCTGGGGTCACTGACACTTAGTAGGTTCTCGGGGAGGGGAGCGGGGGGGCTAACACATAGTAGGTTCTCAGGCAATGCTTGTTGAATCAAATTGACCCTTTGGCCAGCAAAGCAGTAGCAAGTGAAATAAACGCATAGGTCCATTAAAAAGCCGCAAATGCGGATGCTGTAAGCATGCTGACAAGAGACCACAAATGGGGGTGTCTTCTTCCAGCGGAATACTACTTGTGATAAAAAGGAACGGACTGTGGGGCGCCTGGGTGGCTCAGTCAGTTAAGCATCTTATTTCGGCTCAGGTCACGATCTCGCGGTTTGTGAGCTCGAGCCTGGAGCCCACTTCGGATTCTGTGTCTCCCTCCTTCTGCCCCTTCCCAGTCACACTCTCTCTCTCTCTCTCTCTCAAAAATAAACATTAAAAAAATTTAAAACAAGGAAAAAGGAACGGACTATGAGTGCACGCAGTAACATGATTCGATCTCAGAAATATGCCGGGAACCAAGAGCTTTCGCTAAAAACCACATGCCATAATCCCATTCTATGAAATACTAGAACAGGGATAAATGGGGTGAGAAATCTCGGAATCACGGTCGCGCTCTAGGGGAGAGGACTGACGGGGCAGGGGAAGAAGGAACTTTCTGGAATGATGGTGGCGTTCAACATCGTGAGAGGGGTTTGCGTTACCTAGATGTATGCCGCTTATCATTGAGATTTGTGCGTTTTGTTGCACGCAAGTTCGAAACCTCCAAAGAGAACCGTAAGTAAACGTTGAACTCGTAACGATGTGTGTGCTGAAGCACTTAGGGGTAGAGAGCACTGATGTCCGTGACGTTCGGATGCCCGGCAGGAACACAGGCAGGTGGATGGGGAGGGAGGAGGAGAAGGAGCAGCGTGTGATGAACTGGTGTGGCCAGACGGCCCTTGTGGAAGCTAGGTAGCAGGTGTATGGCTGTTGGTTTTGAAATTCTTTATGCTCCTCTGTATGTTTGAAAATGTTCACGATCCAACACTGGAGGGGATAAGACATGAAGCCCTAGGACCAAGCCAGGGAGTGGGACACCAGCGATCTGTATAAGGTCACTCAGCCTTTCGCAAACATTAAGACTGGCTTTGAGGGAGCCCGGGTGGCTCAATCAGTTAAGCATCCGACTCTTGGTCGCGGCTCAGGTTGTGACCTCACAGTTTGCGGGATCGAGCCCCACGTCGGGCTCTACGCCCACAGTGCGGAGCCTGCTTGGGATGCTCTCTCTCTCCCTCTCTCTCTGCCCCTCCCCAACTTGCATGCACACACGCACACACGCTCGCACTCTCTATCTCTCCAAATAAATAAATAAACTTAAAAAAAAAAAAAGACTGGTCTTCAGGAAAGCGAAAATCAGTTGTGAAGACGCACTAAAACGAGAGTTGTAGTTGCCGGGCTGGGTCTGGACTGAGGGCACGCCAGCGAATCCATTCACCTCTCTGAGACCTGTACCTCCATCTGTAAAATGCGGGCAGCACTGCCCAGAGGGGTGTCGTAGGGATTAAATGAGAAGCCAGAAGCTTGAACAAACAGGACTTCACAGGGAGCAGGTGGGAAGCAAGACTGACCCTGCCTCCTCATTGCAGTGGCAGCAGAAATGTGGCCTCCTGAAACGGGCCGCCCCAGCGACCTAATCTGCCGTGGCCCCCACTCCTTCCACCCGTCACTCTCCCTTGCATTGTCTGCACGACACATATCCCAATCTGATACATGTCTTCGATCTCCCTTCATTTGTTTTGTTATCCGTCTCCTCCTACTGGAGTGTGGATTCCAGCAGAAGAGGGACTTGGTGTCGTTCTCGGCTTTATCCCCTACACCTAAAACAGCCTCCGGCAATAGCGGGGACACGGCGAGTCTTTACTGAAGGAAGGAATAAATGAACACCACTGGATCGGCTGTGGTGTGACCACTCAAGTGCAGGATTCTGCCACCCACGTTTGCCCACTGCCAGCCCCACCTGCACGGAATACCGGGAAGCGAGCTTAGAGATCAGCCATTCTCCACCCCATTTAACAGATGGGGAACCTGAGGCTCGGAGACAGAATGCAAATTTCCCAGCATCCACTGCCCGTGAGTGGCTGAGCAGGGACGGGGTCCAGGCCTCCTGGCTCCCCGCTCAGTGCTCTTTCTCTCTAGCAGGCTGCTGGGGCTGACGGGGCCACTGCAGACGGACGGAAGGACAGGGTCCACCGGGCCTGGGCTGCCCGCAAGGCCACACGTGAATGGCATTTGGGCAGGATTCGCCAGCCTAGCAATATTCACTGGCACACTCCGCCCTTGTTTAGCAGGTGGGCAGGCTGGCACAGGCAGCGGATGGGCCACGTCCACGGTCCGCGGGCAGCTGATGGTGCTGACACAGGCCGGATTGGCACGGCGGGGCCCCTCCCTGAGGGCTGGCGGCCCTCCTGACTGCCGTGGTCAGCCAGACGACCACGAGCTGGCATCTGTCCCCACAGTCAGCCCACAGGTGCGCTCGCTGACGGGCAGCCCCGGGGGTGGTGGGAGCACCGAGTGCCGAGCGTGGCCCCTGGGGGACATCACAGGGGTGTCACAGGCGGGGGGGGGGGGCCACAGCCTCCCACACAGATACACAGACACCGGAGTCAGACAGGACACGCCGGCCCCACTGGCTTGTGGGACCCGAAAGCCTAATTGTAACCCTGAAAAGGGGCCTGGGGGGAAATGGTCGCTTCTCTTCGCGCTCAAGGCCTCTTCCCAAAGTCCAGACCCGCTGGCCCCTGGATCTGTCGTCCACCCTGCAGCCAGAGGCGCTTTCTGACCCTGATGGGAACTTTCCCTCCCCTGCCTGAAGCCTTCAGTGGCTCCCTGTCTCCCTCCCACGAAATCATAGCAAAAACAAGATCTACTATGTACAATATACCGTGCTAAGCATTTTGCCACTGATAAGCTAACGCGCAATTATACCGTTTACCGTACGTTAGCCACTCTTCAAGCACTTGACCCGGAGACGTCAGTTCGTCCTCCAGCCACCAACAGGGTGGCGCTACTGTTTATCCTCATTTTATAAAGAGAAAACTGAGGCAGGGAGACGTGAAATGACTTGGATGAGATTCAGACCGAGGGGCTCGACTGCCGAACCCAGATTCCGTCTGTGTGAAGCACGACCCTCCACAGTCCTGCTTCCGCCCCCACCCCCACCAGGCTCCGAGTCCCTGCACCCCCACCGCACCCCACGGGTCCCAGGTCGCATCCTCGGTCACTCTTGTCTGCTCTGGTGCCTTTGCCTGGCCGTCTCCAGGGCTAGACTGTTCCGCCTCTCGTCTGGCCCGCAGACTCTCCCCGTCCTCCAAGGCACCGCTCAGCGTGCCCTCTTGTGCGGGGCCCGCCCTGAGCCCTCCCCTGCGCTCCAGGCTGCTGTGGCCGAGGCCGGGTGAGCACAGGTTGCCTGTGTTTCTCTCTGCGATGCCCCTGCCCCGCCCTTTCTGTGAGCTCTTGAGGACCAGGACCCTGTCTGATGCCACGATCTAGCCACAGGCCCGGCCCCCACGAAGCGCTGAATGAACCAACAAGGAAATAGACCAATGAGAAGCTGAGGTCACTTGAGCTGGAGGAATGAACGCTAATGGCAGGAAGTGAGGAGTGACCTTCGGGGAGAGAGAGATGGGACAATCCCTCCTCCCTCCTCCGTCCCAACGCCATCTCCAATGCTGGGGCTCATCGTCAGGAGGCAGGGAGCAGGATACGACACCCCGATTGACAAGAATGTCCCCGGTGCCACAGCTATACGGCACTCAGTGGGGACGCGTGGTTTCTGGGGTCTGGATTGCGAGCAACAGAGGTGTGCAGGGCTAAGAGGGGGTTCTTCAAAGCCAAGGACCTGGTTCCCCCTGCCCTGGCCCTGCCACCTCCTCCCTGTGTGACCCTGGGCATGTCCCTCTCCTGGTTGGACCTCAGGTTAGCCTTCTGTAGAGAAAGGGTCTAGAGGGGCAGTCAAGGGTCCCTCCTGCTGCCAGGGCCTCCCAGGACATCCAGGGTCTGGTAGTTGACAGCCACCTGGGAAAGCTGCAGAGAGGCCCTATTTGGGGGCCGGGGGGGGGTGCCAGGGGCTTAGGGCAGAGTCTCCCTCTTGTGGTCCCCAACCCCTGCATCCAACCGACCCAATGGGGCTTGTTAAAAAAATGCAAAACCCAGGTCCCGCCCAGGACTCACTGAATTTGAACCTCTGGGGTGGGCTTTCAAGGAAATTGACATTTTTAAAACCCTCCTCCCACCTGGCCAGGTGATTCTGCTGTGCGCAGAAGTTTGAGCATCTTTGTGCATCTGTATGCGTCCTCCCGGTCTCCCCAGCTTCTTGGCCACTAGCCCCACAGTGTGGGTTTGGGGGTACACAGGAGAAGAGGAAGGAGGTCTGAGAGCAGCCCGTGCCTGGTGGAGTCTGAAGGGCTCAGGTGGTTGGGCCCTGACCTATGGTTTTGCATCTGACTGGCGGGGCTGGGAGATTGCCCAGGGCCCGGGCTGGCGTGATGGTGCCTCCCAGGCTGGCATTTCTCAGAAGCATACGGGCCGGGGGTGCCTGGGTGGCTCAGTCGGCGAAGCGTCCAACTTCCCGTCTCAGGTGGTGATCTCACCGTCCATGAGTTCGAGCCCCGCGTCGGGCTCTGTGCTGACAGCTCGGAGCCTGGAGCCCGCTTCGGATTCTGGGTCTCCCTCTCTCTCTCTCTTAAAAATAAACATTAAAAATTTTAAAAAAAGAAACAAAGAAAGAAAGGGACAGGCCGCACACGCACACCCTAGCCGACATCCCCTATCCCCATGGCCCAGGGCAGGGAACAGGGTGTATAAACTCTCACGCTGTGGGTGCAGGCATCATTCGTGCACACGCAAGTGCACACACTCCATGAACCCACAGACCGACACACACAACCCTGAACGCGCACACACACAGTCACTCTTGCACACCCACAGACCCTCGCATTTGCGCACACAGGACGCACACGCACATGCCCGCACACGCGCCCGTCCTTACATGCAGCCCCAGAGCGCACAGATTTGCACACTCAGCCCTGCCAACACGCACACGCACCCCCACCCCCAAACCACAGGTTTCCTCGTTTGCACCGGGGCTCACCCTCATGACCTGGCCCTGGGCTCACGCCAGTGGCACACACACGTCCTCACGCTTGCACGAGCACCTGCCCACGAGTGTGGAGCCCACGAAGCCAGCAGCCGCGCTCCTGCCTGCCATTCTCACCAGCCCCCCGGGCCCTCGGCCCGCCCCACTCCCCATCCCTGAGCTGCTGTCTGCCATCCCACAGTAACCAGATGAGACAGAGCAATTTATGACACCAGCTGTCTCTGTCAAAACCGGATCTGCCACCCACACACGGGGGAAGCCAATTACCCCGAGCCCGGCCCTGCCGGAAGCCTGGACTCACCAGGGAGACAGAGCAGGGGTGGAATCAGGCCATCCGGGGAGGTAGGTGGCGCCTGGCTCGAGGATGTCCCCCCCCCCACTTCTGTCCTTGGGAATCCAGCATTTTCCTCCCCCAGGCCCTCCCTGGGGTGGCTCTGGCCCGGCTCTCAGGCCCAGGAGCTTCAAGAGCAGACCCACGGTGGAGAGCAGGTGGGCAGGGGTCATCAAGGGGAAGAAGACCGACCCCAGTCAGCATGGCAACCAAGAAGCCAGGAGCCCTGTGCCCCTGCCCTCCGCAGCAGGCCGTGGGGAGGCTGCCTCACTGGCCCCTCTGCCTCTTGCCTTCTTTTTCTCCCTCCTCCCTGAGCAGATGGCCTCTTGCCCTGCGCCCCTGCCCAACTTACCCTCTGTCTAGATGCCCCCTGCCTTCCATGTCCCCTGCCCAATACTTCATCCAACCCCGCTCCTGGATCACTTCCTATCTGGACCTTGGAACCAGACCCGGGTTTGAATCTGCGCTCGTCCGCTTACCGGCTGGGGAGCCTGGGCGAGTGGCAGCCCTTCCCTGGACCCCATTTCCGCGCCCGCAAACACGGTGTTCGTTTCTAGAAACATATGGACCGAGAGTCTGCTCTGCACCAGACTCTGCTCTGGGAGCTGGGGAACAGCACCGAACGAGATGATGAAACCCCAGCCTCCTGAGCTCGCCTTCTGCTGGTGCAGGGGTTAGAAAACACCCGCCGCAGAAATGTAAGTGAGGCAGTTGCGTCTCTTCACCGTTGGGCGGGCTGTGTTCCCAGCTGTGCTCCCGAATCAGGCGCGGCTCACAGAAGAGCTCGGTCGATAAAGGAAAGCGCGACGGCTTGAGCCCTGCTCTGGGGCTGGCTCGATCTAAAGTAAGCCCGTTAGGAACGCTTGTGGGTCTGCTGTCCTCTTTGCACGTGGGGCTGCGTGAGGCGGGAAGGGGCTTCTCAGTCGTGGCTTCACGGCAGAAGTTTCTAGAATGCTCATCGCCTGTCACAGTACGAGGAACAGAGCAATAAATTCACATCTATTCTTCCCTTTCTTTGAGTACTTCTGACAACTCTGGGGCATGGGTTCAACTACCGTCTTTCTTTCGTTTTACAGATGAGGAAACTGAGGCTCAGAGCCAGGCAGGGACAGCGACCACGGCAGACCTGAGACCCGAGGAGGCTCAGGGTGGGCGCGGCAGTGCGCCCACCTGCGCTGTCCGACTAAATGCCCCTTTCCCCCCAACAAGAGCCTTCCGGGGCTGGCATGGCCCTTGCCCGTTGGACACCAAGGGCTCTGCCTGGAAGCTGCCTGGGCTGGGATTCGAACCCGGGTCGCCCATCTCGAGAGCCCAGGCGCCGTCCGTCTTCCACGTCTAATCAGTTCATTAAAACCTTCCTTGCAACAACACCCGCCCCCCCTCGCTGCCCAGCCCCAGAGACCTTAGCTGCTCCATTTCCAGGAGAGCAAATTCCTTCCCGGCTGGAGAGGAGCCGGGATAATGTAGGCAGGCAATTTAAACAGCTCCGGCAAAATATACCAGCAGTTTTCGCTCTCTGCCACTATTACACTTTCCAGCCGCGGCGGGATTGGCCCATAAGTGGGATATCAAGTTTATTACAGCTATTTCCAACCTGTAATTGGTTTTGTGGAACACAAAGAGAAGGGGGGGGGAGGTGAGTTTTTCCCCCTTTCTTTCTTTCTTTTTTTTTTTTTCTCTCTTCCGGATGATGGCACCTGGGGACGTGGGTGAGGAGGTGTCCTTGGAGGCATTAGTTTCTCAAATGAAAAATCCCAGCCGGCCGGCCGTGCGACGGGCTGGACTGAGCCCGTCTGCCACGCTTTGGTGGCTTCGCTTGAAAATCAACCCAACCCAGCTGAAGCCAGATTTGCCGGATTTGGGGGACGGCCAGCGCCCTGGGACAGGGTCTGCTGCCTCGGGGCCTGTGGGCGGCTGCCGAGCCCTGGAGGGCAAGGCTAGAGCAGGAGTGGCTGTGGTCTCCAGGGCGGGCTGTTCTAGCACCAGAGCATTTGGGCATTCAGAGTAGCAATGGTCCTCAGAAGTCACCCGGCACATGTCCTCGTTGAACACTTAAGGAAACTGAGGCCCAGAGAGGGGAGCAGTGCAGAGGCCAGCCTGTGGGAGGCAGAACCCGGGTCTCTGCTTCCTACGTCCCTTCTGAGCAGTACAGGCAGGCCGGGTACATGCCAGTTCGGACTCGGATTCTTTTGCCGAAGTGTGTGCACAGCCTCCTCTCTGCGGTCCAAGTGGGCCCTTTGCACAAGGAGGATGCTTTCCTGTAGCAGGTGGACGTCTGAGAAACCACAGCTCAGGTTCCTGCTGATCCCCCTTGGATCACTGCCTCGTGGTCGGTCCGAGGCCACTTCCCGGCTGGACCAGCCCGCTCCCACCAGTCAGCCGCGGTCAGATCGGGGTGTGGACACAGCGGGCCATCCTGGGGCAAGGAGTGTTCTCCTTGTTCTTCGTGGTACCCCAGTGCCTGGCACGTGGTAAGGACTCAATTCCATTCATTCATTCATCCAGCAAATATTTATTGAGAG
The DNA here is from genome assembly GCF_027475565.1 of Acinonyx jubatus. Classification (NCBI taxonomy): domain Eukaryota; kingdom Metazoa; phylum Chordata; class Mammalia; order Carnivora; family Felidae; genus Acinonyx; species Acinonyx jubatus. The sequence goes on from NC_069381.1 coordinate 13,002,962, forward strand.
AGTACCGTGTTCCGGGCTCTGGGGACAGAGCAACGAACGGGACAGATAAAGGTCTGGCCCTCGTAGGGTTTATGTTCTAGGAGTAGCTCACACGCAAGGACCTATTTACTGATTCGGTGAAAATCTGTCGCAGGAGCGAATGAACACTCAAGCATTTCATCCTCCAGGGAGGGGACACGCACACATTGCTTGGGCCTTGGCTTTCCAGGACAGCACCTTGTCTGCTCCCACCAGCCTTGCCGTCCTCTGCCTGCCATGATCTCACGGTCCCAAGCCACGATGGCCACCAGAGGAGCGTGTCAGAGCCCCAGGGACCAGCCTGCCTCCAGGTGCTTGCTCGGAGCGTCCTTCATTTTCTCTCTGGGCTGATCTCATGAGTGCGGACAAGTCTCTGGGCCCCAGCTCTACGCGCCCACCTGCCCACCAGGTCTCCAGTCCGTGCTTGCCAGGCGGGCCCCCTTCTGTCACATACTGACATTCTACACCCTCTGGCTTCCCAGTAAGAACTGTTCTGCCTTCCAGCCCTAGCTCTGGATGGTGGGAAGGGACCCAGAAGCAGGGATGACCCGGAAAAGTGTTAGCGTGCGTAAAAATAACCACACACCAGGTGCTGTTACAAATGTCATCTCATTTAATCCTCCTGAGAGGGACAGAGGTAGGTTGCATTATCCCATTTTACAGATGAGGAAGCTGAGGCTTGAAGAGGCGAGGCGCAGAAAGTTAGTAACAGAAATCAAGAATTTGACTGCGGGTGGAGAAAATCAGCCTTGCTTCTTGCCCGAAAGCCTCCCACAGGCCGGGAGCACCAGGCTGGGACTAAGCACCCTTTGAAGAGGCCCACCTCCACCCGGAAGCCTTCTGTGATCACCCCTCCTCCCAGAAGAATCCTTGGCCCCTCCATGGGTGTCAGGTCACAGTTGGCAAATATCTTTGCCACAGCCTCACTTTCCCTGGCTCTGCTGTCTCAGGTCCTTGTGGGCTGTGTATCCCCACCAGACGGACTGCGGCCACATCTGAAATGTGGTTCGTCCTCTCCCCCGGGGCCTGGAACAGTGCCTGAAAGTCTTAGGCCTGGAACATGTTTCCAGAATTAAAGAGAAGGTGTCACTCATCACACCTGCTGCCCACCCATGGCCTGTGATAACCCCTCTCCCCCCACCCAGCCTCACCTCAGGGACTGCTGTCACCAAGAACCACAGAATATCCTCCTTGCAAATAGCCACTGGCCCATGGCCTGGGACCTGATGGTGCATTCCAAGGCAGTCCCTTTCCAGAGCCTTCCCTGAGCCCCAGGGAAGGGACATCACAAGCCTCGGGCTCTGGCTGTCCCAGGCTGCTTTAATGGGAAGCAGTTATTTCCTCCTAGGCTGACAGGAAGGCCCCAGACTTGGCCCCAGGAAAAAAAAAAAAAAAAAAAAAGATGTAAATAAAACCAAAGGAAAACTAGGTGCGTCCTTGAAACTCCCCTGTCCCTCGGCCTGAAACAGTGATTTACGACTCAGATAATTCTTCCGTGCTTTATCTGGGGTGTGTGGGAATGTGTGGACGTGTGGGGTGCAGGTGTATTTTCCTAGTAATAAAACCCTCAGTCCCGGCGAATAAATTTGTGGAGACAGTTTTACCGACAGATTTTTTTCTCCTTTGTATAATAAAAAAAATGGAGTGAATTTCGAGATTGGGACGATAAGGGCGGCCGCATTTTAGGAGGAGATAAAAAGCAGTACCTGAGAGAAGAGGCAAGGCTGCAAGTCAAATGGGCAGGACGCCTTCCACTTTTATGACTGCGGGACAAAATTCCTCAAACCTCCGCTGGGCTCCGGGCATCCTCCTGCTGACAGCGGAGGGTCGTGGGGGCTGGGGGGGGGGGGGGGGCTGGTTTGTCCTCAGCCCCTGGGGGCCCGCCCCGTGGGAGCCAGAGCCCTGCCAGGAGCCCCACGTGGGACCGTGGCTAAATCTCCTTTCCTCTCCAAGCCACAGTTTCTTCATCTGCAAAACGGGCCACCTGTCGTCTCTGCCGTTCCCTCCACAGGGACCCTGTGTGCCGGCAGGAAGCAAGGGCTTAAGCACATTTCTCATGGGGGGGCCAGATCACCTTTGGGGCCGTGCTGCTCATCGTGGGCTGGTTACAGCATCCCCGCTCTCTGCCGCTAGATGCCAGTACGAAACCCGCGCCCCCGCCGGGTTGTGACAACCAAAGATGATTCCACATGTGGCCAACCGTCCCCTGGGGGTTGGGCAATATCATGCCCTCCCCCCCACCGCCACCGAGGGTCCTGGTTTGAAGGTTCTTGGCTCCTCTTCCTCCCTGGTCCTTCAGTCTCGGCCATCCCTCTCTGGGAAGCCGGGCCCAGTGCTGCGGAAGAGGCCAGCGGGGAGCACACAGCCTCAGAGGGGAGCACACAGCCCCCAGAGGGGAAAATAAGTGAAAAGTATGAGCTGAAGGAAGATAAGCCCAGAGGAGAGTCAGAGAGACCTGAGCTTGGCAAGGGGTAAGCAGAAACCCTGCAGAGGGGAGTCCCAACACTGATCCTGCGCCCCGGGTTCCGGAAGCTTATCATCACTCTGACCCTGCCTATAGGGCTCCCTGGGGGTCCCGGGACTGTCAGGGGCCTCCTGACTCCTCATGAGCTTGCAGACCGTGGCGGGAGTGGGGGCGACACGCACTGATGTGACCCGTGCCTGGCACACAGCTGGCGCTCCATAAATGCTAGCCAGCTTGCCTTGAACCTGTGTCCCCTAAGCCAGTAACGACACCACCTGGGCCAGACAGATGTGGTCCAAGCCAGATGTGCCCACAGGGGCCCAGCCGCACCCAGGCCGGGGCTCCCAGGAAGGCTACAGATCCAAGCAGCTTCCAGGGTCCCCCCCCAGCCCAGCCCCTTGCAGAAAGCCCTCCCAGCCGGCCCCCCCTGCCTCCAGCATGCAGAGCCGCGGGGAGTTAATTCCGCTTCTCCAGGCCCAGGCATGAGGCCTCCCTGGTCGCAGGCTGTTAGCGCGGAGCCCAGCCGAGCAGCGAGAGGCTACAAGCTCCCGGTCTATAATAGAGTTGCTGACGCAGGCGGAAAACCGTAGGGAAAACCGCAGCCGAGTAAACAGATAAATAATTGAAACAGTGACAACACATACCTTGCTGCTTTGTGGAGTAACACTTTCATTAGCTGGAGGCAGCGCAGGCGAGAGGATGCGGCCGGCGGCGAGCTGGAGCGCGGGACGCTTGGGTCCGGCTTTCAATCAGCCGCGAGCAGCTGGGCACCGGAACAGCCTTTGTTTTCCATTATAGGCTTTCTTGTCTCCTCCGGAGGTCCCCTGCTGCCCCCAGACAGGCCCCTCCAACCATCGTCACCCTACGGCCTGAAGGAACCTGTAAATGGAATCCAAGGTGACCCCCTCCACGTCGCCTGCAGGGACAATTGAGTCCCCTTGCCTACCGGGCACGCTGAGCACAATCCTCTTTCCCTGAGCATACCTGCTCTTTCCTACCACGGGGCCTTTGCTCCTGCTGTCTCCTCTGCTTACAGAGCTCTCCCACCTTTTGCCAGGCTGCCTGTCTCCTGTTCTCCCTTCAGAAGGCAACTTAGACATCCCTTCCTCTAGGAAGCCCTCTGTGACTACCCTATCCCCAGACGGGGGCTGCCTGGGCTCCCCTGCCATTCTGTGCCTACCCCTTACAGAATGTACCAGAAATTCTTGTCAGAGAGGAGAGCCAGCTGTGCTCCTTCCCGGCGTGGGACCTTGGGAAGTCCCTTTGCTCCAGAGCCTCGGCTTACACATCAGCAGAGTGGGGATGACCTGGGAGCGTTCCGGTGATGGCAGTGACGCGTCTCCTGGCGGCCTCGCCCAGGGCCCCCGGGGGCCGGGCGTCCTGGCCCTGCATCTCCAGTGTCCCTGCGTCCGTCCGCGCTCTGTCTGGGGGAAAGGGGCGAGGCCGGCCGAGCGCTCCCCTGTAGCTGCCTCTGTGCTGTCTTGTAGGTGACAGACGGCGGCACCATCAAGCAAAAGATCTTCACCTTCGACGCCATGTTCTCCACCAACTACTCGTACATGGAAAACTACCGCAAGAGGGAGGACCTGGTGTACCAGTCCACCGTGAGGTGAGGGGCCGGGGGCCGGGGGCCAGGGGCCGGGGCTAAGGATGGAGGCCAGGGGCCCGGGGGCTGGGGGCTGGGGGTTGAGGCTGGGGGACGGGGGCTGGGGGCTGGAGGCCGGGGGCTGGGGGCCGGGGGCTGGGGGCTGGGGATCGAGGCCGGGGGCTGGAGGCTGGGGGTCGAGGCTGGGGGCTGGGAGCTGGGGGCCGGGGCCACGGGCTAGGGATTGAGGCAGGGGGCCAGGGGCTGGGGCCCGGGGTCTGGGGACTGGGGGCTGGGGACTAGGGGTCGAGGCCAGGGGCTGGGGGCTGGGGGCTGGGGGCCGGGGGCCGGGGCTAAGGATTGAGGCCGGGGGCCGGGGGCTGGGGGTTAAGGGTTGAGGCTGGGGGCCGGGGGCCAGGGGCCGGGGACTAGGGGTCGAGGCCGGGGGCTGGGGGCCGGGGGCTGGGGGCCACTTCCCCAGCCCTTTCCTATCTGCCCTGCGATGCTCTTGCTGGTTCTCTGGATCACCTTCCATGGGCTTGGAAGGCAGGGCTGGGGGCTGTGCTGCAGAAGGGAACCCGGCGCCTAGAGGGACGCGCCCTGGAAGGGAGAGCAGGAAAGGGGTCACGTCCCCACTCTGCCGCGTGCCCCTCGACGTCGGCCTCCCCAGCCAGCTCCTCCCAGCAGTCCCGCAAAGTGGGTTTTCCAAACCCAGTTTCCAGGTGGAGACACTGAGGTCTAGAGAGGGTGAGCCACATTCCCCAAAGTCCTGCAGCCGGGAAGGACAGAGCTGGGATGTGAGCCAGTTCTGCCTGGTCCTGAAGCCCGTGCAATACGCTCTCCCAGTCCCCACAGGCCCCTGCCCGGCAAGCAAAACCGACCCTAAACAACTGGACCCCAGGTCAGAAGCGGCAGCAGGTTGGGGAGGAAGAGTCCCCGGGGACAGAGATACTTAACATTTCTACCCCTACCCTCTTTCCAGAAGGAAGCAGATCCCATCCCATGCGCTGCCGTGTTCTAGGTGTGTGGGTGCCACGCCCCCACACCCTTCTCGTGCACTTTCCAAAGGCCCCGGTCCTATTTTACATCTCGGACCCTTAACGCTCACTTCCCAGTGTGCCTCTCCCTCTGGCGACCTGGTAAACTCCTCACCAGGCTTCAGGACCCACTCAAGCAGACGCCTTCCTGCAGGACACCTTGTTCCGACGACCCCCCCCCCCCCCCGCCGTAGCAGAGCAAATCTACCCCAAAGCCGGACGGCTCCGCGAGAGGGGTGGGAGTCCCGCTGCATTGATGAAAAGCTAAAGACTGGCATTGAACGGGCATAGTCTTGCACACACACACACACACACACACACACACACGTGTATGTATGTTTTTCCACACAGCACAAGCAAATGCATTGCCCAGTGCCCAGGCAGAAGGCAGCAGTGTGCAGGGCTGGCACGTAGTAGGTGCACAGTGAAATCTGCACCTTGGCTAGGTGACCCTGCGTATGCTCCTCGTCCCTTTGAGCCTCAGTCTCCCCGCGGGTAAGATAAGAAAACGGGACGGGAAGGTTGCCCAGGGCTCACCCAGCCCGGCACGGGGAATCTGGCAGGTGATCATCTGCTGTGCACTTTGTAAGCCGGAAGGTGGGACCTTTCTGGGTCCCCCTCCTCTCCGGGCTCTGTGCCAGGAGCTGAGAACCAGCCCGCCCTTGCGGGGGGAGGTCTGGTGAGCACGTGTGCGTGAAGGGACACGGAGGCGGTGGGCAAATGGCCGCACAGATGCCTTTATTGACGTTTATGATTTCCCCTGGACCTGCTTCCAAAAAGGATTTGGGGCACCTTAAGGTATTAAGGCACACCTTAGACAAGCCAGTTACAGTCCGGATGAAAAACTCATTTTGGACAAGAAAACAACTATTCTGGGAACCACAGATGATGCTGGGACAAATGCACATTCAGATCAGCCCCCACGCTTCCCAGACCCCCACCCCCTCTGCGCCCTCCCCACGTGCTTACCATCACCCCACCCCCCCCCCCCCCGCCACAACCTGTCCCATCATTTCCAACCCCCCCTCCATCTGATTCCTACACCCAGAAGGAAGCCCGGGACCACCAGAGCAGCCCTGACCCCCCACCCTCTCCCAGAACACAGCTCAGCCACTCCCGACTGAGTGACCTTGGACAAGGGCCTTCACCCCTCTCTGTGTCAGTCTCCTCACCTGTCAACAGACTTCGTAGGATCTGCTTCGTACAATCCTTGTGGGGTTTAAGGGAGAGTTCTGTCCCACGGCCTGAGTTTCCAATCCTTGCCCCTCCGCCCACCTTGCATTAGTGTCACCCGGGCTTGGGGACTCTGCCTGAGTTTCCCCAGTCTCTAGAAGGCAATGACAACAGTAAGAAGCTCGCTCCAGCCTTGGGAGGGTCCCCGGGTTAATTCACATAAAGCACTGCCTCAGTCGCTGCGCGATGGCTGCGTGTTGCTGTTCTTGCCCAGAAAAAACCCTCCTTCTTCCACCATTAAAAAAACAAAAAAACCCCACCTTTCCTCACATCTCATAAAGGCGCCTTATACGCCCTGAATCTCTGCTAATCCCCGCGAACAACCCTGTACATGCAGGCAGATTTGCTGTTTTCTCTAGCCCTGGTTTACAGACAGGGTCAAAGTTCGGCGAGGTCCAGGGTTCCCTGCTGGAACGACACGGACCCCATCGGATCCCAAGCCACCTCATCCTGTGCCCACACCTTGCTGCCCTGCCCATTTCACGCCTGACGGAAACGGAAGCCCAGAGAGGGAGATGACTTTTGCCCGAGGTCGCACAGCAGTGCTGACTCGTGGCCAGTGTTCTTTCCTTCCCCAGCCTCGGTTCCGGCGGTGGCCTCCCAGGTGGAGCGCACCGAGGAGCCTGGGGGAAGCGAAAGCAGATGGGAAGGAAAGAGTCTAATCGGATCACGGAGAGCTGCCGGCAGGCCGGAGCAGCCGTGCCGAAGGAGGCTGCGTCTCCAGGCTGCAGGGCCCCATTAGGGCTGGCGGAGGGGCGCGGGGACTCCGCATTTACATATAAATGAAGATATTTACAAATTAATGCATTTCAACTAGAGAAGAGTCCCAGCTCCACAGCTGTCTGAGCTGCTTGCTCTTCAGCTTTTGGGAAAAGTAGGGGGAGAAGGAAGCCTGGATGACCAAGAATTGGCAGAGAGCAATTCTCAGGCAGCGGAAGGAGCCCCAGGGACTCCCAGAGCGTCTCCGCCCGCTGGTGGGGTTCCCGGAGGGGCGGGCATCCGGTGGGGGTGACGGGGCTTCTGCCGCCCGGGGTAGCACCCCGGTTCATGACCTTGAACAAGTCACTGCCCCTCCCAGTGCCCCAGAGGCCCCATCTATCACATGTCTGTCGAATGAGCCTCAGAATCCAGAACTTCCCAGCTTGGAATTGGCAGTAATTCCTTCCTTCCGAGGACGTTTTAATTGAGCACCTAATAGGAGTCTGGCATGGTAGAATTAAACTCTCGTCCGGGGGAAGATAGTAAACAAGGGAAGTGAGACGTAAGTGAATGGCTCAGCACATATTCCGCAAAGGTGTGAATTTGAATGAGGGGCGAGCGGGGTGCAGAGCCGGGAAGGACCCTCGTGCTGGGGTGCCATCCAAATGGTTGGCCAAGGCCTGAGCGATGGGAAGGAGCCATCCCAGTAGGGACGCGGGCGATGTGGCAGGTGTCCGTACCCACTCACACCCTTGACCCCTCGACAGCCTTCTCAGGCAGCCGTGGCCCCACTCAGCTTGCTCAAGGAGTGGGGTGTGCCAGAGAACTGGCATCCCCAGAGCAGCCTCGGCCGACGGGAGATATTGGATGGATCTCCTGGCCCCCCTGCCCCTTGGCTGGGACCACTCAGACAGGTGCTCGCTGTCCCCTCAAGCTCCCCAGCAGGACTGAGGCTGAGAGGCTGCCCACAATAGCCTCCGGGATGCACCTGTATCGGCTTCTTCCCTCCCGTCCTGGCTTCCTGGGACACCCTCCCAAACAGGCCACTGGCTCCGGAATCCCTGGTCACAGGGTCTGCTTCTCAGGGGCCGCCCTGAGTGGGTGACAGTCCCACCAGCTGGCCTCCTGCACATGGCCATCCTCCACACCTGCCCTCTCAGGCCCTGCCTCGGCCCCCGTTCACCCGTTCACCCGTTCCACCAGACCAAGAAGAGCTGGAGCAAATGGATGGGTCCCCCCACCGAGGGGAAGACCGCGTGGGCAAAGCTCACTAATCCCTGCAGAACATGCCTACCCGTGCCCCATCGTCCGCTGCTTCCCCTGTCCCGTTCCGTCTGCTCAGGATGTCGTGAGGAGCTCCAAGCAGGAAATCTAGACTCAAGGGGTTGAGTGTGCTCCTGCCCCTCCCACACCTCGCCCACCTCCCTTTGCCAAGGCCCTGAGCATCCTTTCGGGTCCAGCTTAAACCCCACCTCCTCCAGGAAGCCAGTCTTGACCGCCCAGACTGGGTCGGATACCCTAGGGTGCTTCCCCCCCCATACACTCCCGGCCCTGACAACTCGGAGTTCAAAGTCTGCTTCTGCCACCGGACTCGAAGCCCGTGGACAGGGCTTGGGTCTGTGGCCTTCCCCACTGTCTCCCCAGCCCAGCGCCCCCACCCCCACCCCACCCCCACCACACTGAAGACAGTTTGTAGATGCTCGTGGAGTGGGTGAGTTCTGGCGTTCTTGCACCGCAGCTGTCCCTGCTGCGAGATGAACGTAAGAGGGAGCAGTTCAGGCCCCCGTGCCTTCTCGAACGTTTTTGTCCTTCATTCGTCACCAAGGAATTGAGCAATTGCTATATGTCAGGGACAGTGCTGGGGATAAAATGGTGAGCAAGACATAATCAGACCTGCTCTTGTGAGGTTTACAGTGTAGGGGGTGAGGAGAGACAGACCATAAAAATACGTTAAAAGAATGAGGGAAAATGTTGACAGCTGGCGATGAGTGTGTGAAGGAAATCAGGTAACGTGATAGACAAGGACAAGAACAGTCTACGGCCATACCACCCTGAACGCGCCCGATCTCGTCTGATCTCGGAAGCTAAGCAGGGTCGGGCCTGGTTAGTACTTGGATGGGAGAAGGACGAGAATAACGGACTATGTGGAGGCGGGGCTACAAGGTGTCTCATAGGAGGTGACATCGAAACAGCGATCTGTAGGACAAAAAGAAGTCACTGGCAGGGTTGGGGTGGCAGGGGGAGCATTCCAGGTAGAAGGCACAGCAAGTGCAAAGGTCCTGAGGTGAGGAAGCGTGATGTGATCTCGGGGCTACTGGATGGCCGGGTGACCGGAGTTAGGGGGCAAGCTGGCATTCATTCTCAGTGTCCTGGAAGCCGCTGAAGCGACCAGAGGTCATGGTCTGATGTGATATGTATCTTGTAAAGCTCACCCCCATTGCCAAGTGGAAGGCGGGTTGGAGATGTCCGGGAAGGAAGACAAAGCCCTCCCCGGATGAGCCTCTGCTCAGCACTGAGTTCCCAAGTCTGAGTAGGCTGGGAGAGGGCATGGGACTGGCAGGGGCCAGGAGGCAAAGCAGTGCCAGAGAGCCAGCTCTCCTTCCAAGGGTTGCTTACCATTCCCGTGAACCCGTGCGCCGTCCCCTGGAGCCACGGCAGGAGGCAGAGAACAGCTGGGTGGGTGGGGAGGAGCCTGGGGGCTTCGTGGAGAACGCGAGTACACAGTTATACCTCCCTGATTCATATTTATCAGAGGGGGGAGATGTGGGAGAAATCAAGTGAATGCTGGAAGACCCTGGAGGAGAAAGGACGCGGGAGGAAATGCCACTTCCTTTATGACTTCGAGACAGCGCGTATTGAACATGTGCTGCATCCAAGGCACAGAGCTGGGGCATGCCGCCCAGAGGCGGTCAGAACGCGGCCCCAGCCTCCTCGGAGCTTAAAGCCTGCCCCCTACCCCCACCCCCACTTGCCCAGAAGCTCCCCCAAGGCTCCGCTCTGTCTTTTCCATCTCAGTAACCCCAGACCCCCACGCGGCCTTTAGAGAGGAACCATAAATATTTGTGGAGTGAAGGGAGAGAAAGGGGAGATAAAACATGGAGATAAATAGCTAACCATTCGCGTAATAAAGTGATGGCTGTCATAGGAAAGATTCCGATATAATGCGGTGATGAATCAGAGCTGGAGAGACCGGGGAAATCACAGAGAAGGTGGCGTTTGAAGTGGCCCTAGAAGCAGAAGTAGGTTTTAGACAAAGAGGAGCGGGGAGCAGACACTCCAGGCGGAGGGCACTGCCTGGGCGAAAGCGTGGGGGTAGGGGAGGCGCTGGACCTAAGGACTGGACCACTCGAAGCAGGCAGGCAGAGACCGCAGAGGAGAGGAGGCCCCCGGGATCTGTTCGACGGAACACCGTGCTGGTTTTTAGACACATGCACGGTTTGATCCAAAGAGCAGAGGGGCTTGCTTCCCTTTGGGAAGGTAACTGGCCCTTCTGCAGACTCATCTCGAAGGTGCAGGGCAAGCTCCTCCTTCACTCTCCGTACAGAGAAAAGGGCCGTCGGACCCTGGTTGATCTGAGGGTCTGAGTCCCATCGCGTCCTTGTCCTTTTCTGCATGTTATCATGAGCCGTGCATCTTTTTTCGCCAGGATTCACATAGCACACGAAACGGTGGTTCATTTGTTCGCTCATCTGACCACTCGGCAAATACACGCCGAGTACCTCACGTGCCGGGCTTGTGCTAGGTCTCGCCCCGTTCTTGACCCACTGGAAACCCTCTCCCCTCTCCTACCCAGTGAGCCTCTAGGAGTGCAAAAGAGCCAGAGTGACATTGTGAGGATAACCTTGAGCCCTTTTCTTCAGTTTTTTTTTCAGAACAGATCATGCCTCTTATCCGCATCTGGATTGAACAGCCCAAGCGGGAGCCGGGTCCCCATCTGAAACCCAGGGGTTCTCCTCCCGGCCACTGGGGGCGTTTGCAGCCGCGAGCCCCACACTCGGAGCCTGGGCTGCAAGGTTCCCTCCCCCCACCCCCCACTCCTCACCCCCCACCCCCACTCGGCCCCAGCAGCAAGCTGCCCCCCGCCCCCAGACCACCTGCATTAGGATCGCCTTGGGAGTTGCTTAAAAATACCAATTCCCGGGTCCACCAAGACAGAATTTGATTCAAGGCCTCTGGAGCGGGGCCCGGGGAATCCGTCTGTTTAAAAGTCTTCCGGATAAAGTTTCTGGCAGCATCTGTTCCACACAACACCTTCCACCTGCTCCGATATGCAGACTGGGGCCAGAGGACTCAGGGGGAAGAGGCAAGGCACAGACACGTCTAGGTCCTGCTGATAGCCGGTGGCCAGCAAACGGTTGTCCTAAGGCCCCCGGGGGCCAGGCTCGTTCAGGTTGAAGGTGACAAAATAGTCGACCAGCCAGTGACCTCACAGGCACCGACCAGCTCCCGAGCCCGGGTCACACCTCCATGCCCAGCTGGCACAGTTACCAGGGGAACGAAAACAGCTGGTGTGTGCGTGGCCCTGTGCTAATCTTCTCAGAAAACGGGGCCTTGGCTAGGGAACAAGGGGCCCAGGAGCAAGGTGCCCTCCCTATAGCCCCCTGGCACTTTCCCCAAAGGAGCCCTACTCACCCAACCCCAGGCCTCTTGCCCCCAGTGTACCAGTCAGAGTAGGAGTTACTGGACCCGTGTCTGTGTCAGACCCACAGGCAGGGCCCTCAGCCTCCCCTCCTGGGCCTGTCAGGGCGGGCACCCTCCCTAGTTCATCTCTAGGTCCTCAGTGCCTGGCACACAGGGCCTACGAGGGGGACCCAGGGCCTTGGTAAAGGTTTGTCGAATCAAGAGACTGACAGCTTATCCAAGCGTGGAATTATCGTTTCAAACAGCAAAACTTTTTCCAACCCAGCGTCCGCTTTAACTCTAACAACCATCCCGGGGAGTACAGATCTCCGACTCATGGAATCCTGTTGTAGTCGGTCGTGGCACAGAAGAACAGAGAGGTGTGGTCACTTGTCCAAGGTCACACAGCATACACATGGTGAAGTCTGGGTTCACACACCAGGCCAGATTGGGTCTCTGGGCCGTCGGGGGGCAGGCTCATTCAACACAGTCACGGAGTGCCTACCCACTCAGGACCAGCACCAGGCATTCCAGACTGAGGAACTTAGTAAGGACATGCAACCTGATGTGTCCATCCCCCCCCCCCCCCGTGCACATGATGAACATGCACACACACACACACACACACACACACACACACACACTGGATCTGTGGCCCAAGGTACTTGGTGCCTCCAGGTAGCAAGCTGCCAGAGTCAGTCTCCACTTTAAAAATAGCTGCTGCCTGGCAGTTCCTGGATGCCCCCGCCAAGGAGACCAAGTGATGCCCCGTCCCGGCTCCAGAAGTGGGTCTCCAGCAGCAGCCGCCCGTCTGCTCAGCTGTTGGTGTCAATCCCACTGACTCGCAGAGACATCCGCTTAAGCTGTGTGTTTCCACGGCCCAAGCGGGACACGCCTCCTGCCCCCCTCCCCCCCCAGGTCCCTCCCCCTGCCCTGTGGCCTTCCTCCCAACCCCCGCCCCCGCCCCCACCGCCCCTCGTCCTGGGCGTCACGCAGCTCCCCACTTCCCTCCTTTCCCAGCCCTGGCCAGTCCTGCTCTGGCCTCTGGGAGCCGGGCTCCTAAGGCCTCGCACAGCCCTCCCGGCACCGCCCCCAGCCCCCTAGTGCTCCGGGAGCACGCTGGGCGGCGCATCGCCGCTCCTCCCGCGCCAGGGGGCCCTGGGGGGCTCACACAGATGCCCCCGCCACCCAGGCCCCGAGCAGCCCAGGCTGGCAGGGCCCTCTCGCCCCAGACGCGTCCTCAGCTCAAGCCCTCCCCAGGATCCTCTCTTCCGGCCTGGAGGGCCCACCCTCTTTTCTCCTGTTCCCTGACGAGGGCAGGAGCACTTCACGTTGGGTCTGGGGTTGGTGGAGAGTTGATGCGGGGGACCGAGATGTGCCCTGCCGAGCGGGCAGCTAGCGCTGGGCAGACTCCTCCAGCCGCTGCCCCCATCCTGTGTTTGCGCCCAGACCCGTGAGGAGGCCCCTGGGGCTCCCAGGACGCGCCCTTCTCTCAGAGGTCGGTCCCCCTGGGGAGGGAAATGCTTGCAAAGCTGTCTGCTGCCCTCTGGTGATGCACTGGGGTATTGCAGTAGGGGGTGCCCCGCCTGTGGCCCCTCCAATCACCCAGGATGGGTCTTGTCCCTTAAGAATAGGGAACATTCCTTTCTTCATCTCTGCAGCGTCAGTGCCCAGCACGGGATGTCAGCAGAGATTTGTTAAAATAACGATCTGACAGGTTATCCAGATGTGGAGTTATTATTTCAAACGGTCAGCAAAACTCTTTCCCACTCATCATTTGCCTAAACCCTAACGACAGCCTATAGAGTGCAGACCTCAGACCCTATTTATGGGGATTAAGCTCAGCCCAGAGAGGGGGGGTGACTAGCCCCAGAGCTGGGAGAGCTTCCCCGCCAAGCAGAAATTTCCTCCCCTAGGGGCTTCCCCAGTGAATGGGGCTGAGTCCCTGTGCCGGTGGAATGGGGGCCTCTGGGGTAACCCTCCCCTCCTCCGGGAACAAGCCGTCCCTACCAAGGGCCTTCCAGAGTCAGTGCCATCACCCACAATCAACCACAAGGAGTTGCAGACTCACATCACACAGACCCTGGGGTGGGAGGCAGGGGATAGTTCCAATGACGTGTCCCACGCACCGCGATAACGTTTCAACCACCTCGGGTACGGCTCGCCCTAATTATTCATTTGCCGTTTGAAAAGTGTTTCTTTGTGACCCGTGGACATCAGGAGACAGAGGTGAACAAGGGAGGTAAGGTCCCTGTGCCCATGGAGCCAACATTCTTGGGGCTGTGACACAGGGAGGGGCTGGGGGAGAGGTCTCTCTGGGATCCGGAAGAGAGAGGAAGCCGCCACACGAAGGTCAGGGAGTGAGCATTCTGGCAGAGGAGGAGAGCAAGGGCCTGAGCTGGGAGCCAGCCTGATGTGTCATTGAAGAGGAGAGAGAAGCCGAGTGGCTGGGCCAAAGGACACTGCAGGGAGTGTGGGAGATGAGGCCACATCTCACGGAGCCTCTTGAACTTGACTGCGCAACAGGCCCTGCTTGGTCTAATTCAGTGGAGGGGTGGGGTGTGGGGAGCCCTGCCATGCTGTGTTTCTAGTTGTCTCCCAGGTGACCCCAGTTCTGCGGTCTGCAGCCCCCATTACAAACACCCAGGGAGCTTTGCACACTCCTGACCCCCAGGCCAAGCCCCAGCAGTTGAATCAGAACCTTGAGGGCAAGAGGGTGGGGACACAGACATCAGGTTTTCAAAGTTCCCCAAGGGGATTCCCATAGGCAGGCAAGTTTAAGAACCGCTCGTCGGAGACCGTTCTGGGTCATTAGCGTTTGAATTGTCTTCTGGAAGTGAGGAGGAGTCATTGAGATTGATCCCGTTTCTACTTTGGGGCTGTGGGAAGATCTGCCTGGGCTGCCGGGGAGGATGCTGGAGTGGAGACAGGGAGCTGAGGAAGTGAGGGGTGGGCTGGCCAGGCCGAGGGGGCAGAAGTGGTGGGGGAAGGGCTTGGAAACCCAATGGACTGGAAGTGGAGGCCGTCAGAGGGACAGGAGCTTGAGCGTGGCCTCCAGGACCATGGCCAGAGCACGCAGGTGGAGGGGCTCCTTCCCGAGACGGGGAGACCAGTGAGGACCGGCTAGGGCTGGGGATGGGTACAGGATTCCCGAGTTCTGTTTGGGCCAGGTGAGGCATGTCTGCGAGACCCCTGAGCAAAGATGGCAAGTAGGTGGATCGAAACACAAGGCGGGGGAGAGGTTTCGGTCAAGAGGTACAACTATAGGACCCACAGATGCCATTGAAAGTCACCGTCCCCTCCCAGACTCCAGGCAGATCTGCCAGGAGCCTTAGGGCATCACCCAGCCCAACCCCCTCATTCTCCAGGTGAGAAAACCAAAAGACCAGAGATGGTGGATGACTTCCCTAAGGTCACACAGCTTTGGGCAACCAAAGCTCATCTTCTGACGCCTAGACAACCGTTTCCACAGAGCTCAGCGCAGCTTTCCCCGACCCCAGCCCGCGGGCAGAGTTGCTGAGATAGCAAATCATTTCTATATCTGCAGTCAGACAACCAGGGCTGTTAGAAATTATCTACACACACGCACACACACACACACACACATTATCCTTTTCCTTCTAAGTAAAAAATCAGTAACTGGGCTGTCAGCTTTATTACTAATTATGCAACTACTTTATTACTAGTATTAAAAAAAATTGAAGGCTAAAAATGTCCAGGAAAGACTTAATTTAGTAAACGGTTCAGAACAAAGTATTTGTCGCCGCGGTATTTCTTCACATTAGACTTTGCTCCGGGTGATTCAGACCTCCTCTTTAATATATTATTGCAGCCCTAATAAAGTTCCCAGGTTCTGGGAGAATCTTCTGTGCCTTGGAAGGTACTTCTGTTTCAGGAGGTGAGGATTGGGGGGGATTGACGGTGAATGGAAGGTCCGGTGAGCCTAAGGGTCCTGGAAGTTCAGTCAGGCAAGGAGAGGGCAGGAGACGTGCGCGCACTGCTGAGCTCGCAGCAGGCTTGAAGTGATGGCAGGTGCCGGAATGAGTGGCACAGCCGAGATGATGGAGTAGCACCAACAAGGCTGCGGGCCAGGGAGGTCTTTCTCATCTCAGAAAAAGCCAAAGAGACAACCAGAGAGGTTGAGTGACTTCTTCCAGGTCACACAGTCCAGTAGCAATGAAGGAGCCAGGACCCAGGCTTCCTGGCGTCCAGTCGAGTGCTAGCTTCTTCTTCCCGGCTCCCGACAGCTTGCGTCCCTTCTCTGCGCCTCTGGACCCCTCACTGCCCAGGTGCCTTCTACCCCCAGCAGCCAGAGGGAGCTTTCAGATCATGGCATCTGCTACTTGAAGCCCCGCAAGGGCTTTCCAACTCGCTTGGGAGAGGATCCTGGCTTGTGGTAGCTTCGGGACTACAAGATCCCAGGTGATCCCAACCACATGGCCAGCCTCATGGCCCACCCCTCTTGCTCCCTGGCCATCCTCTGGTCACCTCGGCCTTTCCTACCTCAGGACATTTGCTCAGGCTTTTCCTCTGCCAAGCACACTCTTTTCCCATCCCAGGTCTCAGATCAGATGTCACCTGTACATAGATGTCTCCCTGATCCCCCATCTGAAGGGCTCCCCCCATCCAGGCCTTTGTTGCCATTTGTTTGCTCTTTGCTCTTCATGGCTTTGACTACTCTCCAGTGCAACTCTCTCTTTTATGTATCTGCATACGTGGTTTCCCTTTTGCTTGGTCTTTCCAGCTCTCCTCTGTCCCCATGGTGTCCAGTCGATGCCAGGCACCTGTGTAGTCAGCGACCAGTAAATACTTCTTATACAGAGACATGAACTCTCGGTCAGAGAGTCGGGTTATTAGACCACAGCCCGGCACTGAGACAAGAGCCCAGGAGCCTAGTCGCGCGTCTGCAGTGGCCAGGGTCTCGGCTTCTCTGAGCCCCAATGTCCTTTTTCCAGCGCACCAATGGGAGGGAGCACTAGGTGATGGGCATCCCTCCCAGCTCTATCCCTACCTGCCACTTCCTTGCTGTACTCTCGGTGGGAACAGGAGGGGGACCCAGTCTGCAGGGTGACTGGTCTCCATGCACAGCCAAGGCTGGGGCCCGGGAGACAGGAAGCCCGGAGTCCTGAGAGGTGCCGGGATCCCTCCTCGGCACCCAATGGGTCCTGCGTTTTCATGTCCGGATTCTCAGGGGAGCGACAGGCCCTTGCAATGGCAGTTTCCTTGTGAGCTGGGCTGACAGTCCTAATTATTATTTGGAGAGGTTTGGGGAGGCTCGGTTAATTGATTACATATTTCCTTCCTTGACAGGGCATTTGTTTGGTCGTGTGTTTTTTTTTTTTTTTTTTTCTTTTTTCTCTTTCCCCTGCTAAGTTAATGTTCCTGGGCATGTTGAGTGTTTTGTGGGGACCATGGGACCAAAGCCAGTCATAACTCTTCCTCCCCACCCCCACTTGCCAACCCTGCCGGGGGCTTTCGAGCACTTTAATTTAACTTCCCTGGACCTTTGCTTCCCCCACGAGAGTGATGATACCGCCAGTGGTCTGCGATCTGAGGACTAATAGTGAAGCTAAGGCCAGTGTTTGTCAAGCTCTGACTGCTGTAAGCAGTTCACACACGTTGACTTGCAAATCCTCAGTTTGGCGGGGGGTGCTATTACTATCCCCATTTGTAGGTGAAAGGATGAGGCTCAGAGAGGTCAAGTGACTTGCCCAAGGTCACACAGCAGGTGAGTACCCGAGCCATATGAGAGGGGAGAAGCAGGCCACTGGGCTCTCAGCCAGTGCTCTAAATGCCCCAGGAGGCTTGGCATATGGGGATACGGGACCCCATCACCCTTGGCAGTGGGGAGGGTTGTAGGAATTCTCTTTTTTTTTTTTTTTTTTTTTTTTTTTGAGAGAGAGAGAGAGAAAACATCAACAGGGGAGGGACAGAGAGAGAGAATGTCAGCAAGGCTCCATGCCTGACGCAGGGCTTGATCCCCCAACCTTGGGATCATGACCTGAGCCGAAACCCAAAGTCAGATGCTCAACCAACTAAGCCACCCAGATGCCCAGGTTGTAGGAATTTTTTATTTGTTTGTTTGTTTAAGTTTATTTATTTTGAGAGAGAGAGAGTGAACAGTCTACATGGATTTTCTCATTCCAGCCTCACGTCACCCCAGGAGACAGGCCGTGTGCCTCATGCCCCATTTTACAGATGAGGAGACTGAGGCCCAGGCAGACATGAAAAGAGACCATTCCAGTACCGCGTGTGGGGCGCTGGGATGGGCAGGAGGCCAGAGGCATGCAGGCGGGGGCTCTCCATGCCCAGGCTGCCCATATGCCAGGGTTGCGGAGCGAGTGTATGAGAGCTGCCTGGGTCTGGAGGCAGTGGGAGGGGAGGGGTCAGAGGCCCAGCACCTGGAGCCTCCACCTGGGTGCTTGCTCTCTGCCTGGAGGGTGCTGTCTCCTCTACACCCACAGCCCCAGCTCCCCGCTTCCCACCTTGCCTGGGGGCCCTCCTCTGGAGATTCTGACAAGGGGCAGAAAAAGCCCGCTTTTCTGGCTTGACATGAGTGCGGTGAGAAGGCAGGGGGATGGCCGATATGACCCTCTGAGATCTGTGGACCCAGCAGAGCCCAGATCCACACCCGGGACCCATGCAGCCTGCAGGGACCGCCCAGAATTTGAAGCAGGTGTCAGGCTGGGCCAGGGCCACCCTCACCGAACCCTGCTCCCACCCCCAGCTTCTCCCCCTCATGAGACTTTGAGAAAGAAGAGACGCCCACAGACTCTGTCTGTGGGTCTGAGGTCCTCAAAGGGCTCCCAAGCAGAAAGGTGACTTTTGTGGCCTTTGTCTCTGTAGCCACCACACTAATTATGACAGCAAGCACTTGGCTGGGGCCGCCTGGGTGCCAAGCCCATGCACGTTATTGGTAAAAACTCACAGCTTTGGAGAAAATGTCGCTACTGGTCCCATTTCACAGATAGGATAACCGAGGGGCTGAGAGCGCTCAAATGTTTTGCCCCAGGTTAAGTACGTGCCGGGATTTGAACCCAGGCAGTCCACAGGTGTCCTTCCGAATGAGACCGCACCACCACTGGCCTGTGAGTTCATTCACTCATCTGAGCGCAGCCTCTGGGGAGGGGCCGGGCTCTGGGGTGAGGCTCACCAGAATGGGGGGCACAGAGCTGCCTGCCCCTTCAGGGCCGTGGGCTGTGGGGCTGTGGGGCCAAGCACTTGCCACCCTTCCCGTGACAGGATGCTCAGCCCCACACGGGGTGGTGTTCCATCCCCTGCCTCGAGCCAACTGCCGAAGGCCTTTTTGCCCATGGAGGAGGCTCGTGACAAAGGCTGCGTCCCAGAGCAGCCAGAGGGCGGGTGCAGAGGTCTGATGGCAAACCCCTGGGCGCCCTGGGAGGGAGGGAGCTGATGAGCACCGAGCGGGGCACAGCAGCGAGCTGATAAGGAGAGGCTGGCAGGGGAGGGAGAGAGCCCGGGCTGTCTCTGCATCATTACCTCTCTCTGCTCTGTTTCTTCCCTGCTCGCCCAGGCTGTGATGCCAGCGGGGTGGGGACAGGCACATGGAGGCCCTGCCAGCTGCTCCAGCTGATTCTGGGTCAAGTCGGGGGGGGGGGGAGCTGGACACATCAATCCTCTCTCGATGCCACTAAATACCCCCAGTCCTGCCCACGGCTGCCTGCACCTCGCCCTCTGCTCAGCATCCCTCTATCCCCAGCCTCTTGGAGACCAGCAAAACCAACTCCAGAGGCCTCTGTAAAACTTTTGAGGCCCTACCCTGGGGATCCCCATCGCTTTCTTTCCCTTTTACGTGAAGACATACACACAGTAAAGTGCTTCCTGTAGAGGGTCCAGCTCAGGGAATCACACACATGTACCCCGCCGCCCCGCCCCCGGCGCAGATCAGGACGTAGCACATTTCCAGCGTCCCACCGGTATTCTCCCAAGAGGGACACAGGACTCGAACTCTGGAATGAGCTTCGGCTAGTTTCTCCCGCCCCTGCTTCGCAAGTAAATAGAATGACACCTGCGGCGTCCGGCTCCTTTCGCTCGGCGTGACGTCTGGGAGGTTCGTCTGCGTGGCTGCGCGCGTCGGCGGGTGACCCTTTCTCGTTGCTGCGTAGCGCTCCGTGGCGCCGATCGATTACCATCTCTTGCTCCGTCCTTCCGCGCAGGGACGTTGGGGTTGTTGCTTCTAGTGTTGACAAGGGCAGTCGCTTTGAACGTGAGAGTTGGGCTTCTCTCAGACGCATCCCCAGGAGAGGAGATTCGGGAGGGTAGGGAAGGCAGGTGTTCGACTTCAGCGGAAGCAGCCTGTATCAATTTGCTCGGGCCGTGGTAACAAAATGCCACAAGCTGGGTGGCCGAGGACAGTAGAAATTAGGGCCCACGCTAATTAGGGTGGGTTCCGGTGGGCCCTAACCCAGTATGACTTCATCTTACTTTGGTTACCTCCACAAAAGACCCTATTTCCAAATACCAACTCATTCACGGGTACCAGGAGTTATAATGTGGACCTATATTTTGGAGAGACGCAGTTCAGCCTACAACACTGCCCCTTTCACAGCCCCACCAGCAGGGAAGGAAAGTTCTAGACGCTCTACATCCTGTGTGTTCCTGCCCTTGGTCCAGCCACAGGGGTGACTCCATTTCTTAAAGCAGCCACCGTGCCTCTCCCTCACCTGACTTCACAGAAACGGCACCCACCACCCCCGCCTGTCACATCCCCCACAATCTTTCCAGGCCAAACTCACACATTTCTGCCCCTGGGAACCTGCCCAGGCCAAATTCAGTAAGCCCTCCCTGGTCTTCAAACCCAGGTGAGCAACTGCGATCAGTTTCTTTGCCTAGAACGTTCCAGATGTCCACGTGGCTCCCTCCTCCGGTCCATCCGAGATTCTGCTCAGCTGTCACCTCTGCAGAGAGGCCTTCCCTGACGACCTTGCCTAACACAGCATCCCCATCACCGTCTCTACTCTGCCTTCCCCCCCCCCCCACCATAGAATATATCTGTGTAACTTCCCGGTGTTGTGATACCTACTTATAGATTTGCCTGGTTATCGTCTCCCTCGTCCTCCAGAGATCACGGTTCCTCTGCTCTCTTGCTCACCCTCTCCATCCCCAGCACCTGGAAGGTTCCTGGGCAATCGATAAACACTTGTTAAGTAAGCGAGTCAACTGAATCTATAGAATGGGGTGAGCACCCACTTACCCCCGGGAGGGTGGCCGCTGGGAAATGCAACGAGATCTCGCTTGGTCGGGTTTTCACGCAATAGCAACTAACCCCATCCATGTGGCTGTTACATTCCTTTCCTACCGTCTCTGCCACAAATCACCATAAACCCAGGGGCTTAAAATGCCACAAATTTAGGAACTTACAATTCCGGGGGTCAGAAGTCTGGAATGGGTCTCACTGGGCTAAGATCGGGGGTCAGTTCCTACTGGAAGCTCCGGGGAAGAACCTGTTTATTTGCCTTTTGAAGTTTCTCGAAGGGCCCACATGCCTGGGCTTACGGTCCCCCTGTGGCAGTAACGTGGCTCCCACCTGCTCGTCTGTTATCACCTCTCCTTCCCTGAGCCTGACCGTCCTGCCCCTCTCTGATAAGGACTCGTGATTTCATAGTCCAGGAGAACCTCCCCATCTCAGGATACTCAACTCCATCCGTGAAGCCCCTTTGACCATATGTAAGATGCAGGGACCATCCCTTCCCTTTCTGTATCTCCAGTTCCCTCTTCAGGGTCTGGCGCACAGTAGGTGCTCAGGAACTTGGGCATGGGCTCCTTGAGAGCAAGAAGCTTTGCTGTCCATCCCCATGCCCCCCCTCCCCACACTGTCCTGGGCTGGCCCAGCAGGCTGAGCGGCTCAAAGGCGTTTGTTGAACTGAGTGGACCTACTGGGTGCTGGGTGGGGCCGGCGCGGAGACTGCCTGGGTAGAGAAGTGGGGGCCTGGGGAGGAGTTCGGAGGGAGAGAGGAAGCAGAAAGCATGGCAGCTGGAGAGGGAAGAGGCGGCCAGCTCAGGCGGGGTTTGGGCTCCAAATGAAAGGGTTCGAGTTCGACATCCCCAGGGTGTCATGGAACTGAGTCTTTGTTAGAAATAATCAAGCCAAAACATAAGGAACCTGAAGACAGGAGATGGCATGATAGGGTCACCCTAGAGGTAGGCTCCTGGCGTCTGAATCCCAGCCCTGCCACCCTGGCTATGGGACCCTAGACAGTGCCTCAGTTTCCCCCCTCTAACGATAATAACAGTACCTACCTTGTAAGAATGCTTCCAAGACTTAAATGAGCTCAGAAAGCTCTTAGAACTGGCACAAAGCACCTGAAGCAGGAGTGGGGTGACGATTATGGGTTAAGCACCTTACACGGACGTCAGCCTTTGCCACACTTACCCAGCAACCTTTACTGAATGCCTGTGATGACCAGGCATGGTGCTGGGCTCTAGGGAGACCGTGGTGACCAACCCCACACAGGCCCTGCTTACACAGGGCTCTCCGTTACCATTCAGGTCGGAATCACTATTGGTCCCATTTCAGAGGTGGGAAAACTGAGACCCACGCATCCCAAGTGCTTGAGGTCACATGACCGGAGAGCCGAGGCGCTGGCATTTAAAAACCAGATGGTCTGCGCTCTGCCTGGACCCAGGTCCTCTGTCGCTTCCTGATTTGCACCCCTAGTACCCAGAGGCCTGGAACTCTGCCCTGCATCTTTCCGAAACACTTGGAAATGGTTCCGAAGCAGGGGTCTCTTGCCTTATTACAGCCATCTCGGGAAGACGTGAAAATTTGGCTCTGATCAAATTAGACCCGTGTTGTGGTCTAACTTTCTACGTTCACCATAAAGCTAATAAACTAATAAATTAGACAGAATGAAAATATCATCGGGCAGGACTGCACTAAAGTGTTGCCGTAATTACTCTCGCGGCCGGGGCCAATTTCTCAAATTTCGCCTTGGCCAAGTTTCCTCAGCTCACCGTGTCCCTAATAAGGCATAACTCACTCTATACACATTAAATTGACTTATTTATTTTAAATTAGAGTGGAACTGAAAACCACCTTGATAAACCTATTCTCATGCATGTGCCTTCCCGTGAACGTAGCCCGATTTTTTTATTTTTTATTTTTTATTTTTTATTTTTTTTAACAAAGACATTGTCTAGTCAGCCTCAGCCCGCCTGCTCCTCCTCCTCCAGCCCAGCCTGGCTGCTGTCTCTTGCCACGTTCCACCTTTAGAGACTTGACTCATTCTCTGGAGGGTAGCAGGTCACCCGTCAGGGACAAAGATGATTCACACCTAATTAATAGTGATAACGGTACTAACATTTATTGAGTGCGTGTGACCGTGACTGTGGGCTGGGCCCTCTGCTCCGGCCTCTGTGTACGTGAACTTGTGGAAGCCCCATAATACGCATGTGAGGGTCATCCTTCATGGACCCCACATTGCAGATGAGGAAATGGGGGATCCGAGAAGGCAAGTGCCTTGCCTGAAGCCACATAGAGAATGACTTCTGGGAGAGTCATGACCAGCCGGGGCGATCTGAGGCCAAAGCCTTGGTCCTCACCCTCTGCCGCCCTATCTCTCTGCAAGCTTTTGCACAGACGCCAATGATGCATCAGGCCCAGGAGAGCGGCTTGGAATTCCAGCTGCAATGAGACACATTTCTTGAACTGTGGGAGGCACTCATAGCCTGGTGGGGACCCTGTGAGTCCCCAAGCATCCACCTGGCCTGGCTGACAGAGGCACAGGAGGGTGAGGGGCTTGGGCGGTTTATCAGAGGCCATGCTTGATGGGAAATGGCCAAAGAAACAGGAGGAAGGCTTTCCAGTTGGGGCAAAAGCCAGGCAGGCATCCAGTGGCTGGAGTGAAGTCAGGGCAGTGTGAAGCACCGTGTGAGAGGGACCTCAGTGGTGGGGGACGTTTGTTCTGGTCCGTCCACACCCTAGGCTGACACAAGCTGGCTCACCTGGAACCACCTGGAACCAAGGAATGAGGGAAACTCTGCCTCCAGCCAGCAAGCCTGGCCACACTTGAATCCAGGGTTTGATAATGTTGTTCTCGCCAGAGATTTACTTGGATAGACCCAGCAGCAAGGCACATTATATAACTTCCCTGAGGCCTCTCCTCGTGTACAATGGGAATGCTAGAGCCCACATCAAGGGCATTGAGTGGCACATGGTAGACACTTAATGTAGACTTGTTAGATGGATGGGTGGATGGATGAATGAGTGGAGAGGTGTGTGGTTGGATGGATGGATGGATGGATGGATGGATGGATAGATGGATGGATGGATGGACGGATGGACGGATGGACGGTTGGACGGTTGGATGGATGGATGGATGGATGGATGGATGGTTGGATGGATGGATGGATGGAGAGATGGGTGGATGGATGCGTGGATGGATGGAGAGGTGTGTGGATGGATGGATGGATAGATGGATGGATGGACAGATGGACGGATGGACGGTTGGACGGTTGGATGGATGGATGGATGGATGGATGGAGAGGTGTGTGGATGGATGGATGGATGCATGCATGCATGCATGCATGGAGAGGTGGGTGGATGGATGGATGGATGGATGGATGGATGGATGGATGGAGAGGTGTGTGGATGGATGGATGGATGCATGCATGCATGCATGCATGGAGAGGTGGGTGGATGGATGGATGGATGGATGGATGGATGGATGGATAGATGGATGGAGAGGTGGGTGGATGGATGCATGGCTGGATGGAGAGGTGTGTGGTTGGATGGATGGATGCATGGATGCATGGATGCATGGATGCATGGATGGATGGAGAGGTATGTGGATGGATGCATGGATGGATGGAGAGATGTGTGGTTGGATGGATGGATGGATGGATGGATGGATGGATGGATGGATGGAAAGGTGGGTGGATGGGTGCATGGATGGATGGAGAGGTGTGTGGTTGGATGGATGGATGGATGGATGGGTGGATGGATGGATGGATGGATGGACAGACAGGCGGATGGATGGATGGGTGGATGGATGGATGGATGGATGGATGGATGGATGGATGGACAGACAGGCGGATGGATGGATGGGTGGATGGATGGATGGATGGATGGATGGATGGATGGATGGATGAGTGGAGAGGTAGGCATATGGATGGATGGATGGGTGGATGGATAAATGGACAGACAAACAGATGGAAGGATGGACTGGTGAAGGGATAGATAGATGCACTGAAGATTTAATAAGATCCTATGTAGAAGACCCCAGCATAGTGCCTGGAACAGAAAAGTCTTTCAGTGTTTCTGTGGTTGGAAATGCAAAGTCTGGCCACACTGCTGCCGGCCTCTCAGGCTCACTTTCTGGAAGTCAGAGTCCCTGATCAGAAACCGAGGCCCAGAGTCAGCCCGAGACAGAAGTGTGACAGGGGCCAGTTGGGGTCCGCAGCCTGTGCCAGTCACCAGGCCTGGGCTCTGCCAAGCAATGATGCAGAGCAGTGGGGGTGGGATGCCCTGGAGACCGTGGGCCCTGTCAGAGCAGAGCTGTCATTGTCCCCTCCTCCTCAGAGCCAGAGACTGAGTTTCGGTGGGATCTTTGGCATGTTGCTTAACCCCTCTGTGCCTCAGTTTTCTCAGCTGTGGAACGGAGATGGTAAACGTGCATCCTGTAGTAACTGCATAGTAACAGCCACAGGGTTGTTAGAAGATTCGAGGAGCCACTAGGCGGAAGTATTTGGCATGCTAAGCGCTGTGTGTTCTGCGTTATTATTCAACAAATAGACATTGAACACCGATACGTGCCTAGCAGAGTGCTAGGTGCTGGGGACACAGGTGGACAGATTGGCTCATGGAGTTAATATCAACGGGCAGGGCCCACCCCTCGTTCCGCTTTGCAGGACTGATGACGTGTCTACCTGAGGCAGGTCCTGTAACCCAGAGCCCCCGGTTTCCCATGTGTACAGTGCCCGACCCTCCGGGTCTCGGTGAGGATTAAGAGGTAGAATGAGTGTGGTGCTTAGACCCAGTACCTCCTCAGTAGATGGTGGTTAGTCTTATTCATGCCAACTTTTTCCAGGACTGGCACCCACCCCTCTACTCCAGGGTCTAAGAACAGGGAGAGAACATTCCATCCTTCCCAGCCCTATTATCGCACTCGTCGCCACGGTCCCTGACAAGGCAGACACGCACTTGCACAGATCAGGAGGCATAAGCATAAAGTAAGCAACCTGCCCAAGGTCACGGTGCTTCCAGGTGGCAGAGCTGAGAGGTGACCACAGGTGACTCTTCTCAGAGGCCCCCGCCTGTGCTTTTGGCCGCTAAGCCTCTCCTTAGCTCCGAGAATCAGGACCACCAGAGTCACGCCAGGACAAAGCCTCGAACATCCAGACTCATTGGAAAAAGTGAATTCTCACTGTTTGGTCTTGAATGGGGTCAAGGGCAGCTCCCTCCCCCCCCCCCCCCCACATTCTCTCTGTGCACACCCTGGCAGCTCCAGGACCCCCCGGTCCTTTTCCTTCCCCCACACAGGCCCTGGGTGCGAATCCACGTCCCTCCCCAGGCCCCTCAAGGGGCAGCAGAGGACAGCTGGGTGACTTCCAGGCAGTGTGAACATTAGTGCTAATGACAGTGGTAAAAATGAACAGGCAGCTTCGGGACAGGCAGTGCGCTCTGTGCTGTCCGCGTATTATCTCACTTAGTCCTTCCAAAAGCCCAAAAGCCCAGAGGGAAGGTATTGTTATGGTCCCAGATTTGAAGGTGAGGAAACAGAGGCGCAGAGTGGTGCGGTAAGTTGCTCAAGGTCACATAGTTCGTCAGTAGAGGAGTTGGAGGGGCGCCCGGGTGGCTCAGTCGGTTCAGCGTCCGACTTCAGCTCAGGTCACGATCTCGCGGTCCAGGAGTTCGAGCCCCGCGTCGGGCTCTGGGCTGATGGCTCAGAGCCTGGAGCCTGCTTCCGATTCTGTGTCTCCGTCTCTCTCTGACCCTCCCCCATTCATGCTCTGTCTCTCTCTGTCTCAAAAATAAATAAACTTTAAAAAAAAAATTAAAAAAAAAATAGAGGAGTTGGAGTTCAGAGCCTGGTGCTCTAAGCACTGCCGTATTTTTTTTTAATATGGAATTTATTGTCAAATTGGTTTCCATACAACAGCCAGTGCTCATCCCAGCAGATGCCCTCCTCAGTGCCCATCACCCACCCTCCCCTCCCTCCCACCCCCATCAACCCTCAGTTTATTCTCAGTTTTTAAGAGTCTCTTATGGTTTGCCTCCCTCCCTCTCTAACTTTTTTTTTCCCTTCCCCTCCCCCATGGTCTTCTGTCAAGTTTCTCAGGATCCACATAAGAGTGAAAACATATGGTATCTGTCTTTCTCTGTAGGACTTATTTCACTTAGCATAACACTCTCCAGTTCCATCCACGTTGCTACAAAAGGCCATATTTCATTCTTTCTCATTGCCACGTAGTACTCCATTGTGTATATAAACCACAATTTCTTTATCCATTCATCAGTTGATGGACATTTAGGCTCTTTCCAGAATTTGGCTATTGTTGAAAGTGCAGCTATCAACATTGGGGTCCAAGTGCCCCTATGCATCAGCCCTCCTGTATCCCTTGGGTAAATTCCTAGCAGTGCTATTGCTGGGTCATAGGGTAGACCTATTTTTAATTTTTTGAGGAACCTCCACACTGTTTTCCAGAGTGGCTGCACCAGTTTGCATTCCCATTTAATGCTTATTTATTTTTAGAGAGAGAGAGAGAGAGAGAGAGCAAGAGAGAGTACACAAATGGGGGAGGGGCAGAGAGAGGGGGACAGAGGATCTGAAGCGGGCTCTGCGCTGACAGCAGAGAGCCTAATGTGGGGCTTGAACTCAAGAACCGTGTGATCATCACCTGAGCTGAAGTCCGATGCTCAACCGACTGAGCCACCCAGGTGCCCCTTTTTTTAAATGTTGTGTTTATTTCTGAGAGAGAAAGAGAGCACAAGTAGGGGAGGGGCAGAGAGGGGAGGGGGACAGAGGATCCGAAATGGGTTCCAAGCTGACAACAGCAAGCCCAATGCAGGGCTTGAACTCATGAACCATGAGATTATGACCTGAGCCGAAGTCATACGCTCAGCTGACTGAGCCATCCAGGCACCCCCTGACCTCTACTATCTTTGGTGTCCACAGTGCCCACACGGGCATGAGCTGTGGGTCTGGAGAATGCCCAGGACGGGCCACCTGTAAAATGAAAGGCCTTCCCCAGAGCCAGGGGGTGGACGTGTTGACTCTAGATGGCTTTTCCCAGGCCGGGATTGGGGACCACCCCACACCCCACTGCCGGCACTGTCCTGGGTCGAGGCAACCGTTACATGACGTTGCTGTGGGCATAAGGGAGAGCCCCTGCCCCCTCCCCCCATGCTCACAGGCGGGTGGACAGTTACTCCATTCCTCATTCTCACTTTCCAACACCATCACCAAGAGCACATCTCCTCCTTACCTTGGCAGTTAGCAGAAGGGGCAGATAGTGGAGCCTTTGGTTGAGAGGGACGTGTCCATTCAAACGCGCCAGCTGGCCAAGACCGTGCTCACTTCTGGGGCTTTGTGTCCACTGAGAAGGGGTGTGTGTGTGTGTGTGTGTGTGCTTGGCTGAGCAGAGCTGTTTCTGTCTGGCCTTGGTGGGGATCCCTGGTGCCCACTCCAGGACTCAAATTCAGCAAGGCTCATGGACGCTGCCCATGCAGGTGACAGCCACCTTAACTCTTCCACGGTAGGCTCCAGCAAGCACCTGGTGGTCCCAGCTCTGCCACTCACTTGCCCGTTAGGTTTCTCCTGTAAGTCCTTCCTCCCATGGGGTCTCGCTCACAAACTGGGGGCACACAGTAAAAGGCAGTAAAAGCCAGCTAGTAAACAAGTTGTTTGACCAACACTGAGGGGGTTTGTGAATTAAAAAAAAAAAAAAAAAGTTTTAATTACATCAATGGCAAACTTGAAAACCAGGAGATCGCACATCCGTATCCTCATTTTCGACTTTTCTTTAAAAAGCTGAAGATGTGGGGCGCCTGGGTGGTTCCGTCGGTTAAGCGTCCGACTTCGGCTCAGGTCATGATCTCATGGTTCGTGAGTTCGAGCCCCGTGTCGGGCTCTGTGCTGACAGCTCAGAGCCTGGAGCCTGCTTCGGGTTCTGTGTCTTGCTCTCTCTCTGCCCCTTCCCTGCTCGTGCTCTGTCTCTCTCTGTCTCTCAATAGCAAATAAACGTTTAAAAAAATTATTAAAAAAAAAGAAGCTTATGAGGTGGCCTTTTTACCAGTTATTTCCAAATTAGAAATAATTTACCAGTTATTTCCAAATTAGAAACCTACTGCCATCAGTAGTGGCTGGATTTAAACGAGGGCATCCTGTCTTCATTCCCCACCATCCACCCACTTTCTGTTGTCTGAAACTGAATCAGTTAATATGTGTTTGGGCTACATGCAACCAAAACCCAAAGTAGATGCTTCTGAAACTAGATCAAAGGTTATTCTTCTTTTTCCTGAGAGGCCGTGTAGCCTGTCCAGAGCGTGGGGGGTGTTCCATGGTGTCAGGGGCTCAGGCTGCTTCACTCCTGAAGCTCCCCTGTGACTGGCTTCCATTCTCAAGGTCGCCTCCAAGTCTAAGAAGGCTGCTCCAGCTCCAGCTCTTGGGAGCACATTCCAGCCAGGAGGACCAGGAAGGGGAAAGAGAAGGACACGCCCCCTCTAGAGGATCCTTCAGGAAGTTGTAGGTGGTACCTCTATTTGCATTTAAAGCCCATTGGCCAGAATGTAGTCACATGGCCAGTTGAGCCACTGCTTCAGGGGTGGCTGGGAAATGTAGTCTTTATTTCAGGCAGCCATGCGTTCAGCTGTCAGGGGTTCTCTTACCATGAAAAGCGAGTAGCTGTTAACTTCCTTACACGGAAGGTAAGCCCGTGAAGAGGACACTTTGTCTTTGACTTTGTCTCTGAGCTTCTGTTGCTTCATTGGTAATTTGCATACCGTCCTTCGTCTTGTAAAGTCCGTCCAAGGAAGTCACAAGGAGATGATGGATGGAACCGTGCCTAGGAAAATTTGTGGCGCTGGGTGTCAGTGCAGTGATTTCCAATCACAGTCGTTCTTCCCCCCAGATGCCCACACGGCTCGCTCACTCCCGTCCTTTGGTCTCTGCTCAAGTGTCCCCTCCCCCCGACCACCCTGCAATTGAACACTTAAAACGTAAGCTCCAACCTCCACTCCCAGCACTCTTTCCCGCTGCCCGTCTATTTCATGCACATATCACCACCCACATGCTGCCTCTTTAATGGCTTTGTCTGTGACCAGTCTCCCTCATCTGGGACGTCAGTACCACGAAGACAGTGGTTTTCGTCTGTATCGTCCACAGCTGCATCCCAGCACCTCCGTCAGGCCCTGACACGTAGTAGGTCCTCAGTAAAAGCACATCGAGCGAGTGTACCAATGAACGGATACTTCTAGAATGTCCTCTGTGTGGGAGACACGGTGCTGGGGTGAGAGACCAAGCAGGGAACAAGATCCCTTCCAGTTTCCACATCCCCATGGCATCGAGCCTAAAGCCGCGCACACTAAGATAAATACCTATTACCTTGGATGGGATCTCGGTGCCAGCAAGAGTCCGGGCGTTTTAATTTTGTTTTGACAAAGAGGCTGATGGGAGAGGCTGGCTGGCTCCACCGTCTCCCATCTGCCGGCAGCCCCAGGCGCCCTGGCCTGACCTTCCCCGCACTCAGCCCCACATGCTCAGGACAGTAAAACATAATTGGCCTGCCCTACTTTTTAAGAGAACCCAGATTGAAGGATTGGGTTTTTTGGTGGGCTGACCTGTTTAAGAGCCTTAAGAGGAGGCTGGGAGTTTCAATTCCCCCCCCCCCCCCCCCCCTGCCAAAGCAAGGCTGTTTTTAGCTCAGCTTTGATGAAACAGCAGGAATCGGGTTCGGCCCCGGGTCGCCCGTCAGCTGACCTGGATGGGCTAGGCCTCCTGCAAGGCCCCAGGCCTGGCTGCAGGTTTGCAGGGAAAGTTAAGGCTTTCTTCACTCAACGGGAGTAATTGGTCCTGCTCTGAAGCGACCCCCGGGGCCATCCCGGAGGAGAAGGGGAGCTGCAGGCCACTGTCTCGCGTTTCATCCTCCTGATGGACACTTGGGGCCCCACACTCCTGCAGTTCTGCCCCAGCTCTTCCAGACATTAGCCGCACACCTTAGACAAGTTGCTTGGCCTCTCTGGGCCTCAGTGTCCTGATCCGCTAAGCGGTTTGTCATTTGATCGCGCGGGGCGGCTGCAGGGACTAAATGAAAGAATTTCGGCTGGCTGCTGTGTCCATCTCAGACCCCGGAGAATATGTCCCCCAGTCATCTCCCTGTAGGAGGCTGGTCGCCCTGGAGGGCCGGGCTGGCTCGGGCCGGCAGACAAGGCTTCTGTGAATTGCAGTGCTTTGGTGCACCGCCCGCCTGCCCGTCTAGGGGTCAACAACCATGTCTTTGAGCCTCTTTTCTGATCCCTTTGTCAAACTGTGGTTGAAGAGATCGGCCTCGGGGCCACTCCGGTCCCGTATTGGAGGGGGTCTGCGCGGGTTTGTCTCCGTCACCCCCCCCCCCCCCGGCCCTGACCTTGCAGAAGCCTGTGTCACTCTCACCTCGAACGGTGATGAGCGTGGGGGTTCGGGGACTCACCTCTGGGGCCCAGCTGCCGGGGCACGGGCCCTGTCTCTGACATCGTCTGGCCGAGTGGGCACCAACACGTTCCAAACAGCATCCCCATGCCTTGGTTTCCTCGTCTGTGAAATCGGCATGATGGCACGAATACCCGCCTCGTGGGATTCTTGTGAGGATTGGGTTTTACAGATGGGGAAACCGAGGCACAGACAATGACTTGTCCTGGGTCACTCAACTCAATGAACCACTGGTGTGCAGGGACGAGGCATGCACTGTTCCCTAGAACCCTTGGTCCAGTGGTCCAGCCCCGCCCCTGCACACAGCGGGGGTCGGCTGTGTTCACTGAACAAGACCAGAGTGATCACTGGTGCCAGGAAGTGTGGGGAGCCTGAGAAAGGCTGCGTCCCACGCCTTCCTGCTCCTGCTGAAGGCAAGCTCGATCCTAAGGGGCTTGGGGGGTCTCACCACCGCCCAGCAGGGAGGCAGAAATTTCTGTTAAAAAGCAAAGCATTCACGGGGCGCCTGGGGGGCTCGGTCGGTTGAGCGACCGACTTCGGCTCAGGTCATGAGCTCACGGTTCGTGGGTTCAAGCCCCGCGTCGGGCTCTGTGCTGACAGCTCAGAGCCTGGAGCCGGCTTTGGATTCTGTGTCTCCCTCTCTCTCTGACCCTCCCCCGTTCATACTGTGTCTCTCTCTGTCTCAGAAATAAATAAACATTAAAAAAAAAAAAAAAAGCATTCACAGGGACAGAAAGGGGGCAGCGGGCACAGACATGGGGCACCAGCCTTTCCGCCTCCCATCTAGCTGCTCACCACCCAGTTTCCTTTGTCTGGGGTCCCTTTGGCCCACTGCCTGCTTTCTGGTTCCCCACCGTCCAATGTCTTTCCAGGCGGCACCTACCCCACACCCTGTGCCTGCCAGGCCTGGGGTGGGGCACGGGGCGAAGCGGACAGAAGCATCGCTCTGAACCTTTGGCCCCTCCCGCCCTTGCCTGCCTCCCCACCCAGACCCTGAGCTGAGCGCTGACCGTGAGAAATAGATCAATCAGGACTTGGAGGAGGAAGAGGTTTCCATGGCAGCAGCTAGAGGCTGGGGAAGAGAGGCCAGGAGAGGAAGGGGAGGGGGAGGAGAGAGGGAGGGTCAGAAGGGGAGGCCCGGGGAGGGGGAGGGGGAGACCAGAGAGTCAGGACAATGGGGTCCACAGAGCGGGAGTAGGGGTGGGGGTGGGAGAGGCAGGGATAGATGGCGCAGCGACCCCCACCTTCCACCGACGGGGGGTCAAGGACGCCAGAGCAGCAACGGCCAGTGAGCCCCCATCTGTCATCATCCAGGGTCCCAGTTACTCACTTCCCAGGGTCTGGGTAGTCTAAGGATCCCAGGCGAGGCTCTGCGGTTTTTGCTTTGCGAATGCATCGTGGGAGGATAAAATCTGATTTCTGAGAGGTGTTTTCGCACCTCGGAAACAGGTCACTTGCCGTGTGGCCCCTGGGAAGTCACAGCGGCCATCCTTGGAGCACTCTTCCGGGCAAGGGTGAGGGGCCTTCCCCAGAGACCTCATATGAGCCTCAGAACAAAGGCTCCCCCACAGCCCGGATCCAGAAGAGGGTAGTGACCTGTCTGAGGTCACGCGCCCCTAGGAGTTTGAGCCAGATTGGCATGAGCGCCCAGCACCTTCCAGTCCAGGAGGAAAGGGAATGAAAGGCTAGAATGTAGGGGGGGTGCAGCTCAGGGGGAGGGCAGAGGAAGATTAACAATGGAGGGGCCGCCTGGGGGCTCACCCTCCACGGCCCACTGCCCGGCCAGACCCCTGCAGCGCTGGGGCCCCAGTTAAACCTCCTTAACTGCTCAGGGGCCGGGATTGCCAACCCACAAAGTCTGGGGCCAGGCAGGGCCTGAGGTGGGTCCTCTAGGCTCCTTGGACTGGGGAGGCGAGCTGGGGGCAGGGCCGAAGGGGGCTGGCATGTTCTGGAACTCCTCCTCCCCCCACCCTTTGCCCTGCTTCCCCATTATCCCTCCCTCCCAGACAGCAATTTGATTGGGAGCCACAGATGTTTTGCACCCACTGAGCAGTTTTATGATGGAAACCATTTTCGGATTGAAAGGGGGATAGAAATCACTAATGGCTTTTCAAAGGCCCCAGAAAGAAAAAAAAAAAAAAGAGTTCAGGCAGTTTCTGGAAAGAAAGGGGAAAACACACAAGGAAGAAGGTAATGAAACTCTCAGTGCTGAGGGAGGGGCTTGGCCTTTAGCGAAGGGGCTTTTCCTGCAGTCCCAACCCCCCCTCCTCCCCACCCTGCTGCCTCCCTCTCCTTCCCCCACCCCTGCCACCTGGTCCCTGGGCCTCCCCCATTCAAGACAGCCTGTTCGCCCCTAATTGGTGCCGGCCCTAATGTTCTCAGGTAAGGCCACCACGTTGAGGCTGGACAAAGCCTTGACTGGCTCCCCAGCTGGGGAATGGCCGGAAGGTGGGGGTGGGGTACTGTGGGCTTCCAGCCCCCAAACAGCAATTCTGACTCTTGTCCTTCTCCTGCTTGCTTGGGGGCAGGAGAAGTTGGCCCCAAACTCTCCAGCTTTGTGGTACAAAAAGAGCCCCGGGTATTTCCGTGCTAAAAGGGGAGAGTCTTAGACATAGCAGGGCTAGCTGGTCGCCCTGGTGAAGACCAGGATGCATTGGGAAATCTGGAGCAAAACTCCCAGGCTCCTCCTCATATACCCTGTGCCCACGGGACACGTCCCACCGCGTAAGGGAGGAGAGTCTCCTTCCTCCACCGGCGCCTCTGCTTGTGAAGTCCCTGTGGCTCCACACCTGCCCAGGGCAAACGTCTCCCCAGTCCGCTCCTCTCGAGGGCTCGCTGGAGGAGAAACTCCAGGAATGGACCAAAAGGAGGCAAGGGAGTGGTTTCTGGGTTTCAGAATGTTCCATTCCCATCCCACTGGGGTTGAAACGTCTCTCTCCACGGGCAGCTTCCCCGGGAATGTATTAATGACAGGTGGCTCGGGTCTTACCACTTTAGGTGACATTAGCCGAGTCCCCACCAAGTGGAAGGAGACACAACTTGGCCTTGATCTCAGCCTACGGTCTGGGTTCCACTTTCCAGGGTGAGCTTGAGTTTAGACTCCCCTGCAGGGGGCCAGGAAAGCTTGAGAATTTGTCATCTCAGAAGCTGGAGGACAGGGAGCAGGTGCAGGATGTGGTCCGGGAGGGCAGAATGAGGGGGACAGAAGCCATGCTCTGTGTGTGGCCAGCTTTGTGGCAGCCCCCATGGGTTGTTTTTTTTTTAAGTTTATTTGTATTTTAGAGCAGAGAGAGTGTGCAAGTGGGGGGAGGGGGCAGAGAGAGAGAGAGAGAGAGAGAGAGAGAATCCCAAGCAGGCTCAGCACTGTCAGCACAGAACCCAACGAGAGGCTTAAACTCACGACCATGAGATCATGATCTGAGCCAAAATCCAGAGCCGGATGCTTAACCAACTGAGCCACCCAGGTGCCCCTTGGTGGTTTAAAGGACCCATGTAGAGGGGCAAAATCTGTCCTCAAATAATTTCTACTCAACAGTAGTAGAAACAGTAGTAGAAACAGTCTGCAGTACTCACTGCAGACACACAGGTGTCAAGGCCTTCCAAACTCTAGGTTCTGGCATTTGGGGTTTGGTGGAACCGATGGAAGGGACCACCCAGTGTGTCTGGTGGGGGAGGGTAAGATCAAACAGATGGATGGACCTACTGGGGTTGGAGAAGGACCGAGAACCTGAGACTTGGGGTTTGCTGGCCAGTAGCAACAGGGTCACCTAAGAGCTTGTTGGAAATCCTGAGGCCCGGCGCACACCTACCAGAATCTGCATTTGAGCCAGACCCCCCGGGGAGTCTTGAGTACGTTCAAGTTTGAGGCCTGTGCCCCCGCACCCTCCCAGAGTCTCCGTAGAGGATCCCGTCTCAAGACAAGGCGCTTTCTCGCCTGTCCCTGGCCGCTTTCCCGGGTCTGCCGGTTTCCTCAAACGCTACCCCCCCCCTCCCGCCGCTGGTAGCCAGTCCATTTCCTCGCACTGAGGGGTTCACACAGCCACCCAGGGTGGCGAAGGAAAATCCAGAAGCAGCAAGAGCAGCTGGGAAGGGGGAGCAGCTGGGGCTGGGGCTGAGCAGGTGCTCACCTGGGCCACTGGGCCAAACAGACAGACCTGAGCTGCCCTCGGGCTCCCAGCCAGGCTCTGCAAATTGCACAGGTGCGAGGGAGGGGGCCTGGGCCCATCCCTGCTCTCCCCCACCCCCCCTGCCCTTTTCCAGAGAGCAGCAAACCTTTTCCAAGTGTCTTACTAGCAAACATCCCAATATAGCCCCCATGGCTGCCAGAGAATTTATGGCCATTTTTATTAGCCCTGCCTCAAGGCTCCACAGAGATGCAGTGGGCATTCTACAACAGTTGCCCCAGCATTGCAGGGGCACGGCCCTGAACTTGGAGAGTAAGCAGGTGTCTGAGGGAGGGAGAGAAAAGGTCTGGACCTCAGGGGCTGTGCAGCCAATGGGGGAAGCCTGGCAGATGTGCGAATAGTGAAACTTTATTACTTCCCACTTGAGATCTTTCCAGCAGGGGTGACAGGGAGCAGCGCTGAGGCAGGCGCTAGGCTAATCAGATTGCAGGGGGGGTGTT
Organism: Acinonyx jubatus; assembly: GCF_027475565.1. Classification (NCBI taxonomy): domain Eukaryota; kingdom Metazoa; phylum Chordata; class Mammalia; order Carnivora; family Felidae; genus Acinonyx; species Acinonyx jubatus. The sequence continues at coordinate 13,038,888 of NC_069381.1, forward strand.
TAACCTACTTGCAAGAAGGAAGTATCTCCGGGCTCCTTAGAAGCTCCGTTTCCATGCAAACAATGGTTACACAAATGAAAAGGTTCTCTCCTCTCTTCATTAAAGCAAAGCCTCAAAGGACCAATCGCTACCTGAATCTGCTCCATTAGCCCAGAATGAGGCACTGTGTATATAAATGAAGACATCTGAATTACAAAATGCTTTTTAAATAGGGTGGATTATAAAAGTTTGGCCCTGACAAGTCTTCTTATTTAATTGGGGAGTTTTGGCGAGAGACGGGAGGCCACACACTCCTTTCCCTCCCTCCCCCCAACTCCCTCCCGTCCCTCCTTCCTTTCTGGCTCCAGAGCAGGGAGGGTGTCAGTGTCACTGAGTTTGGACTTGATGCTCCAGTGGATGGAAGCCGGGGGAAGGTTCGAAGTTGGAAAAGGACCCGTCAGAGCTCGCTGTGTGATAAGGTCACTCTGGCAGCAGGGTAGGGAGGGGATGGCCTGGAGAAGCCTCGGGCAGCGAGAGCCAGCAGAAGCGTGGACAGGTGGAAAGGTTCCGGGCAGAGCAGCACCGGCAGAATGGAGAGAAGGAAATGACCAGGTGTCTGTGACCTGCCCTGTAACCTCCCCTCACCTGAGAGAAGATTAGAGCAGGAGAGGGCCAGAAGCACCTGCACAAATGCCATGCATACTTTTCTCAGAGAAAACCAATTGACCAGAAATCCTAGGAAATGTGAGTTACAGTAACAGCACATCGGTGGTTGCCTGGGGCTGGGCAGCTGGGGGCTTACACATGGACGCAAGGGAGACTTTGGTGGGGGGGGGGGTGCTTGAGCTGTTCCTTATCTTGATTGTGCGAGTGGTTTCAATGGTGTCCACATAGGTCAAAACCCATTGAATATGTAGCCTTTGTGCAACTTATTGTTTGTCAATTATACCACAATAAATCTTTTTTTTAAATTTCTTTAATGTTTATTTATTTTTGAGAGAGAGAGAGAGAGCACGTGAGCAGGGGAGGGGCAGAGAGAGAGGGAGACACAGAATCCGAGGCAGGCTCCAGGCTCCGAGGCATCAGCACAGAGCCCGATGCAGGGCTCGAACCCACGGACCGTGAGATCATGACCTGAGCTGAAGTGGGACACTTAAACGACTGAGCCACCCCGGGCGCCCCTAAAGCACAATAAATCTATAAATGAAAAAAAAATATTTTTTAAGAGGCACAGATCCCAGGAACCTGTAGTATAGGGACAACCTAACCTGACACGCTGCTCTACCCCTAGGACGTGGCGAGATGAGACTGATGTTTCTCATGATGACCTTGATCCTAGGGCAGCTGCATTAATGTCCAGCGCTCTTCTTCCAAGATGCAGGGAGGCATAGGTGCAGGCTGGATGGAAAGGATGTTGTTACAGTGTTGCTGTTGAAAACGGTGGCCGTTTATGCCCTGCTTCGTACTCAACACCGCAAACCGTGCTGGGATCTGGGAGACACTTAATAATTTGTTTAAAAATTTAATCATTTGGGGCACCCGCGTGGCTCAGTTGGTTAAGCATCTGACGCTTGATCTCCGCCACGGTTCGTGAGTTTGGGGCCTGCATCGGGCTCTGTACTGACAGTGCAGAGCCTGCCTGGGACTCTCCCTCTCTCCCTCTCTCTCTGCCCCTCCCCTGCTTGCTCCCTCTCTCCCTCAAGATAAATAAATACACTTTAAAAATGTAATCATTTAACGGTGGAGGGGGAAGAATCTGACAAGCGCCTGCCACCCACCAGGCTCTGCTCTAAGTATACTTGGGTCCAGTTCATTCATTCAGGCTTCCTTTTGCTGTCAGCCAAAGTCCCTCGCCCGATCACATGATTCCCCAGCGATATAGGACGGGGAAACTCGGAGATGCATTCGGATTCCTCCCAGTCCTGCCCCCTGTTCCACGTCCACCACCTCCATTCTGTGAGAATCTAGGATTCTTCCCAGTGGAGAGACAAAGCGCGCAAAGGAGAGGCGAGCGGAGGCTGTGAAGTCGGGTCAGGTGTGGAGAATGTGAGCACAACTTGTTCAGGGAGCCTCCGTCAGCGGAATTAAGGGGCCCACTGGAAGCTGGAGGAAGGGAATTTAGGAAAATAAAAGGCCATCCTGTTCCTCCCAGCAGGGAGGAAGCAGATGGTTCTCATTACCTGGAGAGTGGTAGGGCCCAGAATAGAAACACACTGTAGAGCCGTGGAGGCGAATGCTGGCAACCAGGGAGCCTGGATTCACCTGCCAGTTGGTGAAGGAAGATCCGAGGAGCAGCCACGGGTGGGGCGATGGGGCCCAAAGACAAGTCTTCAGCTCTTGGTTCCAAATCATGGCACCCACCTGCTTACTCTCTGGCCTCGGTCCTGTTACCTCTTGGGTGGGTGCCTCAGTGTCCTCCTCTGTACAAGGTAGAGATAATAAGATGATGATTGCTCTCTAGTATATTTGGGCATACTTTCTGTACTGCGTGATAGCAAGGTCCCGTCGAGGATTCGGTAAGATGCGGTAAAAGGCTTAGCATAATTCCTCTCGAGAGAAAATTACCCTGTGATCCCACAAGACAGGTATTATCACACCCATTTATCAGATGGAGACATCCAAGCTCAGAGAAGCCAAACGAGCTTGTCCAACCTCACACAGCTAGTCAGGTGCAGAGCCCAGACTAGTCCGAGGGCACCTACCTCCCGGCCTAGACTGCTTCCGCTGCCTTCATCCGTACGGTGGCTCTTCCCTGAGCACCCACCGCGTGGCCAGGCTCACGTTCAAGGAGCTTCTATGCTTCCCTGGGAGGGAGGACAAACAGGTAACAATGTAGCATGCTGTGGACAGGTAGGTGCCCCCAGGCATGCAGCCTTGGCACAGGGAGCAGGCAGTCAGGGCAGCCTTCCTGGAAGAGGTGGCATTCGGTGTAGAACCTAAGGATTGCGGTACGTAGTGATTCTAGCCCATTGGTCTCTCGCACCGTGTCAGCTCTGAGCTAAACCCAACTCTCTGATGGGGTGAGATCACAGGTGGGGAAAGTCAGACCCACCTGCTGGGCTTTGAAAGATGGCTAGAGGCTTGCCACGTGGCCAAGAGAGGAAGGAGGAAGACGGGTCCAAGCAGAGGGAACAGCCCAGGCAAAGGCGGGGGAGCAGGAACCAAGCCCTTGGCATCTCTGCATCGGCCGCTCGGCCCCTAGGCTCGGCACGAGGCATGACACACAGTAGGCGCACATACTTGTGCTAGCCCTCGGCCTGGCAGAAACCCCAGGGACCAGCCCTTGCATGGCCTAACCCGAACTCCGGCGGCCCCCGGGGACAGCCAGCGGGGCCCCCACTATCTGGGTCTCCAGTTTCTCAAAAACACAATTACATGGCTTTCGAAGCTGCTGTCAGTGTTGGTAAACTCCAGCCGCTAAACTGCATTACACTGATTTTGCCAGAAACCTCTGCAGTTATTAATAGTTTATTGATCGGAGCCCAACGCTGATGAGAGTTGGTGTTCTTACCCCAGCCCCCTCGGGGCCCCGCTATCTGTGCAAGGCCTTTTATGCAGCATGCAGATCAATGCCGCTCAAATCTGGGGAGAGGGCATCTCTGGGCTGCTTAATCCACTTTAGAAGGACGGCACTGAGCGCACAAGCTCGGATGAGGCGTTGGGTCCAAATCAAAGCAGCTCCCTGGAAGCCCTGGGGTCCGCAGGTAAGAATTAGACTCCATGCCTGCTCTCCAGCACAGGGGGAGACGGGGTTCTCCATGCTCGCTCCAGGCCACCCATTTACTGAATGTTGACTGAGTACCTACCATGATGGCAAGTGCCACACGAGGCCGTGGGACATGCCGGCGACCCAGACAGGGGCACACCCTACCTTTGCAGAGCTTACTGTGCGTGGCAGGGGAGGAGGGTGATCGAGAGTCACAGAGGAAAGTCATCAACTTACAGTTTAGACCAGTACTGCTGTATCAGTTAGCTGTTGCCGCATAACAAGCCATCCCAAGCCTGGATAGGCATCAAGCAACAACCATAAATGATTGCTCATGAGTCGGGGTTGGCTAGGCTCACTCCTGAGTGTGACCTTGGCTGGAAAGGCTGGGCCAGCTGGGGTCTCTTTCCATGTCTCCATGCGCTCTTGTCCACATCAGAGGCTTGTTCTCAGGAAGAAGCAGGGAAAGGGAGAGAGAGTGGGGGGGGGGGGCTACAGAGAGAGAGAGAGTTCTTTTGAGACTTAGGCTTGGAATTTGTACACTGTCACTTCCAACCTTATGACCCGCAAGTCATAAGGCCAAGAATAGGGAGAGAGACTCCACTCCTAGGTAGGAGAAACTATCGAGGCTGTTTGCAAGAGGCATGGATGCAGGGAGGCTATTAATCAGGGCCACCAATGCCACCCCCCACACCCACCTGGTCCGGGTGGTGGCTAAGAAAGCGACCATTCCTTTGTAATCTGAAGGATACAGCCAGGGAAAGAAAATGAAGCAGCCCCAGGAAGAGAGAACATTGCAAGCAAAAGCTCTGAGTCAAACAAGGCACTGGGCTAAATGCACCTGTAAGGGTCACCTCTGAGGGGTCCTAGATGGGAATCTGGAACGGAAAAAGGACATTAGTGGAAAAACTGGGGAAATCCGGAAGGAGTGTGGGCTTGAGGTAACAGTGACGTATCAGTGTTGGTTTCTTAGTCTGACAGCTATACTGTGGTCTTGGAACAGGTTAACCATGGGGGAAATCGGGTGAGGGATGGGCGAGAATGCTCTATTCTCTGGGCAACTTTTGTGTAAATCTAAAACGATTCCAAAATTAAGTTTATTTTTTAAGAAGGCACTTGGCACATGAGAGGAATGGAAAGACAGAAAGCCATCGTAGCTAGAGGAGGACGAGGCTAAGAGGTGGCTGGAGATGTGGCAGGAAGCAGCCACGCTGGCCTGGTTGGCCAAGATAAGGATTCCCGTCTTTATCTGAAGAGCCCAGAGAAGTCTCCCAAGGACTTTAGGTACGGGAGTGCCATTAATTCTATTTGCATTTGCAAAGATCTGGGTTCTACCCGCACAACGGATCTGAGGAAGATTAGGGAGGGCAGAAAAACCAGTTGGCCATCCGGCCCTCCTTCAAGGTGAACAAAGATGGTGGCCGTGGGGCTGGAGGGAAGTGGATACAATCCAGGATGCATTTAGGAGATAGAGCAGTACTGGGACGTGCTCAAGTCCCTGAGTGGTGGCGGAGGTGGACGGTGGTGCCCAGCAGCAGGACCAGGACCCGCTGGGAGAGCTAAGGAGCCCCGTGAAGGACCACACGAGTCTGTAGAAACAGTCCCAAGTGGGAAGCCGCTTTCTTCACAAGGCGCCAGTCCAGGCGTCACGTCTTCGACCACCTGTGCTGTGTCATCCACATGAGTCGCCCACACACACCGCTTATGTTCCTGTCACCTGAGCATGCCATCAGTGGAGCAATGGCCTAAACATGTCACCTGTGCTGCTGTCACATAAACGCATCTGTGTGTGTCCCCCACATGGCGGTTGCCTGCGCATCTCCACCTGCGTGCCCGCCATGTCACTATTAACTTATTACATCACCTGGGCGGCTGCCAGCTACGCGTGTCTCCTGAGCCTGTGTCTTTATGGGGCTGTCCCCTGAGCGTGTTGCCTGCACACAAGTCACTGAAGCAGGTCGGCCCTATACCTGATCCCTATGAATGTCACCTAAATATGTCACTCCAGGCGACTGTGGCTCAGCACCAGTGCCCGTAGAGGGGCTGTTTTTCCAGTCTAGCCGGGTTACAAACAAAGGGAATCGCTCCCAAGGGAAGACAGGCCCCCGCTGTTCCATTGACACGGTGCCCCCCTGAGCACGGAAGGGAGGGAAGGAGGGCAGCCTTCTCCCCGCAAAGTTTCCCTGGTGAGAAGCTCCTGTTCTCTCTGAGTCCTTTTATGACAGTCGGTAGACCAGATGTCAACCTCTGTGTATTCTATGTAAATGAAGGTGTTTGTTTATGCTAATGCGTGCTGGCTCAGAGCGGAGCCAGCAGCCTGGAACCCAGGCTGAGAGCCCAGGTGTGGGGGGCAAGGTGCAGGGAGGTGGGGGACACTGAGTCAGGAGGGAACCGGAGCTCGGAGGCAAAGCTGGGGATAGGGGTGGCAGCTGACATAAGGGAAGAAAGGGAATCTGAGGTCAGACTGCCCAGCAGAAGCAGATCGCAGCGGGCGGCTTCGCTGAGTAGGGTGGAAATGTGTCCACGAGGGGGTGGGAACAAAGAGCTGGATTGAAGGAACCCCCTACTCGGGGGGGGGGGGGGGGCGCGGGGCGGGACCCACACCCAGAGCCTGTGCTCTTAGCCACCGCCTTTGCCTTCCCCGGCCGGGGCCTCTCTGATCAGACCGCGGGGCCAATTTGGTGGGTAGGGTGCCACGCTGGCCCTTTACTACGGCTGCCGTGACCGTGACCGTGAGTGTCTTCCTGTGTCGTGCTGTGGTGCAAGGACCTCTGAGACGGAGACCCCGCTTCTTCTGAGGTGTGGCCAGAAGAGGCTGTCCTTTGGCCGCATGATTAGGCCCAGAGAAGGTTGGCACTTGCCAGAGAACCCCCCAGGTTTCCCTGACCCAGCAGCGGGCGGCCTCCAGGTCAAGGCTCCCTCCTGACGACCTCAGGCAGGACCAGCTGCTCCCTGCTCTGTGCTCAGAGAGGCCCCCCCTTTTCCACGTGCCTGGCAGTGCGGCTGCCTCTCTGCCTCCTTGTCCCCCAGGACAGGGGCTCCTTGGAGATGAGAAGTTGGCTGTGTTTCTTCTCAAGCCCCCAAGACTGGGCGTGAAGGGACAGCAAAGGCAGTGTGGGAAGAGGAATGCAAATTCCCATCCCGGCTCTTATGAGCCATATTGCTGGGGCGGGGGGGGGCTACCTGTGCCTCCTCTGGAGCCTCAGTTTCCATGCATATGAGACGGAAATGGCGATCCTCTGTGGAGGGCTGAGTGATGTGATGCCCTAGGGCAGTGTTGAGCCTGTATCACACGCCTGTCATACTCGGGGCCCTCTAGGTGTGGGCACTGTTACCATCCGCCGTTCATGGAAGCACAGGTGTAACTCCAGCTAAACACAGCCCCCCACCCCCTTCACCTCCTGAAGAATAAAACGCAGGGACTGGCATACAGTCGGTGCTCCATAAATGTTGCTGCTCCCCCCAGCATAGCGCATGAGCACCTGATCGATCCAGAAGCGTTTGTTGATCCGAGGCTGAATAGTGGGGTTTGGCTGCGCCTTCCAGCCCCGGACGATGGGGCCTCATCCTGTCCCTCTGCCTTCCCCCAGGCTGCCCGAAGTCCGCATCTCAGACAACGGTCCCTATGAGTGCCACGTGGGCATCTACGACCGCGCCACGAGAGAGAAGGTGGTCCTGGCATCAGGCAACATCTTCCTCAACGTCATGGGTGAGCACAGGGGCCCTGGCCCCAGGGTCCCAGCGAGGAGCTTTGCACATGTGCGTGTGCACAGGGGGGCTGTCCTAGGAACACTCTTCTTTCCCACTTCTGCCACCGAGGGGAGAGGAGACTGGCCTTGCCGAGGTGTGACAGGTGTGGCCTTACCACCCAAAGGTTTCCTCTCAGGAACCCCTTCTCCGACCTGCACTGATATACCCTGACCTCATGGATGCAGGGCTGTGGCTCGTCCCCAGATCCTCATGGCCTGGGCACTTTGGAGGGGCACAACTGACACGTTGACTGGGACAACTGAGGGACTGAAGGAGGAATGAGGGCTTCCCGAGGGGCAGCAGACCCCAGCGTCCACTTCTGTAAGGCAGGGGTGGGATGCAGGCCTGACGGGTCATTCATGGACCCCCAGCTCTGGGCCCTGGGACCCCATGAGGACACGGGAAGGAAGAAGCTGGACACTGTGGGGGCACCTGTGGGAGTACCTTTCCAGGCGGAAGACAAGAGCCACGTTCATAGAAGTGCCTGTGGGGACGGTGCAGGGGGGCAAGCCCCCCCCCACCCCGCCCCGCCCCAGGGACAGGACAATCTGGGAGCCTCCCTGGGGGAGGTGATACACACCTGCTATGGAGAGTGATTCTGACGCTGGACCTCCTACGGCCTTTCCCAGGACATTGAAGCATCAAGTGACCAGTGAGAAAGTGGGTGTCAGGACTGGGTTTCGGGGTGTCCTGCCTTCTGACCCTGTGTCTGCCTCCATCTGCAACACGCGGATAGTAATGCCAGCGCCCGTCTCTGGGTGGCGCTGTCCACCACCCCAGCCTCGGTTTCTCCCCTTGTAAATCAAGGGCCTGGCTCCAAGCGGTCTCAGGAGCCCCTGGCAGTGCTGACGTTCTCGTCAGCCACACTCTCCGATTCTGCTGCCAGATTTCTAGGGACCCGGCCCTGACGCCGGGCCCCAGGGTTCTCTGATTTTCTTATCAAATGATATTTACCAGGGAAACAAAGCTTGTCGTACTCAGGCAATCAGTGAGAGCATAAAGGCCCCGTGGAAAGCCACAGCTTCTGGGGAAATGGAAAACCTCCAAAGGGCAGACCTCCAGAGGGACATTGGTTCCCGCAGCGGCGGCACGTGGGGTGTTCTGGCTTCCTGGGGGATGGGCCGCAGCGGGGACACGGCGACTCCCTGAAGGAGACATCTTGGTGCTCAGCCCAGGGCTGGTCGCCCCGGGGAATCTGGTGAAGAACAAAACTCGGTTTGCACCATCAAGGGGCCCCAGTCTGATGAGGGACATACACGTAACCATTTATTTATCGGATGTTTATTGAGCACCTCCTACGCGCTAGGTAATGGACACGCTCCTTCAATAGGACGAGGTCCTTGGGGAGCTGTATCCAGTGCGCGATGCAAACGTAAAACGTGCATAGGTGCACACACAGGTGTGGAGACACAGAGAGGGCAAACCACTTGCCTGAGGTCACCCAGCCAGGATCACAAAATCTCCCTGTGATAGCAGCTCGGTGCTGGGGCCAGAAGCCAGGCATCTGGACTCCCACACCCCCTTTTGCGCCCCTGAAAACAGGTGTAGATGCTCCAGGTGAGGCTTCTCTCTATGTGAGCAAGGACAGCATCCTCAAAAGCCACCTCCTCCAGGAGGCCTACGCTCCCTCCTTCATTCACCAGAGCTCCTTGTGCAGGTGCACTCTCCCTCTGTGGCCTCAGTTTCCCTCTCCATACGGTGAGGGGGTGTAACCAGATGGTCCTAAGCGTCCTCCTAGCTCTGACATCTGTGAGTCTGTTACCCCGTCCGCTAAGCAAGCACCTGAGGCACAGAGAGGTCTCGTGGGGCCGACCAGAACTGCACGGCAGGCCTGATGGTCCTGGCTGAGCAAGGCAGTATACTCCTGGCGAGCATGAGCCAGCTGAGAATTCTCTCCTCCGGTCTCACTGTCTGGGCAGCAGGGAACGGTGAACCTCTGGGGTCCTCTCGATGCAAGGTGGCAGCCATCTGGGATGGGGCGGACAGATGATGTGATCCCAGTTACTGAACAGGAGGCTGAAGGCTGGCAGGGGCAGGGGGGGTGGGGGAGTGGGGACCCGGGAGGGGCAGGACCACACAGTGGCTCCCAACCCAGGGAAAGGCTCTGACCCCCGGAAATTCAGGGTGTTCCCCGGGCAGGGTTCTTCCCGAAATAGCACTCGCCCATCTTGGTCAGTCCTCTGACTGACCCACTGCTCAGAGGTCATTGTGCTTGATAGCGGTCGCCCCTGCCCCGTTGTCCCCCAGATGCGGCAGGTACCCCCGTGCTCGCTAAGCCTGCAGCTGAACTGATAACACAGCTCCCGCCCATCCCTGGCCTGTGCCTGACGGGGCGTGAGCTCCTGGCTTCATGCACATTGTCTCACGGAATCCTGGCCACAGCCCTGGGAGCCAGGAGATCTTATAATCCCTTTATACAAGTTTAGGACACGCAGGTTTCGGGCTGAATCCCAGATTGGTCATTGCATTCGTTAGCCTCCCTGGGCCTCAGTTTCCCATCTGTGAAATAAGGATAAGGGTGGCTACCCTCCAGAGTGATTGTGAGGTTTTTTTTCTTATTGAAATGAAGTTTGCAAAGCACCAAACCCGGACGAGGCAGCCACAAGGTTCGTCAGGTTAGACCTCAGCATCTTTAGGATCATTGTCGCGGGCCCTGCCCCCTCTTGGGCACAGCGGTGGCTGCTTCCTTCTTGCCCCTGGAAGTCTCGTCGACGATTCATGACTCCAAGGAGCTTCGAGCCAGTCTGAGAACGGAGTGTTCACAGCTTCGTGCGCTGAGTCCCTGCAAAGGGACCCAGGTCTGCCCTGGTTCTGGGAGTGGAAGGACAGTGGGCCTCTGCCTACCTGTCCTCCTGGCCTCTTCCCAAAGACCTAGGGGAGGAGCCAGCACATACCCCGACCTTGGTAACGACAGCCACACCTCCCACTCAGCCAGCTCTGCCAATTGTAAAGTGCTCTCAATGGAGGGGTTTGCCTGATCTTGACAAGAGCCCCTCGGGATCAGGATGAGACTGGGGCTGGGGAAAGGGAAAGGATTTGCCCGGGGCCAGCGGGGCTGTGGCTGTCCCCGTCCCAGAGCAGCATGCCTTCCTTGGCTCACCAAGGTTGGGAAGGTCCTGGGCGGGCTGGGAGAGACAGGGGGCTGAGTGTGAGGGTGTCCCCCCCGGAGGCAGCTCCGGGGCTCCAGCAGCTGCGCGGGCCTGTGAGGCAGAAACTACACTGCGTCCATTGCCCAGACCCAGGCTCAGAGAAGGCAGTGGCTTGGCCAAGGTCGGGCCGTTCAATGAGATGATCCCCAGAAGAGAGTGTTCTGAGCCCAGCACCTGGCACGTTCCGAGTGCTCAATAAATAGCGTCTCTCATGACAAATAGGCCTCATGTCATTTAAACGTCAGGCACAATAAGGGACACCTGGGTGGCTCAGTCGGTTAAGCAGTTCGGATCTCGCCATTCGTGGGTTCGAGCCCCATGTCTGCTGTGTGCGGGCAGCTCAGGGCCTGGAGCCTGCTTCAGATTCTGTGTCTCCCTCTCTCTGCCCCTCCCCTGCTCACACTCTGTCTCTCTGGGCCTCTCAAAAATAAATGAAAACATTGAAAAAAATTTTTTAAACACTAGGCACAATTAGAAAGACTTGAAAATTGTGTGACTCCCCCCTCCTCCTCCTTGACCCTCCCCTTTCAATATGTTTCAGGGAAGTTTCGAACGCTACGATCTGCTCACTGTCCTGGCCCATCTGTGACATACCTTAGACCCTTTCTGGTCACATGCGCGCGCGCGCGCACACACACACACACACACATGCACCAAGACCCTCCCTCCAAGTGAGTGGAGGCCTTTGAAAGCTGGGGTCTCCTTTATGCACCAAGGGACCCTAAGGACTGTGGCGGCCAACGGTGGGGCGAGACAGCCCCCTCCCCAATTTGGGGGTCAAAGGGAAGCTTCCTAGGACAGCGGGGGCGGGGGGGAAGGGAGATGAGGCACAGGGCACGTTGCACGGCCCACGTGCATCAAAAGCACGGAGCAGTTGTGCTGGAGAGCCCGCATCCAGGCTGCCTCTGCATCTAGCACATTCTAACGCGCCGTTTCCACAGGCCTCGGGGTGCAGATCAAAATGCGAGAGCGGCTGTAATTTCACGCCTATAACATCCCCGCTATGTGGTGGGAAAAGACATTTGGGAGCCCCGTGGGTGACACCGAGGGTTCATGCCGCACACAGTCATTAAAATGTTTTTATCCGAGCTGCAGATAAATTGTAAGCCAATTTGAAAGTCGCGTGCTGGGCCCCAGGAACGCATTATACACAGTCATGGAAGGATTGCCGCGGCTCTTCTTGGGGGTGCAGGTGATGCAGGGGAGCATGTTCAGGGTGCGATGTTACAATCAATTAAATGTGAGCCCGGACACCCCACCCCCACCCGCACCAAAGCCAAGAGACGCTGCTCTCCTGTTCCCACCGGAAGAGCGGGAAGCCAGGTTTCTCTGCCACCCCTTGGACCCATGGCTGATGATCAAGGCCGCTTCCCGTCAGGCGTGGAATGTGTGGCTTTGTGCTGAGTGTCCAACCCAATCGTGTGACCTTCACGAGGGTCCTCCAAGGCGGGCCCGGTCACCCCCCCTGCTTCACAGATGAGGGAAGGAGCCTCTGAGAGTTTAAGGGGCTCACCCACGGGAGCGAGAGAGCCGGGGGTCCTGCCAGGCTGCCTGAGATCAGAGCTGGAGAGCCTGACAGCCACTCTGAGCCCCCAAGGGACACGTCCCCCCTTTGACACAAAGGCTATTAGTAACGCAGATGTCAAGGGAGTGCGGCGGGGTGCAGAGCTGAGGCGGTGGGGGCTCCAGGACACTGAGGGGATATCAGGACACTGAGAGAATATCTTCTCTCCTAGTTCTGGAGGCCAGAAATCAAGGCATTGGCGAGGCTGCGCTTCCTCTGAAAGTTCTAGGGAAGTTCTAGGGAAGAAGCCTGCCTCTTCCAGCTCCTGCCGGTGACTGGCAATGCCTGGCCCTCCCTGACTTGTACATGCGTCCCTCCATTCTCTGCCTGTGTCCTCACGGGGCGTCCTCCTCCATGGGTCGGTGCCTCAGTGTCCATGTTCCCCTTTTAGAAGGACACCAGGCATTGGATCAAGGCCCACCCTGAGGCAGTATGACCTCGCCTGACCTTAGTTACATCGACAAAGACCCTGTTTCCAAATAAGGTCCCATCCGCAGGCACTGGGGGTTAGGATCTCAACACATCTTTTGCAGAGACCATTTGACCCACAAAAGTAACTGAGCCAGGAGGGGGCAGAGTGGAGGAGTCGCCATCTGACTTTGAAGGCGACACTCTCCTCCCGACCACCTAGGTCACCCTTCACTGAGGATTTACTGCCACGCCAAGCACTGTGCTAAGGTCTTCATAGACTAACTTATCAAATCATCTCAAAAGCTCCGTAAGATGGGTACCGCCCTTTCTTCGCCAGGTGAGGAAACGGATAGGTACATCGCTTGCCCAGCACACCCAGCTAGCCAGCGGCCAAGCAAGGGTAAGGGCATCCCACGTGCTTAACCACTCTGCTCTACCAGAAGTCACGACATATTAATAAGCATTCATAAAACATTCTACCTCGGGATCCCTGTCTGTCTTCCGTAGGCTTCCAAAGGAGGTCAGCAGATAAAGGTAGAATTTTGGCACCCAAGACCACAGTGGCACCAGACCACACCAGATGCTTTCCAAACGTGGGGCCAGGGGACACAGGTCCCATCCCGGGGAACAGTTGCTAATGAACTTTGCATAGCTTGCTTGCTGTTTGTTTGTTTGTTTAGGTATGTTTTGCTGAATTTTTAAAACAAAATTTTTAATGTTTATTTTTGAGAAAAAGAAAGAGACAGAGCACAAGTGGGAGAGGGTCAGAGAGAGAGAGAGACATGAAATCCACAGCAGGCTCCAGACTCTGAGCCATCAGCACAGAGCCTGATGCAGGGCTCGAACCCACAGACCAGGAGATCATGACCTGAGCTGAAGTCGGACACTTAACTGACTGAGCCACCTAGGCGCCCCTTTACTAAATTTTTATTACGTGCATTCGGTGTGCTTTTTTCTAAAAATTATTTTGTTGAGCTGTCATTCGTATGACGTACAATTCACTAGTTTAAAGGATACAACTTAATGGGTTTTACCATAGTCACCAAGTTCTGCAAACACTTTTAGTCGTGTAACCAATTTCAGAAGATATTCACTGCCCCCGAGAGAAACCCCGTGCCCATCAGCAATGACTCCCCTTCCTGCACCCCTCACCCGGTCTTAGGCAATCACTCATCTGCTTGGTCTCTCTGTGGATTGGTCTGGACACTTTCTAGAAATGGGGTCATAGAAAACGTGGTCTTTTGTCATTCTTGGGACTTCTTACACTTAGTGTCAGGTTTTCAAGGTTCATCCACATTGGAGCACGTATTGGGACCCCATTCCTCGACGTGGCTGAGTGATATTCCATTGCATGATGCCTGACATTCCGTTTGTACATTCACCAGTTGATGGACGTTTCCACCTTCCAGCTGTTATGAATGATGCTCCTGTGAACGTTTATGTGCAGGCTTTTGGTGTGAACGGATAGTTTCCAGATCTCTGGGCGGGGGGGGGGGGGGGGGGGGGTGCAGACCCAAGCACGGAATTGCTGGATCGAATGAGAACTCTGTGCATAGCCTTTTGAGGGCGGGCAGGCAGCTGTGCCCTTTGACTTTTCCTCCAGTGGCATAGGGTCCCAGTCTCTCCAGATCCTCACCTGCACCTGCTGCCTGTCTGTCTGAAGGCGACCGTCCTAGCGCACGTGAAGCGGTTCTCATTGCAATGTGATTTGCGCTGCTCTGACGGCCAATGGTGTTGATGGTCTTTTCGGGGGCTTTGTAGCCCTTCGGAGATCTGCTTTGCAGAAATCCCGTCAGATCGTTTGCTCGTTTCAACCAGGTGATCTGGCTTTTCATCATCACGCTCTAAGAGTCCTCTATTTCAGGTGTGAGGGCCGTATCGCGTGTCACATTTGTGTACATTTTCCCCTTTGGCGTGTTACCTTTCCCCTTTCTTGCTGGTGTCCTGTGAAGGACGAAGGGAGTTCGTCCGGATAAGGTTCACTCCATCTACTCATTTTCTGTTGCTTGTGTTCTGGGTCTCCCAGCTGAGGAGGCTCTGCCCAACCCAAGGTCACAGTGCACTCCTGCTTTTCTTCCAAGAGTTTTAATAGTTTAAACTCTTACGTTTAGGTGTACGATCCATCTTAAAAAAAATTTTTTTTAACGTTTATTTATTTTTGGGACAGAGAGAGACAGAGCATGAACGGGGGAGGGGCAGAGAGAGAGGGAGACACAGAATCGGAAACAGGCTCCAGCCCAGAGCCCGACGCGGGGCTCGAACTCCCGGACCGCGAGATCGTGACCTGGCTGAAGTCGGACGCTTAACCGACTGCGCCACCCAGGCGCCCCAAGTGTACGATCCATCTTGAGGGAGTTTTTGTGCGTGCTGTGGAGGAGAGGTCGGCCTCCCTCAATTGCATGTGGGTGACCAGTTGTCCCAGCACCATTTTGGAACACATTCTTCTTTCCCCACTGAATTGTGTTGGCCTCCTGGCCAAGAATCAATTGACTATAAATGTGAGGGTTTATTTCTGGACTCTCCCTCCTATTCCATTGACCTCTACGTCTGTCCTTACATACTTCTGATGCTTTTTAAAGCCATCTGGCCATCTCCAGTCTGGCTCTGTTGCTCCCCTGCTGTGTGACTTGGGGTGGGGAGTCCCCAGGAAGTCCTCCTGGGGCCAGTTCCTCGAGCTTCCCTGTGACAAGAAGCTCACCCTGGGCTGGCCGGTGCTCTCAGAGGAAAGGAGACTGTGGCACGCTGTGGGTGATGGAGCTGAGCTCGCTTCCACGAGGCCAGGCCAGAACCTAGGATTTCTAGAGGCCTGGAGCTCTGCTTTCTGGGACCAGATGCTTGAACTCTGTTCTCTGGACATCCAGCCCAGTGCTCCTCTCTGGAAGAAGCAGCACATTCCCAGGGCCAATAATTGGAGTGTCAAGGACCTCTCCTGACCTGGGAAGGAGAAATGTCCACGGCTCCAAAAGTGATGGGGGATCTGAGCCTGCACCCCTCAAAGGCCTGGTGTGGCCGCCATAGGCCTGAGCAAAAAGGAGAAACACAGCTCTTTCTCTCTGAAGGACGCGAGCGGAAAAGCAGGCGGCGGTCTGCAGACCCCGTCTCGGGAAGCCTGCCTGCGTGCAGGACAGCTGTGGGGAGATGTGTATCTCCCAGGCAGATCCAGCTCCTGCTCAGAGTATATGGCGGTCCAGGGGACAGCTTAGGTCAATGAAGGGAGGCCGCTGGTCTGAGAATCCCTGGGGGACCCCAAGCAGGGTAGCTGGAAGGCGAGACTCAGAGCTGCCGTGCAGCCCCCTCCATAGCCCACGATGCCTGCCGGGTGGGAAATGATCGGCTCCTTCCTTGTCTTGGAACCTGAGCGGATAAGCTGCCTGCTGGGCCTACACTAATTACATGAACTGGCCCCAGGCGATTGCAGTGGCCACAGGCTCCAGGGAGCAAGGCGGCTAAGAGGAGGGGGAGGGGGAAGGGGAGGGGGAGGAGACGTGGCGGGTTGGGATCCAAGCCAGAGCCGCAGAGGACTTTGGGGTGCTGACGGGTTGCAAACGCAAACCCCCACGTCCCAGTCCTGAAGCCCCCAGGGTCCTGAGGACCAGGCCTGGGCACTCTTGTCTCCCAAGCAAATGTCCATCCAGGCAGGCCCTCCTCCAAACCCCCTCCCCTCCCCCACCCCTTCCCCCCCCACTCTGGAGAAGTGACAGTGAGTGACCAAAGTCCTCTAAATTGAAACCAGGAGAAGGCTGGGAGGTCCCCAGTGAAGAATGAGCCCTCTATCCAAGTAGGGTGACGAGAAATAGTGTTTACTCCCTTAGAGAGCTGGGGAGTATTTAAGGCGGTGAACGTAAGATTCAGGCAGAGGTTTTAAACCCAGTTCTGCAACTCCCGATAATAAAAGCAGCAAATGTTTATTGAGCATTTGCTGTATGCCAGGCACAGTTCTGCCCCGCACCTGCTAGCTCATTTAATTGTCTTAACAGCTATCTAAGGAGGCGCCACTATTACCTTCCGCAGTTGACAAGTGTGAAAGCAGAAACCCTAACAAATGGGCCCGAGGGCACGGGCCAGCTAACAGCTGAGCTTGATCCAGACCCGGGCAGGCTGGCTCCAGAGCCCTCAGCTGAGCCACCACACTACACTGGCAGGTGGTTTATTTCCCCGCCTGAGCCTCAGTTTCCCTGTCTGCTAAATGGGGTTACCGTAGCACCTCCCCTCTTGGGCCCGTGTCCCAAGCTCCTAGTGAGCGCCCCTAAACAGGACCGTTGTTTTTACTTCCCACCCATGTTGTCCTGACCTCCCCCCTGTAAGTGTCAGTGAGGCCAGGGAATGGAGTCAGAGCCGCAGGAAGTGACACCGGGCAGCGACTGCCGTGGCGTCCCACGCTCGCACTGGTAGAGGAGGGCAGGAAGAGCGGAGTCACAGCTGTGGTCCCGTCCCACCCCCTCCCCAGTCTCGCTGTGACTTGTCCTCTCCAAGCCTCTTTTACGTCTTCTGGAAACCGGGGCAGTGAAGGTCACTACTCCCACAGGGCTGTTGTGAGGGGTAAACGAGATGGAGAATACAGACGGCACCTGGCCTGGGTCGGAGGGCAGGGCGGGCAGCCGCAGTGGGTGAGACAGCACCAGTCAGCTCGGGCCTTGGGCCGTGGAGGTTGGAAAAGATACGAGGCGTTTCCAAACAGAAGCCATAGGACTTGGGGACCAATTGGAAAGCTGGGAGCAGATGTGGAGGAGATGGCAGGACCCGGCAGTGGATGGAGATGGTCCCTGAGAAGTCACCAAGGAGACCTGCGGTCCCGCTTAGCAGACGGTGACCTCAGGAAATGGGCTGAGGGGTGGAGAAGCCGGGGCCGCGATCTGAAGGCTGTCTGCAGGCCTCCGTCCCGATTGCTGGAGCTTCCGAGGGGACAGCTCGAGAGGCAGCAGGGGCCTGAGACAGCTGGCCGGGCTCGGCTGCTGGAGTGGGGCTGCGGCCCAGAGGGCCGGGGCCAGCGCGGCCAGGGTCTTCCAAGATGGACCGCAGAGCATGTTGAGACTGCGCACGGCCGTCTTGAGCGCCTCAGCCTGGCCAGGGACCTGGAGGAAGGATGCTTGCTCTGCCCACCCGCCCACCCACAGGCCTGTAGCTAACACTCAGGTCACCGGCTGAGAGCCCGTTCAGAGAAGGGCCAGACAGATGGGTTTGGGGCTCAGAGGAGCACTTTGGAGCTAACTGGGTCATCTACCAAGGACGGTCGCTTCCCAGTGTCAGCCCCAAAGGCCCGAGCCTGCTGACCGCCTCCTGGACAGAAACCTCCTTCTAGAACCCTCCTTCGCTCCCTCACTGAACACAGCCCTGCAAAGGAGGCACGCCCTTGACCGAAGCCCACTGTGTACTCGGCAACAGGCCCAGCACGTTCTGTTACCCGCTGCCCCACCTCTGGTCTCCCCGCCCCGGACGGGCCCTATGCTGCCTCAGTTACAGTGGGTACTACATGCCCTACACAGAGAGGGCAGGGAAGCTTCCCAACGTCGCACAGCAGTGAGTGAGATGGGATTTGAGCTCAGATCTGCGGGAAGGAGGAGCCCCCCTTTTTCCCGCTACACGAGGCTGCTGGGAAGACGGAGGGTCACCGCTCCTCTCTGAGTGTGGGGCCATGGGGCTGCCACAGGGACCTGGGCCACGTAGCCTCTCAACAGAGACAGCAGGGAATACCTGGGCTGCATCATCAGCCGCTCCTCCAGCTGTCTGGGAAGTCAGCAAGATCAGTGTCCCCATTTCACAGAAGAGAAAACAGAGCCTGCTGATAAAGGGAAGCCTAGAGTAAGAACCCAAATGTTCTCTGACTTCTTCCTCTGGGGAGGGGGGGGGCCTGGAGCCCTGGGCTGGGGTGGAGGCAAGGCCTCTGAAGTGCACGCCGGGTGTGATTTGGAAAGCTGCATGACCTCTCTGATCCGCAGACGAGGCTGGAAGGAGCAGACGGCTTAGCCAAGCGTCCTGTGCTGCTTTGCACGTCTTGTCCGTAGGGCCGTGGAGCTGACATGACCGGCCTCTCCCTGATGGAAACAGACCATTTGCCCATTGATTCCTTATGCACACACGTCCCGCTTCACCCAATATCATAAGCCCCCACCATGTGCCTGCCTTGGGGGAGCGACTGAGAGAGATTCATGTTCATGTAGGTCGGCCAGATCATACTAGAATAAAGGTGAATTTTGCAGCCGCCATATGCCACACATTTTCCAGTATGTTAAGTATGTTAATTCCTCTAATCTTCACTACTTTAGGAGGTAGGGACTTGTAGCATTTCCATTTTGATAATGAGGAAACAGGCCCAGAGAGGTTAAGTAACTTGCCCAAGGTCACCCAGCAAGCGAGCGGCAGAGCTTGTTATTCAAACCCAGACCGCCTGGCTAAGGAGCCTGTCTGCAGCCTCTCACAGAATGGCCCTCTGTGCCCTCTTGAGCCAAGCGGTAGAGAGTCACCTGCTCCCTGAACCGTCCAGGCAGGTGGCTGCCGCCTCCTGAGACCCTCACCAGCTCCCTGGACTTCCTGTGTCTCACAGACCAGGAGGCTCAGTTCTTGTTCTGGGGTCGTCTCTCTCCACCTACTACCTGACCCTCTTGGCCGCCCCCCAGGTCCCGCCAGAGCAGGCCCGCAGGCGCATCATTAAACCTTGACAGGTGTTAGGTCAGTGCGATGCTTTATCCCCTCCACCACCGGGAGCTGGATTTAGTGTCTCCGGCAGAAGGTAAACTTCACGTCCCTGGGACAGGCCCCTTAATTACAAGTGATATGTGGCCGTTGAAGCTGCGGTGCCTCGGGCCCAGTGATTTAAGGAGCAGGCATGAGTCTGAGGGTACAGGTGTTAACAGAGCTGTATCGGAGCTGGGAAAGAGGGCAGGGGCGCTGAGGGAGGCAGTGAGCCGGCCCCTGGAGCGGGGTCTGCTTCCTGTGGACAGACGCTCCTGGGGAGAGGGACCTAACCCCTCCCTGTACAGAAGGGGACACTGAGATCAACTCTGCAGGTTGCTTTGCCCTGGGAGTCAGCGGTCCTGTCTCTGCCGCCAGCTTGCAGGGCGCCCCTGGACTGTTTCCCCATCTGTTACCTGAGGAGGCAGGAATACCTCACGCGCGCTCTAGGAGTGATCATCTTAAAAGCAAATAAGTCCTAATAATCACAATAACCTTCACAGCAGAAACTAGCACCGACCGAGGGCTTATTACATGCCAGGCGCTGCCCCGGGTCCTTTACGAACACTCTCGTGGTTGATTCTCACCGGTGCCGGGGGGAGAGCAGTTGTACGTATCCCCATTTCAAAGACGGGGAGCCCGAGGCTCCGGGAGAGGAAGCAACTTTCCCCGAGATCCCGCGGCTAGCAAGTGATGAACGGAGACTCTCAGCCCCTGTCTCTGCGTCCAGAGCAGAGTCCCTGCAGGATAGGGGAGTCCCTGAAGGAGTCCCCGAAGGACAGGGGAGACAGAGAAGAGTGCAGATTTCCAGAACCGAGCAGAAGGCAAGTGAAGGTAAGGGGAGGGCTAGGTTGCAAGCTGTGGGGGTGCCCAGGGAGAGGGTCTCCTCCAGGAGGAGGCATCAGGAAGGCTTCATGGAGGAGGTGGCATACAGCTGGGCCTCGTAGGCCGGGCTGGGGGCAGACAGGACAGGGACATTTCAGGCAGAAGGAGCCCTGTAGGCGAGGGTGTAGGAGCAGGGAAAGCTTGGCAGGTGGAGAGCACTGCTGTGTGGCGGGACCCCAAGGCCCGGGTAAGGAGGGGACAGTCATGACAACGGCTGACCTCTATTCAGTGTTGCAGGTGCCATGCCAGGGTCTAAATACCTTACAGAAGCACCTGTCACATAGATACGATGATCCCCACGCTACAGATGAGGAAACAGGCACGGTGGGGGGAAAGTGACCTGCCAAGGTCACCCAGCTCGCAGGTGGCAGGGCCAGGATACAGCAGCTTGGTCCCCGAGCCCGTATGAGGCCAGCTGCTGGGCCCGGTCCTGGCATGTCAGGCTACCGCGGGCCCTGCCTGCCCTCCGTCCACCAGGCCTGGCCCCGGGCAGAGAGGAAAGGCGAGGCCAGAACAGGGCCCCGAATCCAGGGACGTGTGTTCCAGGGAGGCCATGGGAACTGGATGGGCCTGGGGTTTGAGAGCAGGAGTTTGGGTAGAGAAGGTTTTCGCTGGGAATGATGGCCCCAGCCACACCCTCCCAGCTGACTCTCCTGTGGACCCCGAGCCCATCAGAGGACAGGCCCCAACTCCTGAGGGCCGCCGTCAGGGAGGGGCCGGCCCCGCTCTGCTGACCAGTCCCACCGCCTCACACACAGCTGCTCAGGACCGGCTCCCCCTCTCTAATCTCCAGCCCTCCTGCTGTAGCTTCTGCCCAGATCTGAGCGGCAGACCTCAGCGGTGACCCAGCCCAGCCCCGTTACTCCGTCTATCAAAGGAGAGAACTACCCCTACTTCCTGGGATGGGTGAGGCTCTAATGCATTAAAGCATTTACCACGGAACCTGCCCCCAGAGTGACCACCAGTGAGTGGAGATGTTGGTCAAGTGCTCTCCCCACCCCTCACCCCCACCCACTGTGTGCCTGGGGACCCCGTGGGCCCTCAACTCTGGGTGCAGGGGGATGCTCACTGAGCAAAGCCTCCTCCCAGTCACCCCTGCAAACATCAACTCATCGCATGTTCGCTGAGGGCTGCCCTGTGCCCCCCACGCCCGGGGCCCCCGGTCAGCAGGATGAACAAGTGTCCCCAGAGTGAGGGCCTCTCAGGCCTGTGACCAGAATGAGTGGTGTAGGCAAAGGCCAGCCACTGGCCCAGGCCAGCGATAGAGGCTGCTGTTCACACATATGATGGCCAGTGGGGGTATGGTCTCACCAGTACCAGGCATCCTGCAAAGCATGAGCTCGGTTCACCCTCACGATGGCCCCGTGACGCCCAGGTACTGTGACGAGGCACCAACACCTGTGACCAGGTACTATGTCAGTCCCCGTTTTACAGATGAGAGAACCAAGGTGGGAAGGAACCTGGTGAGGGACGAGGTTAGAGGGGTCAGAGATGAATAAGTGGCCCAGGCCCCGCCCATGGGGCCCTGGTGAGGCTGCACGTGCTGGATCTCTGAGACCTACGCCCCCCCCACCAAAATCGAGCCCCTCCACCCCAGCCAAGAGTTGGTCCCGTTGGGAATGAAGCATGGCTCTGCCTCACCCAGCTCTTTAAAAAGACACAATCCTTGGGGCACCCGGGTGGCTCAGTCGGTTAAGCGTCCGACTTCAGCTCAGGTCATGATCTTGTGGCTTGTGAGTTTGAGCCCCCGCGTCGGGCTCTGTGCTGACAGCTCAGAGCCTGGGGCCGGGGTGCAGAGTTGGGGCCCTGCTGGGAGCTTGGCTGGGGTGGCACCTGCTATGTTCTTCAGTCCCCACGAACACCCCACATGGGCCAGTGACTCCAGAGTCACCCTTGCTCTATGGGTGAGGCCAGGAAACTAGCAAGTGCCTAAGGAGGGCGGTGGCTTCAGGCCAAGTGCCCCAGACCTGAGTGGGGAAGGCCAAGGGTGAGCCCTGTTCTGAGCCCCCAAACACAAAGGCCCCGGTTCTTGGGGGTTCAGTTCTGCTGGAAAGGACAGAGGTTTTTGGGGGGAAACGGCGGGGGGGCTTCCTCCAAACTTGTTCTCTAAGCTCTAGCCCACTGCTCTCTGGTGGGCGTGGGGGTGGGGGAGAAAAGTAGAGAGCAGGCTGAACTTGAACTTGAGCAGAAAGAACTTGAGCTGGATGCCACTGCCCCTGGCCAGATCTCGAACGTGCTTCCCCACCAGCCAGGGCCTCCCCAGGCTTCTGCAAGCTTCCACAGGCGTTTTTCATATAGCTGCAAATATGGCACCTGGTGAAATCGCCCATGTGTGTAATATATACCTCTGGGATACATTGAAAACATCCTCCGAATAGCCAGCCTTGCTGCTATTTAAAACGGATTCATGTCACACCCCATAGATTTCGTCTCTGCAGAAATGGCACCTATCATGGGCCTGAACACATTTGCTCTATTGCCACATAAACTACAATGGCGCGGCTCACACGGTGGCTGCAGACAGGCTGCTGGGCAGAGGCTGCCTCCAGCCAGGAGACCCCAGGCAGGGGGAGGGTCCACACGGGACTGGTGGCCTAGGAAGCCAATCAAAAAACAAAAACAAAAACAAATGGGGAACATTGCCAAGCAGCCAATCAAGGCATGAGCCTGAAGTTGAACTGCTTGTGGGGGGGGACTTGGGGGTTTTGAGGTCCTTTGACTCAGGGCAGAGAGTTCTACCCTTGCCCTGTCTGCTGGGTCCAGGAAAAGCCGAATAGAGGTTCTCTAACTCTGCCTGAATCTTGCTGTCCCAGCCAGCAGTAATTTTCTCTGTTCACCGAGCACCTATTGTGGCCCCAGTGAGTCTTAGTACCCCTAACTTAGAGATGAGCAGACCGGGGCTCACAAGAGTCAAAGAGTGGTTCTCACACTGAGCTCGCATTAGAATCTCCTGGAAGGCTTCTTAAAACCCAGAAGCCTGGATCCCACCCCGCCCCCGGGGTTCTGTTTCGGCCGGTCTGGAAGGGGGCTCGGGAGTTGGCAGTTTACAAGTTCCAGGTAAGGCTGATGCTGCTGGTCCGGGGAACACACTGTGACGGCGACCAGGTTAAGCGCGTCGTCTACGATGCTGCACCTGGCGTCCCCGCCGCCCCTTCGAGTGTGTCGGGGCGTGTGCGTGCGCGTGCGTGCACGTGCGTGCGTGAGCATAAGGGATTTTATTTCTCCGTCAGCAGTAACCCGAGTTGGGTCCTGCTTGTCCCAGCCCCACCGATTCTCCGCCTCACAGGCTGCGCCCCCCCCGCCTCCTCCGGCACCCCCCTGCTTCCCCCAGAGCAGTCAGCCAGAGCCTCCAGTTGGGGTTGTTAATTTTATCTTCCGCCACTGCGTAAGCACAGCAGCTGGCAGGGGAGGGCCGAGGCAGGTGAACCGATGCTGCCAGCCAGCTCCCGCGGAGGGGGGAGGCCTGGGGGCGGGGGGACGGATTATGCCCGCGGCCACCAGAAGTCCCCTGGTGACCCCATCCGCTCAGAAAGGCCCCCACCCCCGGGGCAGGGAGGGTCCCGGGCAGGGCCCACCCACACTGGCAACGCCCTAGACCCAGGTCCCCATCCGTCGATGGCATCGGCGCGTGGGTTTCTACCCAGTGTCAAGTTGGAGGGGGTGGTGGGCTCGGCTGAACAGCTGTCGCCCCTAGAAGCACAGACGCGGCGTTTGTCTATCTCGTCGCTGATGGTGGCTCCATTCGGGGGCTTTTTGTCAGGCCTTTTTTTCCCTGGGCTGCTATTACTCCTCAGTTCGATATTTAATTTTCCCATAAACCAAAGAGTGTGCTTTTCTGCTCTCTTTTCCTGCTGGAGGCCCCCGCCCACTGGTGGGGTCTCTCTCCTTCTTGGGTTCCTGCTAGGAGGGAGGGCCTTGGGCGGGGCCAGAGACTTCAGCCCTTCCAAATGGGGCAGGGATGGGGGGGGGGCACGACCCTTGGGTCCCTCCCCCGACTCATTCGTTTGACCAATAACTACTGAGCAAATCCTTGTGTGTCCGGCCCTCGGGATGTGACCTTGGGATGTGACCATAGATAAGAAGCGTCCCTGCCCTCATGGTGCTTGCATTCTAGTGGGGGTGTCAGATGCAGAGGCCTTGGGGTTAGAAGGAGCTTAGGGTGTTCACGGACCTCCCCCCAAATTCTCAGTGCGTTCAGAGCATGGCGTTGGGGAAGGTGGCCTTGGTCAAAGCAAGGCAGGGCCCACAGCATTCCAGGGTCTCGAGGGATCCCTTCCACAAACGGGCTCTGTGCTTGCCTGGGCCGGGAGAAATGAAGGAAGGAGGGAAGGAACAAACAAAACAAGAATTGAACTTGAACTCCTGTGTGGCAGGCCTGTGCCAGCTCTGAGGTTAGGTGGGCAAAAGACGAAGCTCCAGACGTCCGGGAGCACAGTCTCCTGGGGAAACAGACGTGGACCCGGGACAGGATGACAGGCACCTGTGAGAACGACAGGTGTACAATGCTCCAGGAGCCCAGAGGATAAGCCCTGACCGAGTCTGGCAGGGTCCTAGAAGGCTGCCGAGGGAGGCAGTCGCTAAGGCCAGCCCTAAAGGATGAGGCAGAGTTAACCAGCAGAAGGATCGCTTTGTGCAGGGCACGGAGGAGGTGAGCCAGCTGCAGAAGGAACCTTGGGCAGCTCAGTGTGGAGCAGGGTGGCTGCCTGGAGGAGGTGCTCCTTCGAGCAGCGTCTTGTAGAAGCCGGAGAGACCGGTGGAGAGGATGGAAAGACACTGTGACGGGAGACCCCCCTCCCAAAAAAGGAAGAAATTAAAAATAGGGAACGTGGAGGGACATTTGTATTCACGCATGGACACTTTTATATATTAAGAGGGTGGCTTTCTTTTTCCTTGCAATTCGGTATAATGACTGGTTGCTGATTGAAGGGAAGGCAGTCAATAGAGCAGGCATGCTGAGAGAAAAGAATGGATTTTTTGCAAATAATATAATTTTGAACTTCTCTTCCCCCCCCCCACCCCTCCCCACGTCTGATTGATTACCACCCCATGATAAATGACATTCAGAGCAGGAATGTGCCCAGCACCGTCACACTGCGGTACCCAGAGAACAGGACGGATTATCCCTCCCCCAGACAAGGGCCACTCCTGGAAGAGAAAGAAATTCCCTCAGGCCAGGAAGGGGCGTGGGCAGTCAAAGGGGTAATATAAATAGTCCCTTTCTGTTCGTGCAGCTTATAGAAGGTTTGTGTCCATTTCCTCATTTGCTCCTCCTCTCAAAAATCCTGGAAGCAGAAACGTTGGCAGGGTGTGTTTTATTGAACCCATTTTATAGATGGGAGGACTGACACCCGGTGGGTCAGCTGACTTGCCCGTGGTCCCATGCGATGTTGGTAGCAGGGCCTGCACCGGAACCTTGGTGTGGCTCTCTCGGAGCCGGGACCCGGCAGGCGCTGGAGAGGACCCCACGGGCGGGGAGAGAACCGGACTCTAGAAGATGCAGTTAGACACGGGCCTGCCGGGGTTTGTATGAGGACAGGTTTGTGTTCCCAAATTTCAAAGGCCACCAGACGATTTACAGAGCAGTGAACGATCGCATTATCTTCAAAGTGAGTTACGATGACCAAAACAAAGTTCTGCTTTCAAGATAAAGACAGGCAATATTTCAGAGTTAATTTCATAAAACTGATCACCCGACCATTACCTCACTGTGTCGATGTTAACTGTGAAGGAGAAAATAACGGCATCCCTGGATGGTCGTGGGACAGAGGCAGCAGAAGTTGGCTGTGGCGGCCGCTGAGACGGACGGGCAGGCACACTTTACCTGTCCCGATGCTGGACAAAATGGGTCCAAGAAACTTCCAGCAGCAACCCTCTCTGCTTAAGACAAAGAAGTCACACAAAACTGAGACGTTGACCGGCTGGACTTGGGGACAGGGGATCCGGGGGAGTTCGGTGGTGGTGGTCTTTGTGCGACCATGGACGTGTAGAGCCAGGCGGGGTTGGGGGGCGGGGTCTTCCTACTGCCCAGGGCCGGCTGTGCGCTAACGTGTCCGGAAGTGGCTTGGAAATCCTAAAGCTCCGCCCATATCCGGGCTCTTACTGCCGTGACCGCAGCCATGCATCCGATGCAAACACACCTGCTCGGTGTCTCTTCACCTGAGGACGGTCCTTTCAGGTAAATGGTGCAGGTGGGTGCTCCCCGCCCCCCGGGAGAGCCCTGCCTCGGCACAGACACCTCTGAAGACGCACCCTCAGATCCACAGGAATGAGACACTCCTGGCCCGGAAGAGTCGGGGGAGAGACTGCTGAGCCAGGGGTCTTGGTGGATTCTTTGCCATTCTATGCCACGTGGGTCACAGTCAGGTGGCCTGCTTTATCGTGCTGATTCCAGAGCCCAGCTTGGACCTCGGGATTGTTCCTGTCCAGGAAGCTGCATGGAAGTTATGCCTGGGCCGCCGCTGGCCATCTGCCTTTGGCTGGACAATTGTTCCCGGGGCCGCGGGGCCAATCCCAGGGGGCACATAGGGGGCTGCTTGCTGTGACCTCGGCCAGAGATTGTAAGAGGGACAGGTGTGGGGATGAGCGTGGGGATGGCGTTGGGGTCTGGGAAGGGATGGAGGCAGAAATAAGCATCCACAGTTATTACAGCTCTGCTGTGTCATCGGCCGTACAACCGAAATCTGTTATTGTCTTAGGAGCTTGATTAACTGTACACATTGCTAACACCTGCTCGGAAACATAACGAGGGACAGGGACACGTCTCCCAATCAGGGTCTGCGTGGGCAGCGTGCGTGACGAGGGTGCAGATCTCCGGAATGGGGATGTGGGCACGCACGAAGGTGCGTGTGTGTGGGCGCGCGTGCGTGTGATTGGGGACAGGGGCGCCCATGCTCTGCAGAGAACCCTGGCCAGGCTTTGGAAGGGCGGGTGCCCGTCTGGGCTCTGCCAACGGACTTACAGTGTGACTGTAGGCAAATTTCCCCCTCTCTGACCTCAGTTTGCTTACCTGTAAAATGGAAGGTCTCGACCAGTGTTGTCCAACAGAGACCCCATGCAAGTCCCATATGTAATTATAAGTTTTCCAATCACCACATTGAGAAAAGCGTTGCAAGTGAATTAATTTTAATAATATATGAAGTCCAGTAGAGCCCAAATATAGCTTCAGCAGATAACCACTATAAAACATTAGTGATACCTTTGACATTCTTTTTAAAATGGCTTTCGAACTTCAGTGGGTATTTTACGCTGACAGCACACAGGAACTCAAAAACGCCTTTCGAGTGCACAACAGGCACGTGGGGTGAGTGACTCCTGCTTTGGAAGGTGCCCGGTGGCACCTTCTGGGCTTCTCACTTACCTGTGAATGCCCCCGAAGGCAGAGACCTTTCATTCTCCTGCCCAGTAGCAGGGAGCCTCCAGAAAGAATGTTAGTAATGAATCCTGCTAATAAGTGCCGATGACACGTACAGGGTGCACTTTCAAAACACCTTTCAGGTACTATGTCACTGAATCGTCACAGGTACCCTGTAATCCCCTTTTGTGGAGGCGGAGATTGAGGTTCAGAGAGGTTAGGTAACTTGCCCAAGGTCACACAGCCTGTAAGTGGGACAGCTGGTCTTGGAACTCTAGGTAGGCTGATTTACAGCCCACACTTTTAATCACTGTCCTGTCCTTCCTCCTGACAATAGCGATGCAAATAATAAGAAAAACTTCTAGACTCCCCACCCCCCACCCCAGGCATCTTGTAAGAATCATCTCTGCTCCCCAGAGCAGTCCAATCAAGGAAGGTTCTAAGGGTCTCAATGAAAGTGAGAAAGGATGAGCGATATCGAAGGTGCCTCGTGCCATTTCTGAGCCTGTCGGATTCTTGGAGGGTATCCTCACATCCGTGCACACGACCACGAGCGGCGCCCGAGTTTTACGCCAAAGCTCAGATTGGCGTGGTCCCTTCATCTCCGGGGGAGCCGAGTTAAGTAGAGCCACCCACAGGAGAGCTCCCGAGGGATCTGGGTCACAAGGCGTCCGTGAGGGTTCCCCGTGGCTCAAACGTGTCCACGTGGGGCTAAAGGCACCCACAGAAACGAGCTCTTTTCTTCTTTCCAAAGACCACGGAGGCACAGCCTCTTGTCAGAGCTGGGGCTCTGGAGTCGGGGCGCTCAGGTTCAGATCCTGACTCTGTGAACCCGGGGACGGCCTCCCGCACCTCTTCAGTTTCCCGTCTGTAAAATGGGAGTAAACACACCCACCTTGGAGACTGATGGGGAGGATTGCCTGCGTTCACCCAGGCTAAGGGCTTAGCACAGCTCCTGGCTGCATCGTGGGTTCTTGCCGTGGGGCCCCAGGTGTTTCACTGGAGTCTTAGAGTAAGTTCACGGCAGAACCTGGGACTTCTGGGTAATTGAAGCGCTCCGTGTATGTTTCCCCTCGCGGAATTCCTACCCCACTTACCACCTGCTTTATACAATCTTACACTTAATTACAATTCTGCATCTGTTGTTTTCCCATTGTTTCCTGTTCATGCCGCTTCCCTTGCCAATTGCACAGCGCGTGGTGGCTGCGCGAATGAATGAATGGCTCATACCTGGCTTCCTTTCACCAGACCTCAAAATAGAGTGGCCAGGCGGCTGTCACCCCCACCCCCCAGCCTGTGAGCTTCTCTGTTTTATCACCAGGCGCCTGGCACCATGCCCGGCACCTAGTAGGTGTCAGGAAATGTTCGTTGAGCTTAATTAAACTTACCTGGAGTGAAAACCCCCTGCAGGAAGGAAAGGCCCCGGCTCTTCATCCTCTCCGTTTCCCCCGCTGCGCTTGACCCCAGGCTGGGTAAGCCAAAATGGACAGCCCTTCCCAAGTGAAGTCCTCAGATCCTGGCTCCTGTCCTCCTGAATGCAAGGGGACTGCGGAAATAATAGTGTGAATCCGAAGAATAGCAGATTCCTGGGGCACCTGGGTGGTTCGGTCGGTTAAGCGTCCTCTTTCGGCTCCGGACGTGAATGTGGTTCATGAGTTCGAGCCCCACGTAGGGCTCTATGCTGACAGCTCAGAGCCTGGAGCCTGCTTTGGATTCTGTGTCTCCCTCTCTCTCTACCCCTCCCCTGCTCTCTCCCTTTCTCTCTCTCTCTCTCTCTCTCAAAAATAAATATTAAAAAAAATAAAAAAGAATAAAAAAGAATAGTAGCTTCCTACCATGTGCTAAGCCCTTTCACACCTAGGAGCTGGCCCCTCCTTCACATCCATCTGCCAAGTTTTACTCCCATTTAGCAGATTGGGGAACTGAGGCTCAGAGCTTTGGTAACTTGCCCCAGGACGTGGAGGTTTGGCGACCTGGCTGAGATTTGGATCCAGAGGTTCCCAATGGCTCCACGGGTGTCCTTTCCACTACCCCACAGTGCCCACCCAGGAGCCCTGGCTTTGTCACACCAGCCAGTGATTGCTGAGCAGAGTGAGCCAGTGGGAGGCGGGACCAGCCAAACTACACCAACTTCCAGAAAGAAAGGAAAGAGGCAGCTCTTGGCCCTTAATGCCTCTCAAAGCCACCTACTCTCTGTTGCCCTCACCCTGCTCTAAATGGACAGCCCGTCTAGCCTGAGTCACACTGTGTGTTTTCAGCGTCCAAAATGCAATCCTGATCGTGGCGCTGCTCTTGCTTAAAACTTCCAATGGCTCCCCACTGCTCTCAAGACAAAGAAGAAAACGCATGACCAGTGGTGTGCTGGGAAACCCCCTCTCGGGGGGCTGGGGCAGACACAAAAAGCCTTGGTTTGTGGTGGGGGCCAGTTTCCGTGGCGTAAAGCTGCCTACTGTGGCCGATTTCAGGCTACCAGAGCAGTCCTGGAAATGGCACATGTGGGTCTCAGGCGCTGCTAGGAACCGGCCCTAGCACACCACTGCAAGCGGTAAACTACAGTCAGTGGCTCTGCTTTGCACCCCGCACACTTCCCAGGGCCCCTCCGCCCCCATCCCCAGCTCCTTGCCCTCCCCCTGCCGCCTGCCCCGGGCTGACATGCTCCAGCCCTCCGCATATGCTGTTCCCTCCAACTGCCACACGTGTCCTTTATCTCGGGTTGCTTCCTCGGGTCACAGAACTTGCTCAGACTTGGGCAGGGGCCCCTTTCCTCCTGTTACACCTCCCGGCACCTGATGCGCTTCCCACGTTTAACTGTATGGTCCCTTGATTCATGACCTTCTTCCCAGCAGGCTGTAGACCCCTTGAGGCCGAGCCCTTGTCTGTGTGCCCGGCAGGGACATCGTCCCGACTGCAGTTGGTGCCAGTAACACCACCTAGAGTCATGCAACCCTCCTCCCCTTCCTGCTCCCCGCACCCAGCACGGGACCTGGCCCATCTCAGGGGATCTCTTCCTGAATCTTCCACTAAACCTTTGTTTCGCTGTCCTTCCCTCTTGGGTAGCTCCCCCCACCTCCATCGAAGTGATGGCCGCAGACATGCCCGCCCCCTTCAGCCGCTACCAAGCCCAGAACTTCACGCTGGTCTGCATTGTGTCCGGAGGGAAACCAGCGCCCATGGTGAGTACCTCTGGAGTGCCCAGCTCCTCCTCTGTCCCTGCCGGGCCACCCTGCCCTGTGACTTGTCCAGCTGCAGATGTCACCGTGGCGTCCACTTTGCAGAATAAAGGGGAGAGGGTGAGAGCCCCTGCCTTGAGCCATCTGCCTTGGTCTGACCCCATCTACTCATCTGACCCACCCTTGGGATCTTGCTCCCAAGATCCCAGCACAGAACCCCACTTTTTCTGGACCCTGGGGTCCCAGAACTGCACAGTGGGTCCTTAGGGAAGCCCAGCATCAAGCAGAGCCCTGCCCCACTTATCAGACAGAATGGGGACAAATGAGGCCCACAGAGGGGAAGGGACGGGTCCAGAGTCACCTACAATATTCTTGACGGACGTGGGACTCAAGTTCATGCCCTCCAGCTCCAATTCCACTGTGGAGGGAGGGAAGGGAGGAAGGCCGGAAGGAAGGTAAGAAAGAGAGTTCCTGTTTGGACCAAATCCAACCCACCCTAACTGCTTTGAGGTCCGCCAGCCCAGCTCATGCATTATCGTCATGGCCACTTCAAGCGGTGGGGGCACTAACAGAGAGAACTGGGTTCTAGCCCCTGCTCTGCCTTAAGCAGAAAGATTCCCCTCTGCTTCCCAGTTTCTGCAAAGAGGCTTAGGGAGTGGACAACATTAACATTTTCAGCTTTTTTTTAGGAGCACCAGGACCTCTTTGGTCCAAATGAAACAACACGCAGCCCCACGTGTAAAACATGTAAGAGTGAAGAAAGGTCAGGTTGCCCTTATGGAGCCCTGAAGCACCTGTGTGGAACCCTTAAGATTCCCTGAACCCATATTGAGAATCCACGCGCTACGTGCTGTGAAGGCTCCCTCCAAGAGAATTGTATAATACACTTGACACTGTGAGTCTCAGGTATCACTAGGATTCGTGAGGGGCTGGGCTCGAGCAGAGGATAGGTAGGGTTAGAGTTCAGGGTGGGAGACAATGAATTCCAGACTCTGTCTCATAGGCGTGATGCAATGGGGTTACCTGGGGACCCAGGCCAGTCTCACCCCAGGATCTAGACCTAGATAGACCCAGCTTCTCAGGGCAGGGCAGTAAACAGGTGCAGAGAAACCCAATACAGGGCAGTGGCCAGGTGCACACAGGCGCAGGTGGGGCCGTAAGCAAGGTTGCATAGGTACAAGTGGGGCAGTAAGCAGGTGTGCAGAGACACAGGTGGGGCAGTAGACAGGGGTGCTTAAATAAGGCTTTGGTAAGGCCCATCTCCCTGCACCCATACCTCATGGTCCCAAGGAGACAGATAGATAAAAAGGCAACTTCAACCCCAGCGATTGGTGAGAGCAGGAAATGGTCCCCAAGTTTCCCCCTTTGGAGCCCATAAAGAGGTCTGGCCTCTCTAAAATCAGACAAGCTGGTCTTTTTCTCCAAAGAACAACTTCTTTCCCAGAGGACACACACAAAGAAAGTCTCCCCATGGCCCTGGGGCTGCAGGAAGACTCCCCACCCCCAACCCCTGCCTGCTCCTGCCATTTAAGATATGGCAATAAAATATTCAATATTCATATACACATATATATAGTTGCACATAGATGTAAAAGACATTTCACTCTCTCTCTACACACACACACACACACACATATACACACACAAGATCCTTAATTCCCCGCCTTCCAGGCATCTTACGTTTGCCTGGGACACCAGAACTTAAAAGAATTCTTTGGTATAAATTACAAACCTGCTTTTGAAGCACTTTTCAAAAGAAAACGAAAGAAAGAAAGAAAAACCCAAAGCAGGCTATTATGTGCATATGAGAGCCTTCGCTGGAGCTATAAACTGACAGATTCTCCGGGTCCCACATTTCATCCCCCCCTCCTCTCCCTTCCCCTCTCCCGCAGCCCCCCTCCTCTCCTCCCCCACATCCTCCTCCCTCCCCTCACCTGCGCCAGCATCCTGAGAAAGCTGCTTCCTGCCCTCCTCTCTCCCTGTCTCCCATCGATTTATTTACCTGATTTATTAAAAAATACACCCAATCCCCACAGGCCTCTGGGCACACGTACCAACATAAAAGACAGCAAATTAAATTAAATGCCGCCTCTCAAAACTTGGGTTCCCCATTAGAGAAAACGAGAAGATGTTTGCTTTCACCCCATCCCCACACCTCGCTCTCTCCCACACATGCACCTGTTTCCTTCCTTCTGGTTGCAAACCTCCAAAACGCGCCCACGGAGATCCCTTCCTCGTCATTCTTCTTCGGATGGCTCACTTCCTCTCAGGCGCCTTCCTACCTTCTCCCTCGTCCAAATGCTGTCCCCAGGTGGGCACAGACCTCTCCCTCGCAGCCCAGGTGGCTGCTGGGGCTGCGCCCTGGGCCCCTGTTTCAGTACATTGTTTCATTGAAGCATCCGACAGCCCCCAGAGCAGCTGTCCTTACTCCCCTTTACAGGTAAGGAAACTGGGGCTCCAAGAGGCTCACCTGCTGGTAAAGATGGAGGTGGGCTTGGCCTCTGCCACTAGGAGCTGTGTGTGTCCCCCTCGACCTGAGCTGGCTCAGAGTACTTCGGGTGCTGCAGGGAAAGGAATGAGGGAGAGTCCATCCGGAAGGAGGAGGCGGCCTTGGGAGAACGGGCATTCTGTGGCCAGGTCCTCTGAGGTCCCACCATCGGTCATGAAATGCTTCCCGCACCCTCCTTGTAATTTCAGGTTTATTTCAAACGCGATGGCGAACCCATCGATGCCGTGCCCCTGACGGAGCCGCTGGAGGCAAGCTCTGGCCCCTTCCAGGACAGCAGGCCTTTCCGCAGCCTCCTGCACCGTGACCTAGATGACACCAAGATGCAGAGGTCGCTGTCTCTGCTGGACGCCGAGAACCGGGGCGGGCGCCCCTACACAGAGCGCCCCGCCCACAGCCTGACCCCGGACCCCGGCGTCCTCCTCCAGCCGACCACCGAGAACGTCCCAGAGACGGTGGTGAGCCGCGAGTTCCCGCGCTGGGTCCACAGCGCCGAGCCCATCTACTTCCTGCGCCACAGCCACACCCCGGGCAGTGACGGCACCGTGGAGGTCCGTGCCTTGCTCACCTGGACGCTCAACCCACAGATCGACAATGAGGCCCTCTTCAGCTGTGAGGTCAAGCACCCAGCGCTGTCGATGCCCATGCAGGCAGAGGTCACGCTGGGTAAGACTTGGTGGGTGCCGCTCTGCGGGGACCCTGCAGAGCTGGGGGGCGGGGAGCCTTGGGTCCTTGGGTCGCCGGCCACCTCAGACATGGGGAGGGGTGGGGCACGGAGGCGTCCGGGGCAGGCCCAGAGATCAGGGCCGGGGTTCTTAAGGAGGTTTGCTGAGCTGGACTGGGGAACGTGGGTGGTCACAGGGAGGTCAGTAGAGCTTGCTGGACGGGGTCAGGAACACTAGAAATCAGGGGAATTTGGTCCGTCAGTATCGCGAATATGTGAGTCGGAGAAGTTTGCTGAGTGAGTAATTAAGCAGAGGAGGGTTCAAAGGTGGACACTGTGGCCCCAGAGCCTCGCTCTTAGCCTCTCACTGTGCCACATCCGTGGTCTCGGGCAGCTGCCCCCGAGCACTTCCGCGTGTCATTCCTTGGAGACCTCACGAGCTCCCCCTACTGCCCGGCCCTGTGCTAGGCGCTGGGACCTCATCAACCCGCAGCCTGCCCCTACCACCCTCTCCGGACCCCCGCGCTTCCCACTGTCCTTTGGCAAATGTGAACCTCAGGATGCCATCTGCTCCGGGCTGGGAGGCAGAGCAGCCTCACCCCTTCGCTTTTTCCCCCAGGAAAGCCGTCCCCTGCCCCTCTTGCCCAAGCAAAGCTCGGCTTCCCTGGGATGGTGCCCTGCCCCACCCCCACCGACACGGGGAAAGACCAGACAAGGACTTGAGAGCAGCTGGAAAAGTGAGTGTGCAGCTCACAGCTCGCATCGCAGTGATGAGGGGGTGCTGCCCCTGGCCTGCTCCACCCCCTTGCCCTCCCGCACCCCAAGTCAGATTAAGGACTCGCCTGCCCGGTCCCTGATCGCAGCTGGTTCCCTTGACCGGAGCCGTGCTGGCGTGCACCCCACCGCCCCCCGCATCGGAGCAAGGGCAAGGCCCCTTCACAGGCAGTGGGCATGCGCGGTCACGTGTGTGCACCCCCGGGGGAAGCGAGGAGCGGAGGACACTGCAAGGCTGCCAAGACGCAGGTGCCAAATCGGGGGGATGACACAGACCCCCGGGCTGGCTTCCCATCCAACCTTGGCTGCCGTCTGTTGGTGGGATCTCAGGCCTCAGGTCCCCGAGCCTCAGTTTTCTGACCTGTTGAATGGAGAGAATAATTGTAAGCTCATAAATATCAGAAGCCAGGCTCCCTGCAGGATGATTTGCCTACAAGTTCTCCTGGCACAGGTGCAGTGAGCTTATGGGGCAGGGAGAGACGCTGTCATTATTCCCGTTTCACAAGTGAGGGGAGCCAGCCAGGCCTGGAGTAACTCTCCTTAGATCAGCCAGCCAGGTCCGACACCAGGCCCACATTCTTCACCACTGTGCCATCTGCTGGGGCTGTGGCCAGGGGAGAGTGCTATGAGCTGGGGGGCGGGGCGAGGGAGAGTGGAGGACACCCTGCTCTCTGGCCACGGCGGGGAGGCAGTAGGATGGGCACGTGACCTCGGGACACAGAATCCAATCATCTGATCAGGACTTTGAAGGTCAGGCCAGGGCGGCCCAGAGCCTCCCCGCGATCTCTGCTGTTCCCTCTGCCGGGATGTCCTCCCCCAGCTCAGACACTACTCCCCACAAGAAGACGGATGCCTGGTGGTCCCAGAACCCATCTCGTAGATGGCGACTACGTTCTTCCCATTGGCGGAGCCTGAACCCTCAGAGTCGCTTGCTTTTCCCGCTCTTTGCCCATGCTCCGTGTCTAAGCCAGCCTCAAGAACCTGCCCCCACATCTGCCGCTTCTGGTGGTTTCCTCTCCGACCACCCAGTTCCCACCTGGATTTCGCAGCCACCAGGCTGGTCTTTCCGCTCCCACCCTCATCCATTCTGCTCTTCGTCCTGATTGATCGGCTTAAGCTATAAATCAGATCGTGACACACATACACACCCACCCCAGCCCCTCCAATGGTAGACGAACAGATGGACAAAACAGAATAGAATTCAGAAATAGAACCCAGAGAGACAGTCCATCTTGATTTTTGACGAAGGCCCCAAGGCTGTTGAATGGGGAAGGAGAAGTTGTTTTAACAGACAGCCTTGAACAACCAGAGACGCTTAAGGGCAAAATGACCCCAGCCCCCTATCTCACGCACACACAAGAATTAATTTGAGATGAATCACAGGCCTAAATGTGAAATCCAACATCATAAAGCTTCTAAAGCGACGCATAGGAATGTGGCTTTGTGACGTCGAGGTAGACCAGGAGTTTTTCCAAAGGTCACAAAAGGCACCAAATGAAAAACTGAACACTGGTAAATGAGACTGAGTCAAAATC